>NC_138345.1:63589886-64132386 GCF_046562875.1 Panthera onca
TCTTAGAGTGTTCACCTGGGCCTGAGAATTAACTAGACAAAGACATTAACAGGGGAAAAGCACACATTTATTTAATAGAAGGTTTATGTGACATGGGAGCCCTCATAAGGAAATGAAGACCCAAAGAAGTGGCAAGACCTAAATGCGTTTATACCAAGTTGGACAAAAAGAAGCAATTGTGGAAAAGCAACTAAATATACAGGAGGTTAAATGAAGATAGAATTATTTGAACAAGGTCTGTACAAAATTCTTTTGCTTTCAACTTTCTGCGGTATAAGGAGGACATCATCCACATGGGGGTTTTATCTTCTGCCATTAGGAAGAAAAAGGAGAGACAGCGCTCCTTGCACCCACCTTGGTTTTAAGTGCCTTTAGCTCAAAATTATCTTTATGCCAAAGTGGCCTATTTTGGGGTGGCATATTATGCCACGCTTCATCTCCATAACACCCTTCATCTCCATAACACCCTTGAGGCTGGGGCCATTGTTTATTCATTTACAGCTGAGGAGCTCAAATCACAGAGGAGGTAACTACATTGTTCAAGTTGTACCACTGTAAATAATGAAGCCAGATGTTGAAATCAAGCTGTCTGTTCAGTGTCACAAACTCTCAACCACTACATTGTGCTGCCTCCCAATGGCAAGTTCAGTATCATCCCAGCTACTGTTTGGTTTGCTAGTCAGAGGAGTTGAGTTGACTATAGGCAAGTTCTGTGTAGATATTCAGTGCACTGGTAACTACTGGGCAACTTCGTGCAGCTGAATCAGAACTGTTGGGACACTTCCTTGCAGTAATAAACACAAGAGGAACTATTTTGCAAGTGCTGCTAGCTACAATTGCACCAAAAAGAATAAAATACCTGGCAATAAACTTAACCAATGAGGCAAAAGATCTGTACCCTGAAAACCATAAAACTGAAATAAACTGAAGAAGACACAAACAAATGGAAAGACATTCCATGCTCATGGGCTAAAAGAACAAATATTGTTAAAATGTCTGCTACCCAAAGCAATCTACACATTTAATGCAATCTCTATCAAAATACCAAGAGAAATTTTTCACAGAGCTAGAACAAACAATCCTAAAATTTGTGTGGAACCACAAAAGACCCCAAATAGCCAAAGCAATCCTGAAAAAGAAAAACAAAACCGGAGGCATCACAATCCCAGACTTCGAGTTATATTACAAAGCTACGGCAATGAAAACAGTATGGTACCAGCACAAGAATAGACACATAGATCAGTGAAACATAATAAAAAAATGCAGAAAAAAACCACAATTATACATGGTCTATTAAGCTTTGACAAAGGAGATAAGAATATGCAATTGGAAAAAGAGTCTCTTCAACAAATGGTGTTGGGTAAACTGGACAGCTACATGCAAAAGAATGAAACTAGACCACTTTTTACGCCACACACACAAATAAACTCAGAATGGATTAAGGACTAAATTCAGGATTAGTCTATCCATTAGACTAAATGGATTAAGGACTAAAACCATAAAAATCCTAGAAGAGAGCACAGGCAGTAATTTCTCTGACATCAGCCATAGCAACATTTTTCTAGATCTATCTCCTAAAGTAAGAGAAACAAAAGCAAAAGTTAACTATTGGGATTACATAAAAAATAAAAACCTGCACAACAAAGGAAACAACCAGCAAAACTAAAAGACAATCTATGGAATGGAAGAAGATATTTGCAAATGACATATGTGATAAAGGGTTAGTATCCAAAACATATAAAGAACTTATACAAGTCAACACCCAAAACACCAAATAATCCAATTAAAAAATGGACAGAAGACATAAACAGACATTTTTCCAAAGAAGACATCCAGATGGCCAACAGACACATGAAAATATGCTTAACATCACTACTCATCAGGGAAATGCAGATCAAAACCACAATGAGATACCACTCACACCTGACAGAATAAGTTAAAATCAAAAAGAAACAACAGATGTTGGTGAGGATGTGGGAAAAAGGAACCCTCATGCACTCTTGGTGGGAATGCAAACTGGTATAGTCACCATAGAAGACAGTAGGGAGGTTCCTCAAAAAGTTAGAAATAGAACTATGTTATGATCCAGTAATCACACTACTGGGTATTTATCCAAAGAACACAAAAACAGTAATTCGAAGGGATATATGGACCCCTATGTTCATTGCAGGATTATTTACAATAGCCAAATTATGGGAACAGCCCAAGTGTCTAGTAATAAATAAATAGATAAAGAAAAAATAATGGGATCTTTCCATTTGCAACAGCATGGATAGAGCTAGAGAATATCATGTTAAGAGAAATAAGTCAGTCAGAGAAAGACAAATACCATATGATTTCACTCATATGTGGAATTAAGAAACAAAACAAATGAGCAAAAGAGGAAAAAATGAAACAAACCAAAAACTAGACTTTAACTTTAGAGCCAACAGAGGGTTACTGGAGGGGAGATGGGTAGGGGGGATGAGAGAAATAGGTGATGGGGATTGGGAGAATACTTGTTTTGATGGGCACTGAGGAATATATGGAATTGTTGAATCACTATATTGTACACCTGAAACTAATGTAACACTGTTCACTATACTGGAATTTAAAAAAAATAATAAAGTGCTGCTAGCTTGAAGCTACAAATGCAGCCAATCTAAGCCTGTATGTGTTATCAAAAACTCGGTGACTTTCTGAATGAAACTGCAAGATTTATTTAACTGTCACAATTTGTCGGTTGGGTAAAATTAAATTTGGGAATAGTTCATCACAACCACTTTCTTGCCGCATTCCTGACACCCAACTGGGTTCTTCAGATACTGTTCCAATTCATCAAGAGTGAAAGAGTAGATTTGTCTTCGAATCCTTTTAGCAGCCACATCCCGGTTTCATCTATGTGGTGAGAATCATCCTGGCCCTGTTCCTTCAGAAAATTGTGAAGATGATATTAGAGGACATTTAATTGAAGGCACTTTATCAACTGGGAAGAACTCCAAGCCACTATC
Source organism: Panthera onca (assembly GCF_046562875.1). NCBI lineage: Eukaryota > Metazoa > Chordata > Mammalia > Carnivora > Felidae > Panthera > Panthera onca. The sequence continues at coordinate 63,592,877 of NC_138345.1, forward strand.
TCTGACTTGTGCCCCCGTGAATTCCTCTCGGGCTGTGAAGATGGATGAATTAGCTCTGTGCTTCAATTATTATGAAATAATGAATGAAAGTGATCAGAGATAATCAGTGCTTTCTACAGAACATTCAAACATCACAGACGCTACCTCTGTAACCTCTTGTTATGAATATCTGGCTGAAATACTGTAATGGTAGAATGCTATGCTTCTCTGCTACTCTGAGTGCATTCCCTTCTAAGGAGTGCAGAGCAGTAAAGTAAAAGCTGCATTAGGTGCCTGGCACACAGTAGGCATTCAAATACCTATTCAAAGAATAAAAAGGAAACATTAGTCCCAGTCCAGCTCTGTTACACGTTGAGACATTTATTTAAACTTATCACACTTCCCGTATGCGTGTTTTTCTCATCTTAAGAGAGAATAGCGTCCCCCCTCTTTTCAGCCTCTCAGAGATGTCATGAGACTAAGATCATATATTAGGTATTTTATCTCAATGTATAGATTTAAGACATTAAAAAAAATTTTTTTTAACACTTATTCATTTTTGAGAGACAGAGTGTGAGTGGGGGAGGGGCAGAGACAGAGGGAGACACAGAATCCGAAGCAGGCTCCGGGCCCCAAGCTGTCAGCACAGACCTCGACACGGGGCTCAAACTCACTGACCACGAGAGCGTAACCTGAGATGAAGTCAGCTTAACCTACTGAGCCACCCAGGTGCTCCGGATTTAAGACATTTTTAATTTTTATTTATTTATTTTTAAAGATTGTAATTTTAAGTAATCCCTACACCCAATGTGGAGCTCAAACTCACAACCCCAAGATCAAGAGTCTCATGCTCTACTGACTGAGCCAGCCAAGGGCCCCTAAGATATTTTTATATATGTATTTCCCATTAAGGGCCACACAAGTAAGGTGAATTGTCAACATGAGTGTGTCGATGGGAGCTGGCAGTCCTCAGGTCTGGGAGGTAGGTGGGGGGAACCAAGGCTCCTTATGTAGGGCAGGGAGAAGTGTGTATGAAGCGTGAGAAGGAACAAGTAGAGAACCTGACTTGGAAGAGCATTCGGAGCTGGGAGACTCAGAAAGTGAATAGGAACTACTTAATAAATACAGGGAAGAGGATGAGAGGCAAAGAACTCTTCAAAAGATCAGCCTCAGTGCAGGAGCCTGGCAGTCAACGGGAGTGAACTGGCAACCGGGTTACCATTGCTAGTCCTGGTGCAGGTGTTAGCTGCCCTTGCCCCGATTTACTGTGTCTGAGTCAGAATTCCTTTCCAGCTTTGCTTCGGAAGGTTTTGCTGACACATGGAGCCAACGGTTGACGTCAGCACTTAGAGGTGGTCTCCATGGAACCACTCGGTGTTGCTTGTAGCTCTTTCCATGTTATTGTGCATATTCATGGCCCTATCTGCTGCTAACAGGAAGTCATCCTTGCATATAAAGTAAATATTAACATGTTTATGTGCATGGTATACCTTACGCAAATCCTATGAGTGGTGTCACAGAAATAACACATTTAGGAAGCAAAATAAATGTTTAAGCTGACAATTTCCACATGTGATTTGGGTAGTGCTATTAGATTTTATTTTTCGGTAATTTCTACACCAAATGTGGGGCACGGACTCACAACCCTGAGATGAAGAGTCACATGCTTTACCGACTGAGCCAGCCAGGTGCCCTGGGTACTGCTATTACAGGTCTTGATGTCACATTATGCAAATACTAATGTTCGCTCATCGTTCTTCAGTGTTTGACTCTTTGCTATAGGCTGCAATTCTTCGTAATATTAGTAAACTTATTGTCTATTAATTATTAAATTTTGTCAGATATCCATAACAATGCATAAAGAATAGGAAGAATGTTGGCAGTACTTTAAGAAGAACTTAAGGTTTCTGGAATTCCTGGGAACTCTGATTTCTCATGCCTGAATCCCAAAGACAGTATCTGTCAGGAATTTGGAAACATGACTCTAGTTTAATGTTCTTAGCTATGTGTAGGAGGGTTAAGGCTTTACAACTGCAGAGAAGCAAGAACTTACCAGTGATTTCTAGGTTCTAACCGTAACATGGCCTGAAGCCTAAAGGTAAGAATGGTGGGGGGAGGGTTCTTCTGTCTATGGAGAGTGGTTTATAATTAAAATGTTCCTCCAGGTTAAGTATGTAGGTTAACATGTCTTTGATAATGTCACAAGAACATGAAAGTTTTATTTAACTTCTCTCTGTTAATTAGAAATTTTACAGAATCCAAGGGGGTGCCTGGTTGGCTCAGTCAGAATAGTGAGAGACTCTTGATCTTGGGGAGGTGAGTTTGAGCTCCACATTGGGTACAGAGATTACTTAAAAATACAATCTGTAAAAAGATAAAAATTAAAAATGTCTTAAATCTTAAATCTTAAAAAAAAAAAAAAAAGGAATTAAAAAAAAAAAGTCACTAGAAATTTTGCAGAATCCGGAAGGTGGAATTGACACAGAAAGATGAAATTGATGTTTATAGGAAGTTCCTTTGTTAAAAAATAATGATTAACAATTGTGGCAAAGGCAGTTCCATGTGTTCATGGAACCATTTCATTGTCCTTTTGAGCTCTGAGGAAGACTACATTTCCCAGCACCACTTGCATAAAACACCTCTCAATCTCTCAGGCTGGCTTTCTTTCCTTGTGCATGGCTGGAAGTGAAGGTTCCAGGATGGCGGAGGCACATGATAGAGAAGCATCAGTCCCTTAATTTGCTGCTTAGAGAACAGCTGCCTGGTGAACCCTCTGACCCAGAACACCAACATGCGTGAGAAATAAACCTTTATGGTGTTAAGATCCTGAAAGTTCAGGGATATACAGTGTGGTAAGTGACTATAAAATAAGACACATTCATATTGTAGTATATATGGTATATTACAGGTAAATGTATTCCCCATACTTGTAAATAATGTACCTACTGGGAAATCAACCAACAAAACTCACATTTAATAGATTAGGCTGCCATCTGTTAAAGTAACTTCAGCAACCCAACTTTAATAACCCAAGAGCTCTTTCCATTAAACTGTGTGCCTCTGTCATTATTCCTATGCCCTAGTTGTTCATGATGACTTAATTAATTGCAACTTATTGTTTTTTGTGTAACAATCTCTTGAGAATGTGGTAGTGTAAGACTCAACCATCATGCCCTGTCTAAGTTGGTTTTTAGACTGTGTGCCAAGGAGGGCCAGACCCTGGAATGTGAGGTCCCCACCAGCTTTCTGCTTTCGAGCACGTCCTACGTTAGCAGCCAGCGAGGCTTACCAGCTACAATTTCTCATGCAGCCCAGTTGTCTTTTAAGTGGTTTAAAGGAACTTAGGCCTTAAAAAAGCAGATCATCAGCAAGAGGAAACAGCTGAGAGGCAAAAGCAAACTACTGAACAGCATTAATGCAAGAAAAGGGGTCCCCATACCTATTGTGCAGTAACAGTACGTATCTTCATGAGGAGCAGAGCCATGGAAACGGAGTGGGGCTGGATGGCTGCCATTTTCTTGACTGGGGGTTTGGTTTGGTCTAGAATCTAACTCCCTTCTTGACATAAATAGTACTTACTCACCTAATTTATCTAATTTAAAGACATACAAATCTAAGGTCAGATTCTTACTTAGATTTGGTGTTTCAGAGTTCATAGAGATGAGATTATCTACTCTGGCAGCTAAAAGCTACCGGGCCATGTCAGAACTGGAATATTTCTACAGGCTCTGGAGAGAACGGAGAAATGAAGTCAGTTACCCCCAAGACTACATTTAAAAACATGTATACAAGGTATCTTAGTGACACAGCAAAAACCTAATTACATCCCAAATCTTTGGCAGTCTCTAGGTTACAAATGCTAATTTGTAAAAATCTCAGCTGAATGATTGCATGAAAAGCAAGTTGATTTTTTTCCTTCTTTAACTGCCCTGGAAACAGCCCTTCCCACTCATAGCTCCCAGTGCCAGGCAGTTCTGAGCTGATGGAGCCCCCTGGTGGCCAGCACAGGGAATCACCGGGCAGAGCGCGCCTCCTCGCTTTGTGCTTGTAATCTCTTTACTCTTGTGCCTATACGCAGCATTTCTTAAAATTAAGAGTAAAAAAAGTTGGATTTATGTAATCTGTATCAATTTATATGTTATGGGAGTTTTGATTTCCAGAGAGCCAAATGGTAGTCGAATTCTCACTTTTATTTCACAATCTTCAAATATATATTTCTACTAGTGGGCACATGTTCTTTAATTTTTTTTCTTTTCCTTCACAGGTAGATCAGTGGATATTTGACTGAGACTTAGGATTTGTTCCTTTGAGAGTCCTCTCTATCTCAGTTGTGTTCTACTTATGTGGTCTACATATTTTCTTTATTTTTAAGTGTTCTCACATTTTTAATGTTTTCTTCACATTTTTAAAATTCAAACAAGGGAAAACAAAATAGGGTATGAAATCACATGGCAAACAATGCCAAACAAAGTTGGCGACTGTACTGTTGACCAGCAGAAACCTCTGCAGAAGGGCTTAACTCCATCATTTGCTGGGTCCCAATATTTACAACGTAAAAGTGCAGGTTTGAAACATGCAGTGGTTGAAATTATGAAAGACAAGAGCTGCTGATATATATGTTTTCTTTTGGGGAACTCTAGCCCATCTTCCTTCCTTCCTTCCTTCCTTTCTTTCTAATGTTTATTTATTTTTGAGGGAGAGAGAGAGGGAGCACAAATGGGGGAGGGGCAGAGAGAGGGACAAAGGATCTGAAGCCTGCTCTGCACTGACAGCAGTGAGCCTAACTCGGGGCTCAAACTCAGGAACCTTGAGATCATGACCTGAGCCAAAGCCAGAAGGTCAACCCACTGAGCCACCCAGGTTCCTGCCTGCCCTATTTCTTAATTCCATTCCAGATAGGTTTTTTTTCTCCCATATGTATACACATAGGTATAAGGGAAATATAACTTCTTTTAGTCCTCTTCTGTCCTTTTAAATTCCATGTACAGGTGCAAAACCACTTCTAATCGTGGTGAAAAACAAAAGCCATAGAACTAGTGAATAAAATAAGACTTTCTAAAAAACTAGAGTGTCAACCTCTAAAACCTTTCAAGTAGTAAGATATTTCTTTTCCTCATGTCACAAATTTCCACACTTTTCATCCTTTTAAAATTCTACCCTGATTTTCTTCAAGTGCCAACTTACAAGATAAATAAAAAGCGACAGTTTATATTTTTAATCATTGTTCCATTTATTTTCTGCTATTACAACAGAATGGTCTTAAATTTGTTTTTAAGCTACAACCACGCAAGTCTTAAGTGATAGCGTGGGGTTAATGAGCCTTTTGTTCAGGGCCTGGGAATTAAGCATCATCTATTACAATGTTTCTGTGTAAAGATATACTCCGACTCCTGAAATAAACAGACAAGGACTTCTTGTGCTGAGTTCATAAAAATTCTAGCTCATTTGACTCATGCAGGGATAGAATACTCATTGGTAGTTTAAATAATAATAATAATAATAATAATTATAATAATAATTATAAACATTTACTGAATGTTTTCTATGGGCAAGCCCTGCTTTCAAAAGTTTGTATGCATTGACTCATTCAATCTGCACCTCAATTCTACGACACAGGTACCTACCTCTCACTGTCTCATTTTATGGACAAGAACGTTGGAACAGAGAGAGGCCAAGTCACTTCATCATAAGCTCACAGAGCTATTAGGTGGTGGACTAGTTTGACTTTAGAGCTGCTGTGCTCTGCTTTTTTACAGAACTTGTTTTGGAACATAGGCATATTTCAAAATCTCAGTTTACTTCTGAGATTCATATTAAAGCTCCTTGAAGGCAGGGACCAAGTCTCATCCATTTTGCTTCTCCTACAGTGTCTACCCCTAGCAGATTCTCAGTAGAGTTTTGACAACTGAGCTAGCTGGGGCATCTCTCTAATGGTTATTATTAGCCATCATACACAAGGTTTCTATGTTTGCCATATGCCCCTGAGGGACATGCCCTACTCTGTGCCATACATGTTGATTTAATCAAAGGGGCACGGGCACTGTCCCCAACCCTCAGCTTCTGAGGATCACTGCAGGCTGAGGGCTGGGGACAGTCTGTGAAATGCTGCCTCAGAAGGCAGACATGGCTCACTAGGCAGAACACTAGAGTCTAGTTGATGAGGGAGCATAGGGCAAGGGAGGACAAAGCCCAAGCTAACAACACCTGCCCCCCTCCCCCACCCCAGGTGGGATGTGTGTGACATTCCTCAGTCACGCCTGGCTGCCCAAGAACAAAAAAAAGGAACGAAAACATACGGTTAACTGATAGAGATCACAATCGTGCAAGACAGGAGTCTCTATCAGTTTACACATATCTTAGTAAATTATAAGAAGGCAATCTTATCAATAACCTAGTCTCCAGAAACCTAGAGACTTAGTTTCTTGGACTAAGGATGTTGGAGCCCCAACATCACCCTCCCCTCCCTAGTGATGTGGGAAACAAAGCGAGAAGGAGATGGCAGATAAAATTAAATTTCCTTATAACCTGCAGCCCATTGATAGCTATTTGAGGCAAATACAGAGTGTAGAGTTTTTTCCAGGAACCCCCTACTGTCATAATGTTAATGCTTTACTAGAGGGAAAACAACCTTAGCTTGACAATAGCTAGGCCTCAGGTATCTTAGGAGTCTCCTTTAACATATGAAAGTGCTTCTGGAAGCCTCCCTTTTGACTTTACCTCCCCCAGCTCCATGGTATATAACCAGTCACTCTTCACAACCCCAGTGCAGCTCTTTCTGCCCACAGGTCCTGTCCTCCTGCTTTAATAAAATCACTTTTTTTGCACCGGAGATGTCTCAAGAATTCTTCCTTGGCCATTGGCTCCGCACCCCCACCATGCCAAAGCTCCATCATAGTGACTCTACTGATCTTCAGATGTTGCAGAAAAAAAAACTGAGCATTAGTGTGGGTGACATGAAAGTTTCTTTTCTGTTCTAACAGCCTGAGATTCTAGAACTGAGCATTGTGTTCCTCTTCTGAACAGACTGCTGCACGGATTAAATGAAATACTTGATGTAAAGGACGTGAAATGAAGTAACATGGGTGATGCCAGGTCACGACTCCGTCACCACCATTAACACTGGCTATTGACTTGTACGTCTGAGTCTGTCTTTTAGAGACAGGGAAAGTTGGTAAGGACACCTGGCTATATTTCCGTCTTTTTATAACGCGTAATTAAAATACAGAGTAGTTTGAGCTTGGTGATGAGAAAGCTTTTCCTTCACCTTCCCAACGTTCCTTATTTTGTGTACTTTATTTTCCGAGGCCATTAACAGGTTGACAAGGTACAAAGCTGCCGTCTTCATTTTATTACTCCTCTGATCACACACCTACCGGGATTCCCAGTTAAAATTTCTGATGGAATCCAAGCTTCTAAGCCCAGCCATTGAGACCCTCCACCAGCTGGCCCCCACCTTCTCCTAATTTCATCTCCTAGTCCCTGGTGCAGGGATGCTCCCTTCTAGCTGGCCTGAGCTTTTATTCTCTCCAGAAAACAAACAAACAAACATGTAAATTCTTGCCCTTCACTCAGTGCTTAAAACACCTTTCTTCTTTCTCGTTACCAAGTCTAGATCCTAGAAGGCTGAGGGGATAAAGCCTGGTGCACAGCTACACGGGCCCAGCTCCAAAACCAGACTGGCTGGGTCGGTCATCCTAGCTCCCCTGCGAATTAGTTATGAGACCTCGAGGGAGCGTGGTACTTAATTTCCCCGTAACTCCATTCCATTACCTGTAAAGCAGAAGTCAAGTAAGTCTAGACTTATTTTGAAGCTTAAAGGAGACGATTCGAGTAAAGTACTTAGACCATTATCCACTGGTTAGTGTGACCAAAGCATGTCCGCTCAGCTGTTATCTATGTTGCCTTCTCTGACCTGAGCCTTTTCACAATGACGACTCTTTTTTCTAAATTCATATATTGTCTCTGCTGCTTCTTTGCACATTCATTAATTCCACAAATATTTGTGGGGTGCCTATTATGTGCCACACAATGTCCTCAGTGTTGTAAACAAGGCGAAGTCCGTGTCTTCGTGGAGCTTATATTCTAGTGAGGGGACATAAGCAGTGGACAATGAAATAAGCAAGACATAGAGTTTGTCAGATGGTAATAAATACAATGGGAAAAATTAGGGGAGGGGCTGGGTATGCTGGGGTGGGCATGGTGGTGTTGCTACATTATCGAGGGTGTTCAAGGACACTCCATGAAAAGGTAAGCCGAGCCCTGATGGAAGCAAGGGAGAGTCTCAGCTGTCTGGGGTGGGGAGCGAAAGGGCAGTGGAAATGCTGGCTTAGCTCATGTGAGGAGCAGCCAGGGTGAAGGGAGACTAAAGAAGCCCAGGGGGACTAAATCCTCAACAGGGTAAGGGCAAGGGGGTTGGGGGTGACATCAGGGACGGCCCTTAAAACCCATTGCAAGGACTTTGGCTTTTTTCTGAGAAGAAAAGTAATTCCTACAGACATGTCTTTTTGTCCTGGGTACTATCTCCATCAGTCAATCCCTGTAACTTTAGCTTTCCTGTCTATGCTGTTCTTCACTTCTCCTCAATTTGAAACAAATCAAAGTGCAGTTACCAATTTGAGAATGTTGTCCTCTGGTTTGTATTCCTCATCCAGCAGTCACACTATTTTGCCCTTCGATTTGCACAGCAAGGGCCTTGAAAACTTATGGTAAAATGCTGCCTGGGTCTGGCATCAGCAGGATGGCTTCTCCCACACAGCTCTGCTGAAACTGCCCTGGTCAAGGTCATCATTAGACACTTTAAAACATTTCTCTTCCTTGGCCGCTCTGCAGCATTTGCAACTATTAATTCTCTTTCTCCTTAGTTTCTAGGACATGACTCTTTCTGATTTTCTTCTCACCTTTCTCTCCTTCCTTTTCCATCCTGTGCCACTTACCATGCATTTCCTCAGTGACGTCATTTTACCAGTGAGGCCTCCTTTGACACTCCATATAAAACATTATTGACCTCGACCTATTTTTCCCTAATCCCTTTATTCTGTTTTTTTTCCCTTTAGAAATTATCAATAGTTACTATATGCCTTTATTTATTTTATCTGTGTACTCCATGAAAAAAGAAGACTCAATTAGGACAAAGATTTTGTTCTCAAAATAGGTGCCAAGATTGACCACAGGTAACTGAAACCATGGAAAATGAAATCCTGGATAAGGGAGGGACTGCTGTTACTCAAAAAATATATACTATTACAAATGATAGGGAATTAAAATATCTACTTTACACAAAGGAAGGCAGTAATGGAAGAATGAAAGAACAAAAGAGACACGAGACAGAAAAAAAGTAGCAAAATGGTAGAGGTCCTTCCTTATCAGTATATATGCAATATAAATTGATTAAAATTCCAATTGAAAGGCAGAGATGGATAGAATGGATTAAAAAAAAAACAAACCATGATCTAAGTACATGCTGTTTACAAGAAACTCACTTTAGATTCAAAGACATAAATCAATTCAAAGTAAACAACAGAAAATTGTCATGAAAAGAGTAAACAGAAGAGAGCTGGAGTGGCTAAAACAGTATTAGACAAAACAGACAATGAAGACAAAAATAGTTATGAGCAACAAAGAAGGATATTACATAACCACAAAAGGGCCAATCAATCAAGAATGTATTATAATTATAAACTTATACACACTTAACAATGAAGCCACAAAATACATAAAGCAAAAACTGACAGCATTGAAAGGAGATATAGAAAATTTAATAAATGGAGACTTTAATACCCCACTTTTGATAATAAAACAACTGGATGGAAGATCAACAAGAAAACAGAAGACAAACTACAGTACAAACCAACTACATCTAACAGGTAGTGATAGAACACTACGTCCAGTGACAGCAGAATATACATTCCTATCAAATACACATGGAACATTCTCCAGGATAGACAATATGCTAAGGGAAAAAATAAGTCTTGATAGGTTTAAAAGTATTAAAATCATACAAATTAGGTTCTGTAATCAGAGACTCTTTTTAATGTTTACTGATTTTTGAGAGAGAGAGAGACAGAGACAGAATCTGAAGCAGGCTCCAGGCTCTGAGCTGTCAGCACAGAGCATGACGCAGGGCTCAAACTCATGAGCCAAACTCACAAGCCGTGAGATCATGACCTAAGCCAAAGTCAGGCGTTGAACCGACTGAGCCACCCAAGTGCCCCGGTATGTTCTCTAATCAAATCCAAAAGATAAACCACAAGAATCCCTTCATAAACCTTCATCCCAGAGACTTGGGCATATTGAAAAGCATATCAACGTAAGACTGTTCTCTAACAGCACCAGGAGGAACTTTATCAGAAACAGAAAACATCATGAAGGAGATGGTTTTTCCAAGAGCCTCAGACTACACAGCAAGTGGCTAGACATGAACAAATTCTACCCAAGATCGTGAAAACAGGGCCTAGGCAAACCAGGAGTCATTGACTGTCACATCCTTCTTAGTCTCTTTCCCTTCCATTTCTTGGCTTTCTTTTCTCTCTGTTGGTTTAGAGCTTTTATTGCTAAAATTAAATACTTAAGGTTTCCTTCCCTAATATACGGTACTTTGGGTAAATATGGAAGATAAAGAAAGGGTTACACAAAACTGTTAATATCAAATTTCATTTCTCTACAGACTTAGGATGGGAATGAGATTTAGTTTCCCTCCTAACCCCAGGTGGGCTAGTTCAGAATTAACAGAATACCATTGACTGGATGGCTTAAACAACAAACACATGTTTCTCACAGTTTTGGAGACTGGAAGTCTAAGAGCATGGAGCCTCATGGTTGGGTTCTTGGTGAAGTCCCTCTTCCTGTTTTACACATGACCACCATCTTGCTTTATCTTCACATGGTGGTAAATAGAAAGAGAAACAAGCTGTCTCCTATCTCTTCTTATAAGGGCACTAATTCCATCATGAGGCCTCCACCCTGATGACATAATTACCTCCCAAGGGCACCATCTTCAAATACCATCACATGGGGAATTAGGGTTTCACTATATGAATTTTGGGGGGATATAAACATGCAAACCATACAGTCAGTACTAACGTGACTTAGAGGCACTGTTCAAGACCTTCAGATAAGTCTCATGCTAATATTTGTCTCCACAGTCATTCTCTATTTTCTCCTTTGGGCAACCACTCACTTGACAAATGATTAGAATTTCACCACAAAGGTAAAAGTCATGGGGAGCCTTGATGCTCATTCTTACCAGAGTCTGAGATAGCAGTCTTTAGGAGTAGTGTAGACCTCGTGAACTAAGCAAACTTAGATGTGGTCAGACCAAGATATGAAACTTGGTGTCCCTGTTGACCAAGACGAGAGCTTTCGAGACACTGAAAGACTGTACATTTTCCCTTGAGGACCTGGCAGGTGTCTGTTCTGCAGCTCTTCTGCCTTCTTGTACAGGACTTTAGCCGCTTTTGATCCTCTCTATCACTCCAGGTAAAATCCAGATTGCTCAAGGTATGGCTGCTAAGTCTCTAGAACAATTCCTCTCCATTCCCAAAACAATCTGAGCATTGACAGACCCCTCTTGCTCAAGTCCTATAAAGCATTCTACTCTTTTCTTCTAAATTGACTGCTCCTCTTGAGATTTCTCATGCCAGGCATTCTCTAATAAAAGCTCATGCTGAAATGTTTGGGTTATTTTTTTTCCTACATAAACAATAATTAAACGTTCTAAACTGCCCTCTGGGAATGCTTGGGCTCCTTTTAGACTCAGCACTGAAAAGTCTGATTAAGGTAAAGATAAAGAAACGGAGCAGCTTATCAACACCTGTAGGAGATAATTCAGAAGTTAACAATGACAATGAAAGAATGGAGAAATCTGAGAACTAGAACACAGAATGGTTTTATTAAAAAAAAATTTTTTTTTTTTTTTAAATTTTTTTTTTTCAAATTTTTTTTTTTTATTTTTTTTTTATTTTTGGGACAGAGAGAGACAGAGCATGAAAGGGGGAGGGGCAGAGAGAGAGGGAGACACAGAATCGGAAACAGGCTCCAGGCTCTGAGCCATCAGCCCAGAGCCCGACGCGGGGCTCGAACTCACAGACCGCGAGATCGTGACCTGGCTGAAGTCGGAGGCTTAACCGACTGCGCCACCCAGGCGCCCCAAAAAAAAAAATTTTTTTTAACGTTTATATTTTTGAGTCAGAGAGCAAGTGGAGGGGGGCAGAGAGAGAGGGAGACACAGAATCCGAAGCAGGCTCTAGGCTCTGATCTGTCAGGACAGAGCCTGATGAGAGCTTGAACCCAGGAGCTGTGAGATCATGACCTGAGCGGAAGGCAATCACTTAACCGACTAAGCCACCCAGGAGCCCCCAGAATTGAATGGTTTTAAAATCATGTTTGAGGCCCACTGTCTGCCAAACTTCTGGCCTCCTAATCATTTGTGTCTCTTATAAAATAGATTTCTGAATTCTACCCCAAACCTGCTAAGTCAGCATCTCTGGGCCAGAGTCTGGGGACTGGAATTTAATAAAGTGTCTCAGGTGGGTCTTATCATGAGGGAGTTTGAAATACATTGTTTTAGAATTGTGTTTGTAAATAGAATTGGCTTTGGGAGCTTTAAAAGTTGCAGCTCCCAGATTCCATTCTGAGGATTTTGCACCTAAATGTATAGTGAGGAGAAGAGTGCGTGTGTAATTTAAAATTCGTTTTAGGTGATACCCACTGATGGTGCTGTCTCCCCTGGGAACTTGTTAGAAATGCAGACTTTCAGGTGCCTCCGTGGTGAGCCAGCATCTGACCTTTAACAAGATTCCTAGGCAGTTGGTATGCATATCGAGGTTTGAGAAGCACTGCCCTGGGGTACTTGGAGGGGCAGGTATTTCATTCCCAACTTTATGTGGGACAGCACAGGCCTCCGTCCAGAGAGGAGGCACCAAGCCACATGTGAGAAGGAGCCCAGCATACCTTTTGGGTTCTGGGTAATATTTGTTTTGAAAACAGGTTTTGCTGATGAGGAAATTGGAAATAGGCAAAGGGAAGTGCTGCTGTGGAAGAAACGGGGTTGTGTGTGAACGAGGCTTGGGGTTCAGAGTGTAGGAGTTACAATATGGTGAGAAGGAATGCTGGGGGCTGTGTCGAAAGTGCATTTGCAAACTTTCTTCTTAGGGTATATGTTAATGTGAGGCTGCTGGGAGGGGTTCATGGCTGAAGAGACTCAGGTTAGCCCTGGGGACCCCACCGCTCTCAGGAAGACCACTTTATCTTCTTAAGATCTGAATTTGAACTTCTGCTGAGCAATGAGGACTTTGGCAAGGGACATTCCTTTCAGCTTTATGATTGAGAAACTGGGAAGAAGAGACTTGTTTTCCCGTACTGAACATTAAAAACAGTTCACGTTTAATGTTTCGTTTGTAATACTATTATTTAAAACAAAAAAGACTGGTCTCAGAATTCGACTCAGGGTGCCTGGGTGGCTCAGTCGGTTAAGCATCCTACTTTGGCTCAGGTCATGATCTCATGGTTTGTGAGTTCGAGCCCCGTGTCAGGCTGTGGGTTGCCAGCTCAGAGCCTGGAGCCTGCTTTGCATTCTGTGTCTCCATCTCCCTTTGCCACCCCTGTCTCCCCAAAATAAATAAACATAAAAAAAAAAAAAAATTCAACTCTCTTGTTGGCTGTCCTAAAGCTTTTCTGTTGGATTTCATATCAGTCTGGGGTCCAGGTTTCAAGGAGAAGGAAGACAATTCACAGGGAAAAGGGAAGATCAAATGTTTGGCAAATAAATGTTGCCATGCTACGCAGAGAAGTCTTTGTTAGATGTAAAAATTCTCTCTGGTAATAGCTCTCTTTCTGGTACAGGCCCCCTATCTAAATTCTTTTAGGCAGTTAAGCGGGGAGGTTAAAAGCTCTTTTTTGAGTCTGTTGGGCCTCAGTTGTCTTCAGCTGGAAATAATCTACGTGCCAAAGAGGCACCTTTTGAGGCGGCTTGCCCTGAACCCTATCACCTAACCTATAGTCTAGCAACTCCACTCCTAGGTATTTACCTGAGAAATGAAAACACATGTCCACAAGAAGAGTCCTACAGGAATATTCAGAGCAGCTGCTTTATCGGTAATGATCTCAAACTGGAAACAACACAAATGTCAATAAACAGAGAAAGTGATAAAGTATGTTCATACAATGGAATGCTACTGAGTGACAAAAGGAACGGAGTGCCAATATCAGTGACAACATGGCAAATCTCAAAAACGTTATGCTGAGCAAAAGAAGCCAGATGCAAAAGCCTACACACGGCGTAATTCCATTTATGTGAAACTTTAGAACAAGTAATAGTTACCTATGGTGATAGATATCAAAACAGTGGCTGCCTAGAAGTGGGTGGGTGGATGGATGAGGTTGGATGAGAAGGGGCAGGAGGAACTTTCCGGGGCAATGGGAATGTTTTATATTTGACAGGCGTGGGTTACATGCATGCATATATTTATTAAAACTCTCATCAGGGGTGCCTGGCTGGCTCAGTCGGTGAGCATGTGAGTCTTGATCTCGGGGTTGTAAGTTCAAGCTCCACGTCAGTTGTGAAGATTACTTAAAAACAAAATCTTAAAAAAAAAAGATCTCTCATCAGACTATTCGCTTAAGATTTGTGCATTTCAGAGAATGTGAATTAGGCCTCAACCAGAGGGGGAGAAAAGGGAAACAAATCCTCGTCCTCGTGGCAAGTCCCTGTCCTCAGTTCAATAAGCAAAATAAGGGATGAATACCTATGGAGAAAAGCAAAACAGGGAAAGGAAGGATTACTGTTTTATTTTATGATTTATGTATTCATTTATTTAGGAAGGATTGCAATTTTAAGGAGACTGGTAAGACCTTATGGAGATGGTAGCATTTGAGCAGACTTAAAAGAGAGGAGGGGTAAAAATCTCCAACAAAATAGTAGAGAACTGAAATGGACAGCATAGTAAAAGGATCATGCACCATGACTAGGCATGATTTACCCCTGCAATACAAGGATGATTCAACATACAAAAAAAATTTTTTTAATATAAAATCTGTTTATTGGAATAGTTTCCATGCATGATGATTCGGGGTGGTTTTGGTACTAAAGGAGCATCCTTCTGTAGGCTTTGCTGTTCCTCCTGTGGGTTGGTACAGGACAGTGGAGCAGCCCACATACAAAACCACTGTCCATGATGTAGGAGCTGGGGCTCTGCGCCAGGTGCTCCTTCTTGTGCTTTCTCTTCTCCTCTTCTGGGGACGGGTGCGGGAGGTCCTTCGTGAGGAGCGTGTTCTCCTGGGCAGGTAGTCATTGCTGGAAAGCTTCAACATACAAAAATTGATCGATGTCATACACCACATTAACAGAATGAGGGGGGAAAACCACTCAATCATCTTAACTGATACAGAAAAAGCATTTGACAACTGAGGGGTTAGTTGTGCTTGTGGTCCGAGGGAAGACCATTCCACGTGGTCCAATGGAAGACCATTTGTGGTATAGCAAGTGTAAGGACCCTGAAGCAGGAAACAGCAAATGTATTTGAAAACAGCAAGATGATGGGTCTGGCATATTTGAAAAGGTGTTGAAGGGGGCAGGTGATAGGAGTGGAAGTCAGAGAAGGGGCCAGGCTTGTGTGATGGGAAGGCACGGTGGGTGCAGTGCTACTGGAGGGCATACAGGGGGGCATTCACATGATCTGACTTCCTTTTCAAAGGATCCCTCTGGCTTTTTCTGTTGGGAACAGACCACAAGGAGCAAGGGTGGAAATGGAGAGGTTAGGAGGGCTAGTGCAATAATCCAGATGGTAGGTGATGGTGACTTGTACTAGAGAGAAGCAGTGCCGGTGGTGAGAAGTGGTAAGATTCTAGGCATATATTTTTTAATGTTTATTTATGTAAAAAGTTTTTAATGTGTATTTATTTTTCAGAGAGACAGAGTTGTCAGTGGGGAGGGGCAGAGGGACAGGGAGGCACAGAATCTGAAGCAGGCTCCAGGCTCTGAGCTGTCAGCACAGAGACCGTCACAGAATTCGAACTCACGAACTCACAAGATCATGACCTGAGCCAAAGTTGGAGGTTTAACCGCTGAGGCACCCAGGTGTCCCTGATTCTGGGTATATTTTTGAAGGTAGAGTCTGTAGGATTTGGTGGTGGATTAGTTGTGGGGAGTGTGTGTGTGTGTGTGTGTGTGAGAGAGAGAGAGAGAGAGAGAGAGAGAGAGAGAGGTGATGCTGAGAGGGAGAGAGGGAGACAGATGGAGAGGGAGAGGGAGGGAGAGAAGGAGAAAGCAGGAGAGAAGAGAGCAGTGAGAGAGAAAGCAGGCAGAGAATGTGTCATGGGTGACACCAAATCTTTCTTAAACTTTAGGATTTAGCTATCATCGGTGATAAGTGTTTCTGCCGTATTTTACAACTGAACGAGTGTATGGTAACATTGTGAGTGAGAATCTGCTCTTTACACAGAATTAAGCCTATGTCACAGTTGCAGGGTTTGTTGGCTTTTGTTTTTCTTTGACCATTTAGCTGACACACCTGGCTGATGTTAAGCTTGCTTATCACTAGATGGCACCGTAGCTTTAGTTGGCAGAAGATTGCATGTTTCAGTAACAGCTCAATCCCTTTCATTGCAAACTGGTTTTAAAGGGCCAGCTGTCAGGATTTTTAGGCGTGACTCAGTGACCTGGGTTTGTAAGTTTGCCTCCTGAAGGAGCAGCAACCTCAGATGAGGAACTGAAAAGAAAAAACCTACACATTCACACCGACATGGTCCTACACAATGGTTGCAAGGATAGTTTGGTGGAGAGAACCTAGAAGGAAGCTTAAGCTCTAGAAACCCCCTAACTTCACACTTCAAACGTCTGGGGAGAAGCACATTCTGGGATGGCAGAGGCAAATCACACTTCCTTGCATGCAATTTTTTTTGCAAGTAAGCTTTACACCCAACATGGGGCTTGAACTCAAGACCCTGATATCAAGAGTCACATGCCCTACAGACTGAGCCAGCCAGGCACCCCTCCTTGGGTGCAATTTATGTTCTTTGCATCTTGAGGCTGTTTTTAGAACAAAACTGAAGTGTCAATATTTTATTAGAAATATATTTACAAACTTATTTCTAATTTGTATTTATAAACACTTAAAAATTATGTTATGTTGGGGCACCTGGGTGGCTCAGTAGGTTAAGAGTCCAACTCTTGGTTTCAGCTCAGGTCATGATCTCACAGTTTCGTGAGTTTGAGCCCTGCATCAGGCTCTATACTGGCAGTGCAGAGCTTGCTTGGGATTCTCTCTCTCTCTCTCTCTCTCTCTCTCTCTCTCTCTCTCTCCCCCTCCCCCACTCACACTATCTCTCAAATAAATAAATAAACTTAAAAAAATTTTAAAAATTATATTATACTTATAAACAATATTCTCCCAATGTGGCAAAAGAAGTTATGTTTTTCTTATCATTCCATATAATTCCATTAGCTTTATTGTTCTCCCGGCACTGAGGAAAAACAAAGATAGAAAGCCCCTATTTTTGGTGTACCTGAATTGTGTAAGAACAGAAAACAATGCAACAATTTCGATTTAAAATAAGCCACAAGGCTCAATCAGTTAAGCATCCACCTCTTGGTTTTGGCTCAGGTCATGATCTCACAGTTCATGAGATGGAGCTCCACGTTGGGCTCTGTACTGACTGGGCTCTGTACTGATCCTCTCTCTCCCTCTCTTTCTGCTCCCCCCGCCCCGTCAAAATAAATAAATAAACTTTAAAACTATTTAAAAAATAAAATGAGACGATTTGAATAGAAGATGAATGGATGGCAAATAAGCATATGAAAAGATGCTCAAACAACATAGATGAATCTCAAAATAATCATGTCGAGTGAAAATAAAGATGAAAAAGAGTACATACTGTATGATTGCTTTCATATAAAAATCTAGAAAATACAAATTAATCTATGGTGACAGAAAGCAGATCAGTGGCTTCATGGGGATGGAGGAGGGGATGTGGGCAGGGACGGGGTGGGGGGCGAGAGAACACAGGGACACCGAATATGTTCACTATCTTGATTTTGGTGATGGTTTCATGAGTGTATACATACATCAAAACATCAAATTGTACACTTGAAATATGTAAAGTTTATTGCATGTTAATTATACCTCAATAAAATTGTTAAAATTTAAAAATGAGACACCGATGTGTAATGTTTGTTAATTTACTCATTTATTTGCTTTCTCTTTCATGTAGCAGAATTTATTGACTATCTTAACCGTGCCAAAAGATAAAAGAGGAAAGAGATGGTCTGCCTCTCAGTCTAGTAGAGGAGCCAGGCAGTGACAGTGCTGCATGATATTCTTGTCGGATAGACCCGTAAGAAGCTAAGAAAATGTCCAGATTAGTGTGTATGTGTGTTGGGGAAGGCATTTCAGAGGGCCTCGACCCTGAGCTGAGTTCTGAAGGATGAGGAGGTGGTTAGAGACAGTGAAGATGGGTTGTCTATGTGGGGGTGGCCCTAGCTTGCTGTCTTCATCAAGGCTTAGGGTGAGAAGACAAGGCCCAGAGGCAGGGGAGCAAACTGTAGGAGAGAGAAGGAGCGTTTTGAAACCAGGCAGGATAGAGAGATAGGGACTGATCCCTAAGACCCTGGGAAGCTGTGAGCAGGAACTGGACTCTGATAGGGAAGGTCTGGGGAGTCAGGGAGGATTTTAAGCAAGGGAGAACATGATCAAATAGCATGGGTTAAAGAACATGGACAGGTCAAGCTGAGAAAGAAACACCAACATTCTTGCCCTCAGGTTTTTCCATCATTATGGTTACACAAGTATATTTAACTAGCCTCCAAGTCCTGCTAGGAACTTTTCCTGAATCTGTTCAGATGTGTCCAATTCCATCCTTGGCACAACTGCCTTAGTTCTGTCCTCATTATTGCTTGCTTGGATTACCACTACATCCTCCGATAGGGGTCTCCTTGTCCCCTGTCCTGCCTCTATGCTCTACCTGAAGCTTAAAACATTGTTCTGAAACTCAATCTGATCCTCTCAGTCTTAACTGAAAACCTGATCTTCAGCCTCCAGTCTTGCGCCTTCCCAACACTATCTCCACATTTCCAACGATAATCAGTTTCAGTGTACTTATCAAGCATTTACAATATGCCAAGAACTGTGCTAAGCACTTTACTTTTTTGCATTAAATCCTCCCAATTCATTATTATTATCATCATCACTATTTTACAGCTGAGAAAACTGATTCTTAGTGTAGGGGAGGGAAAGCTTTCCTCTACCTCTTATGGGATCTTCATATTTAACTGAGAGAAGATAAATGAATGGAAAAAAATAGAACGTAAACATGCAACACATACAGAACTCACTCATGAGTAACTCAAAGGGGGTGGTTAGAATTTGGCACTCCTACATCTAACTCAGTAGGTGATGGGCAAGAGTAGAGAGGGCACCTACAGGAATGACTTTTTGGAAACATCAGCGGTTCTTTAGGAGAATAGGTAGGAGATAATTTTGAGACAATGTCTGTTTGGGTGTGGTATTGATTTCTCAAGTGTAAGAGGATTAGTTGCTCCCAGGAAGGGGTTTATGACAGTTGAGTTCTTTTGGGATGTTCTGCTTCGGACAGATAAGGGGTTTCGGGAAGTCAGATCCCTTCAGCTCAAAAGAATTCTTATGCTGAAGTAGCATATTTTGGGGTGGCATATCCTGGTTCCCCTCATTAAGGAGGTTTTTAACGTACCTGAGGTCATTTAGCTAATAAGTATAATTGACTAAAAAAACCCTTGAAGACAAATTTCAGTACAGAACAAGATTTTTTACTTGCACTTGCAAGAGAGTCGCTTATTAGAGAGCTGGCTCTCTGAAGAAAAAGAAAAATGTAGGCAGATATTTAGAGGTAAATATCATAAAATCAAATGATAGCTCAATTGTTATTAGACACTTGGCAAGTCTGCTTGGTAGCATTTGGGTCAATTTTAATAAAAACAAGACAGTTCTTTCTTTTAACCAAGAAATAATAATACATCAACACCAAGCAACAACAGAAAGAAAAATTCATGTCTGTTTTTCATGACTTATCTGGTCTATCTTATCTTACAGGAATGTAAGGCCTTTTCTGGACTATAGAACATACAATAGCCCAGGAAAAAACATTTAAGTTGTACTATAGAGAAAGAGAGGAAGGCAGGATTGGAGAGAGACTAGTTCTAAGAATAGAAAGTGGATCAATTTTAAAATTATTAAGGTGGGCTGGGGCAGCTGGGTGGCTAAGTGGGTTAAGCTACCAGCTCTTGATTTCGGCTCAGGTCATGATCTCAGGGTTCATGAGTTGGGAGCCCCACATCAGGCTCTCTGCTGTCAGCACGGAGCCAGTTTTGGATCCTCTGTCTCCCTGTCACTTCCCCTCCCCCACTCGCATGCGCTAGCTCTCTCAAAAATAAATAAACATTTAAAAAAAATATTAAGGTGGGAAAAGGACATTGAGCAGTCCCTTTACCTAGTTCCAAGTGTTGGTTAAAGTAGCTTCACATTACTAAATGCATCTTCAGTGATGAGCACTTAGATTTTCTCTTTAAAGTTTATTTATTTATTTTTGAGAGAGACAGGGACAACATGAGTTGGGGAGGGGCAGAGAGACAGGGAGAGAGAGAATCCCAAGCAGTTTCCTCTGCACTGTCAGTTCAGAGCCCTACGCAGAGCTCAAACTCTTGAAACCGGGAGATGGTGACCTGAGCTGAAACCAAGAATCTGATGCTAAACTGACTGAGCCACCCACGCGCCCCTTGAGCACTTAGATTTTTACTACAAATCCTCTTTTGTAGCAACATTAGGCTTGCTTCTTCTCCCTGGTGTCTTGGGCAACAATTGGGTTGTTCATGCTATTCACTGGGATAGAACACAGAAGCTAGTTAAAAACAATTCTTTGACAAATTGATCTTGAACATGTATTAAGGTTTATTGCCAGTGAGGAAATGGGAGAGCATGTGGAAATAAGAAGTTATAGTTGAGAAAACAAAGGTTACATCAACAGCTAATTTTTTAAAAAGTAGCTAGTTAATAAATAGAGTTTTATTCACAGTCATTAGTTTTATAGAGGAAATCTAGGGCAGAATGACTCAGAAATGCTAGGTGTGTAGCCTACCAATTTAAAATAAGTATTGCTATTCACGCAAGAAGGAAACGATAAGGATGCATCTGGGGTTGTTAACTGGAGTAACAGTTTCATTCCCTTCTAGTAGTTCCTAGAAGTTCCAGTTTACAGGGAAAATGGGAAACCCCATAAACCGAGGGCAGAAATGGAAAACAGAAGCAACGAGCTCTAATTTTGAAAGGTGGCTGCCAGATACTGCAAACTAAGACGCAGAAACATGGTTTGCCTGTTTTTTCATTTGGGGTCAATTTTCCTTTCCTTTGGCATACCAGAGCAGGTTTTAATTGTTGTCAGGAGGGATGGTGAGTTGATTTTGGACTATATTTAGTTGAAGGTTGGAAGATGGACATATGGGTCCAGAACTCGAGTGATATAGGTTGCAAACAGATTTACATTGTACATTTATGAAAATTATTGTAAAAGGGAAGACATACATCATGATTTAATCTCAGTTGAAGGTAAATGTCATAAAAGGCTTATACTGTGTCTATTTTGCTCACCATTCTATGCAGGGTGCCTAGAAGTGTGTGAAGGGGCTCAGAAGGAATTGCCCCAAGGTATGCCACTTTGGCCTGCAGATTATTTCTGAGCTGAAAACAATCAAGGTACAAAAAAGACTCAGGAAGAAACTGACCTCCCCTAACTGCCTAAAAGAATTTAAAAAGAGAACCTGCTCCAGAAGAGAGCTATCACCATAGATGACTATAGTATAAGATGAATTAGATGTGATTAGGGAGGAATTTAGCAGTCTTAAAATTCCTCTCTACGTCCCATTGTTTCCTATGGGGCAGCAAACATTTGTTTACGAAACATTTACTCCTTTTCATCTTCTGTGAATTGCTTTCCGTCCCTTTGAAGTCCCAAACTCCC
Source organism: Panthera onca (assembly GCF_046562875.1). Classification (NCBI taxonomy): domain Eukaryota; kingdom Metazoa; phylum Chordata; class Mammalia; order Carnivora; family Felidae; genus Panthera; species Panthera onca. Next base: position 63,614,834 of record NC_138345.1, read on the forward strand.
TTCTCCTCAGTTCAGGATGACATATATCCTCATTTTATCTTCCTGCCTTTTCATTTCTCCTGTACCTGGCATTCCCCATAGGTACAAAATTCAATTTGGTCTTCTGTTAATGTATTTAATGTCAATAAGACTAAGATCAGCTGGAAGAAGCTTTGAAGGGTAGAGGAAACGAAGAGAAACCTGTTTCCTCTCCAACACGTGCCCGGCACAAAGCAGATGCTCCAGTCTGACTGGATTTTGTAGAAATCAGAGTTTGGCCGTCCCCTGTTCCCAGAGGGAGGTCGAGCGCCACCTCCTCCGGAAGCCCTGTCCCTTTAAGAAAGGTAGGAAAAGGGAGAGAGAGGCTGCTGGGAAGGAGGGCGGGCCCTCTGCCACCCGGAGCAGCGCGTCAACCTCCACGCGGGGGCTCGCAAGCGCCAGGGGCGCTTCTAAAACACGCAGGAAAAGACGCACTGGGTCCGGGGGCTTAGCTTCCTTGGGCCCTGTTAGCCCAGCCTGGTAAGAAGAGGACTGTGCCTGTCCCTTTAAGGCTGACTCCTGTTCTCCTTGGAGGGAAATAACGTGGTCACACACACAGTTGGGACTTACCTTTTTGAACTTCCCCTTCTTTCCTTAACAGTGCATACAGGTACCAAGTGTCCTCTACGTAAGTCGCGTGTTCATAACAGATGCTTCATTGGTGCTGGAGTGGGAGGGGGAAGCGTCGGTCTAAAAGACATGGTGTCCCAAACCAAAATCAGTTTTACGTTTGTTCTGCTGTATTTTTAATCTTAAGCTTGTGCGATTCAAGGGCTGACCCGATACTTCTAATAGAAGGAGTCCAGTGAGAAGGCAGGCTGTTAGAGACCCTGGGATCCCGAGGGCACGATCCGGAGATGATTAACACCCGCTGGAAGTCTGTCCCGAGTTCACACAAGTGGCCTGACAGGTATTTTAGCCTGCCTGTGTTTTGATATTTTAACTGATCGCTTGCATTTACAAGTGGGAGTTTATGTGTAAATATCTGGGTTATTATCTTGGGAAGATCTGGCAGTGTTCTTCCCTGGAACCAGTTTGCTGGCCTCTTTGGACTATTGAGAAACGATCTCCAGTTCGCTACAGTCTTTCTGTTACAACCATTGGCATCACTCATCACCAGTCTGGACCCTAGTAAGGGTTTGAGTTTGGGGCCCCTCCTCTAAATACTGGAGTGGATGGATATATGACTATTTAAAACATTTATGTAGAACAGATCAGAGGTCCCAAGTAACTGGGTGTATAGTTCGTGTTTAAACTGCTGTTCCTTACTCTCGCTTATTCTCATTCAAGGTGTTTTTCTGTTGGAACAAGCGTTTTTGGCCCAGGCTTGGGAAAGATGAGTCATCAGAGATATTTACAGAAAGATATTTGGGAGTTGATATTCTTTTGTGACAATTAAATCCACAAAGTTTTCTTTTAAGGAAAACATCTGAATCTTGATTACATTGATGTTTTATGCCACAACAATTTTTATTGAAATAGAGTGTACTCAGTATGATTTATATGTCTTTGTCCACAGGCAGTTATAGTTTGTTAACCTCCACAACTCTTGGCAAGGCTTCATAAAAGCAAGACCAGTGTTTGCCCTGGTAATAACTCTGCCTCACCCACTAGAATCTAAGCTTCCTGAAGCCGCAGACTTTTATTTTGTTCAGGGTGCGTGCTTAAAGGTAAGTGATTTATTCAATGTGTGAAATCACTTTAAAGGTAAACGTTACTTTATGTAACAGGCATGTTCCCAAGGATTTCTCTCAGATTCAAATGCATGTATATTTGTTGTTCTAAATTATTAAAAGGCTTTTGTTGTGAAAAGGCTTCCTTTTTGAAAGGTTGTATTTTCCTAAATTGATGCACCAACACTTCCATCTGAAATGAACTTACACTTGTGAATCATCTGCTACAGAGCTTACACTGTAATATTTTTTCACTGTGTAATGGGATTTGGATGTGTCAGTGAGCCTTGGAATTTTCAGCTTTATTTCTGTTTTTAGAGACGCACAGATTTCCAGTTGAGATCAGTGTGGCAGCCAGACCCTTCCTTCCTCATGAGGAGCAGCAGCTCTTGTCAACAGCATCACTGACAGAACCTGTGTTTTGGAAAAGGACTGATGGCTTTGAGCCTGGGTGGGAGAACATTTGCACCATTTCCTGTGAACCACTCTGGTGTCTTTCTGAAAGCTGTGAGAAGCAATGGTCTTCCCTTGTTTCCCTGGAGACACAGCCCCTGGAGAAGAACTGGAAACGTTTTGGATCCTGAGATGAAAGCTTTCCTGGAAGAGAACACTGAAGTCACCAACAGAGGCAGCCTCACTCCTGAAATCCGGTTGCGGCTTTTGACGCCAAGATGCAAGTTCTGGTGGCAAAGAGCTGACCTGTGGCCCTACAGCGATCCTTACTGGGCAATCTACTGGCCAGGAGGCCAAGCCCTGTCTAGGTACTGCCCTAATTGAAATGGGAACCTTTAAGGACCATTCAGATCCTTTCTGTTTTCTACAGATCCTTTTTTCTGCATTCTCCTTCTCACAAAAAACCAGAGCAAATCCCTAAATTCTTGTTTGTTTAATTTGGAACAGTTTACTTCAGGCTTATCAAGGTAAGTCCCCATATACAGTTCTCTCTCCAAGAGAAACCCTAGGGTCAGCTGTCAAAACCATTGCCAGCTATAAATGATCTGGAAATTTCACACTATTCTCAGGTTCATGGTTCATATTATATGGCCAGTGCAGAGTTCCTAGATGGAAACTAAAGCCCCAGTCCTTCAGCTTTCCGTTTAATTTCATAAATATTGCTCCTCGAGCCTCACACTCCCTCCATCATTGCATCTTCTCAATCTCTCAAAGAACAAGAGATATGAGTGGGCCCCACAAAGGTTCCCTCTTCTGTAGTGGCTTATTGACGTCTCAAGTGAACTCTGGACTTGAATCAGCTTTTTTTTTTTTTTTTTTTTTTTGAGTTTTAAAATCTTCTATTTTTACATATAAATTCATATTCCCGTGTGACTTATAAAATTAAACACTGAATAAAAATTGAACACTTGGCTAGATTTTAGATCTTCTATATGGATGTTTTTTTTTTATTTTTTTTTTATTTTTTTTTTATTTTTTATTTTATTTATTTTTTTTTTTATTTTTTATTTTTTTTTATTTTTTAATATATGAAATTTACTGTCAAATTGGTTTCCATACAACACCCAGTGCTCATCCCAAAAAGTGCCCTCCTCAATACCCATCACCCACCCTGCCCTCCCTCCCACCCTGCCCTCCCTCCCACCCCCCATCAACCCTCAGTTTGTTCTCAGTTTTTAACAGTCTCTAATGCTTTGGCTCTCTCCCACTCTAACCTCTTTTTTTTTTTTTTTTTTTCCTTCCCCTCCCCCATGGGTTTCTGTTATGTTTCTCAGGATCCACATAAGAGTGAAACCATATGGTATCTGTCTTTCTCTGTATGGCTTATTTCACTTAGCATCACACTCTCCAGTTCCATCCATGTTGCTACAAAAGGCCATATTTCATTTTTTCTCATTGCCACGTAGTATTCCATTGTGTATATAAACCACAATTTCTTTATCCATTCATCAGTTGATGGACATTTAGGCTCTTTCCATAATTTGGCTATTGTTGAGAGTGCCGCTATAAACATTGGGGTACAGGTGCCCCTATGCATCAGTACTCCTGTATCCCTTGGATAAATTCCTAGCAGTGCTATTGCTGGGTCATAGGGTAGGTCTATTTTTAATTTTCTGAGGAAACTCCACACTGCTTTCCAGAGCGGCTGCACCAATTTGCATTCCCACCAACAGTGCAAGAGGGTTCCTGTTTCTCCACATCCTCTCCAGCATCTATAGTCTCCTGATTTCTTCATTTTGGCCACTCTGACTGGCGTGAGGTGGTATCTGAGTGTGGTTTTGATTTGTATTTCCCTGATAAGGAGCGACGTTGAACATCTTTTCATGTGCCTGTTGGCCATCCGGATGTCTTCTTTAGAGAAGTGTCTATTCATGTTTTCTGCCCATTTCTTCACTGGGTTATTTGTTTTTCGGGTGTGGAGTTTGATGAGCTCTTTATAGATTTTGGATACTAGCCCTTTGTCCGATGTGTCATTTGCAAATATCTTTTCCCATTCCGTTGGTTGCCTTTTAGTTTTGTTGGTTGTTTCCTTTGCTGTGCAGAAGCTTTTTATCTTCATAAGGTCCCAGTAATTCACTTTTGCTTTTAATTCCCTTGCCTTTGGGGATGTGCCGAGTAAGAGATTGCTACGGCTGAGGTCAGAGAGGTCTTTTCCTGCTTTCTCCTCTAAGGTTTTGATGGTTTCCTGTCTCACATTCAGGTCCTTTATCCATTTTGAGTTTATTTTTGTGAATGGTGTGAGAAAGTGGTCTAGTTTCAACCTTCTGCATGTTGCTGTCCAGTTCTCCCAGCACCATTTGTTAAAGAGACTGTCTTTTTTCCATTGGATATTCTTTCCTGCTTTGTCAAAGATGAGTTGGCCATATGTTTGTGGGTCTAGTTCTGGGGTTTCTATTCTATTCCATCGGTCTATGTGTCTGTTTTTATGCCAATACCATGCTGTCTTGATGATGACAGCTTTGTAGTAGAGGCTAAAGTCTGGGATTGTGATGCCTCCTGCTTTGGTCTTCTTCTTCAAAATTACTTTGGCTATTCGGGGCCTTTTGTGGTTCCATATGAATTTTAGGATTGCTTGTTCTAGTTTTGAGAAGAATGCTGGTGCAATTTTGATTGGGATTGCATTGAATGTGTAGATAGCTTTGGGTAGTATTGACATTTTGACAATATTTATTCTTCCAATCCATGAGCAGGGAATGTCTTTCCATCTCTTTATATCTTCTTCAATTACCTGCATAAGCTTTCTATGGTTTTCAGCATACAGATCTTTTACATCTTTGGTTAGATTTATTCCTAGGTATTTTATGCTTCTTGGTGCAATTGTGAATGGGATCAGTTTCTTCATTTGTCTTTCTGTTGCTTCATTGTTAGTGTATAAGAATGCAACTGATTTCTGCACATTGATTTTGTATCCTGCAACTTTGCTGAATTCATGTATCAATTCTAGCAGACTTTTGGTGGAGTCTATCGGATTTTCCATGTATAATATCATGTCATCTGCAAAAAGCGAAAGCTTGACTTCATCTTTGCCAATTTTGATGCCTTTGATTTCCTTTTGTTGTCTGATTGCTGATGCTAGAACTTCCAGCACTATATTAAACAGCAGTGGTGACAGTGGGCATCCCTGTCGTGTTCCTGATCTCAGGGAAAAAGCTCTCAGTTTTTCCCCGTTGAGGATGATGTTAGCTGTGGGCTTTTCATAAATGGCCTTTATGATCTTTAAGTATGTTCCTTCTATCCCGACTTTCTCAAGGGTTTTTATTAAGAAAGGGTGCTGGATTTTGTCAAAGGCCTTTTCTGCATCGATTGACAGGATCATATGGTTCTTCTCTTTTTTTTTGTTAATGTGATGTATCACGTTGATCGATTTGCGAATGTTGAACCAGCCCTGCATCCCAGGAATGAATCCCACTTGATCATGGTGAATAATTCTTTTTATATGCTGTTGAATTCGATTTGCTAGTATCTTATTAAGAATTTTTGCATCCATATTCATCAGGGATATTGGCCTGTAGTTCTCTTTTTTTACTGGGTCTCTGTCTGGTTTAGGAATCAAAGTAATACTGGCTTCATAGAATGAGTCTGGAAGTTTTCCTTCCCTTTCTATTTCTTGGAATAGCTTGAGAAGGATAGGTATTATCTCTGCTTTAAATGTCTGGTAGAACTCCCCTGGGAAGCCATCTGGTCCTGGACTCTTATTTGTTGGGAGATTTTTGATAACCGATTCAATTTCTTCGCTGGTTATGGGTCTGTTCAAGCTTTCTATTTCCTCCTGATTGAGTTTTGGAAGGGTGTGGGTGTTTAGAAATTTGTCCATTTCTTCCAGGTTGTCCAATTTGCTGGCATATAATTTTTCATAGTATTCCCTGATAATTGTTTGTATCTCTGAGGGATTGGTTGTAATCATTCCATTTTCATTCATGATTTTATCTATTTGGGTCATCTCCCTTTTCTTTTTGAGAAGCCTGGCTAGAGGTTTGTCAATTTTGTTTATTTTTTCAAAAAACCAACTCTTGGTTTCGTTGATCTGCTCTACAGTTTTTTTAGATTCTATATTGTTTATTTCTGCTCTGATCTTTATTATTTCTCTTCTTCTGCTGGGTTTAGGCTGCCTTTGCTGTTCTGCTTCTATTTCCTTTAGGTGTGCTGTTAGATTTTGTATTTGGGATTTTTCTTGTTTCTTGAGATAGGCCTGGATTGCAATGTATTTTCCTCTCAGGACTGCCTTCGCTGCATCCCAGAGCATTTGGATTGTTGTATTTTCATTTTCGTTTGTTTCCATATATGTTTTAATTTCTTCTCTAATTGCCTGGTTGACCCACTCATTCGTTAGTAGGGTGTTCTTTAACCTCCATGCTTTTGGAGGATTTCCAGACTTTTTCCTGTGGTTGATTTCAAGCTTCATAGCATTGTGGTCTGAAAGTATGCATGGTATAATTTCAATTCTTGTAAACTTATGAAGGGCTGTTTTGTGACCCAGTATATGATCTATCTTGGAGAATGTTCCATGTGCACTCGAGAAGAAAGTATATTCTGTTGCTTTGGGATGCAGAGTTCTAAATATATCTGTCAAGTCCATCTGATCCAATGTATCATTTTTTTTTTTTAAAGTAAGCCATATGCCCATTGTGGGGCTTAAACTCATGTCCCCAAGACCAAGGGTTGCACCTCTACTGACTGAACCAGACAGGCGCCCCTGAATCTGCATTTTTTAAGGTCTCCTAATTCCCCAGACTGCAAAAGTGTTCTTTTTTTTTTTTAAGTGTATTTATTTATTTTTAGAGTGAGAGAGCACATTCAAGCAGAAGAGGGGCAGAGAAAGAGGGAGAGAAAAAATCCCAAGCAGGCTCTGTGCTGTCAGCTCAAGTACTGGGGCTCCATCCCACGAACCTCAAGATCATGAATGAACCTCAATATCATGACGGGAACCAAAATCTAGAGTCGGAGGCTTAACCGACTGAGCCACCCAGGCACCCACAAAGGTGTTCTTTAGAACATTTTCTCACACATTCACACTATGCTTTTTATTAAAACACAGCTGCTGAAACAAAGGCAAGACCTTGGAGCATTTCAATCTGGTCTTTGCTCTTGGATTGGTAAGTGATTAAACCTGTTTATGTCTTGAGGTTCTAGAGCTCTGAAATGAAAAGGATAAGGACTTCTCATTCACAGGTATCATATGGCCTAACAGAATTAATGTTGCTTATAGTTTTAAATGTAAATTAAATAAATGTAAATATAGGGCTTTTCAGAGAATGAAGATTGGAAAGCTTTCTAGGTGTTAAACAATTCTGATTTTCTGGTCATTGTTGGCAAATTTTCAAGCTTTCTTCACTTACATCCTACCTTAAAAATATTGACATTTTAAATGACATCTATTAAAGTGATTGTTTATCAACTTCAAATACAAATTCCTTAACAGACTGAATCAGAGGCTATACATCGGTGCACCCACAGATGTGTTTTGTTTGGCCTTGTAAGCTTAAAACAAAAAATCAGTTGCTAACATTTTAAAACTTGGAAAACTTCATGTAAAAATCTACTCTGACTTGAAAAACAGGACTATGTGATAACATGGGATTTTGTGTGGCAACAGTGAGCTGAAGATGGGGTAGTAGCTCTCCCTTTAGCCTGGCCATGGACACCCCTACTTTGCCATAGTCCCTGCTGTTCTTCACTTTCCACTAGTAAGGTCGAGTGTCAGTTGATATTTATTATTTCAGGGTTTCTCATCCATCTTCATTGTTTGATAACTATTTACCCCTGGTCCAAATTCTTTAGTTGAACTGGACTTTGTGCCTTACCAGAGAGGTCATTATAATGTTAGCAGTAGGTAAAACCATTCTAGGATGAACAATCAAGAGGAGACTGTGAATTTCGGATCTCACTTACTGAGTCCTGATTGTAGCAGTATTTTGTCTGCTTATATTCTTGGTGTGTAACAGTTTCTGGATCCTAGTAAAGTGCTCAGTACTTTAAAATGACACATTTTTGGTGGGTGCTTGGCTGGCTCAGTTGGTAGAGCATGTGACTTTTCATCTTAGGGTCATGAGTTCAAGCCCCATGTTGGTGTAGAGCTTAAAAAAAAAAAAAAAAAAGGCTTTTTCTTTTCTACTTCTTACTGACCTTCTCCCATCTCAGTGTTTTTTTCTTTCTTTCTATTTAGGTATCTTTTGGATAATCCTGGTGTTGTCAGAGGAAGGTCTGTATTGGATCTTGGGAGTGGATGTGGAGCTACAGCTATTGCTGCTAAGATGGGCGGGGCATCGAAGATCTTGGCCAACGACATAGACCCTAGTAAGGATTTCATATTTAAAATTATTTAAAACTCAACTTTATTTTCTTTCAGTATAAATATCTATAGATGCCTCAATGTGATAGCTTATTTCCATGCGTATTTTGTAATCTGATATCGTGAACTTATGTTCAGTGGGATATTGATATTATCTGTGAGGATCCTGTGAGGCCTAAACTGAAGTAAATTTTTCTTAACAGGATTTATATTTATGTCTGTCAGATATCCCAAGGCGATACCACTTGGGAGCCTGGGAGTACTCACTGTTAATTTCTGGGCTGCGAATTTCCTGAAATATGTAGGTTGTGTGTATTTGACCCCAAACCGAAGTGAGGAGAGGCCTTGGGTTCTTAAGGGAGATTTTAGTCCATTAAAACCCAAGTTGAGACAGGTAAGTTTTAATTTCATCTGAGTTTCTTTTAGTTTTCAGTTTTACCGAGGATTTAGCTCTTGAAGATCCTGTTTTACACAGGGGTCTCAGTTCTAACTTGCCACGTTGCTCAAGCCCAAGGTTTGTTTCCCTGTCTCCTAGACTAACAAACCAAACCTCTTGGTTTCTAGGTCAGCAAATGTTCGTTAAAACCTCCACAGTTTTGTGTTGTTTTGTTTTGTTTTCAGGATATCCATTCATATATCTGAAGCAGTAAATGGTTTCTATTGGTATAAACTGCTTTACCTAAAAAACAACTTACAACAAAAGGGAAAAAATATTGTTAGGAGATTTTCTGAATCACTTAAATTAATCAATAGGGAATTAAAACTGCCCAGCATATACCAATGCATTATGTTCTTTTTAAAGTTGCAGGAATGGCTATCACACTGAATTGTGAATTGAACCAACTGAATCCTTTTCCAATTTTAACTAAAAACATTTTGGATTTGGAACAAGATAAGTGGGACCTTGTTGTGCTTGGAGACATGTTTTATGATGAAGACCTTGCAGACAGTCTTCATCAATGGCTGAAGAATTGCTTTTGGACCCACAGAACTCGAGTACTGATTGGTGACCCTGGGCGACCCCAGTTCAGTGGACATAGCATTCAACATCAGCTGCACAAAGTGGTAGAATATTCACTTCCAGAGCCTACTAGGAAGGAAAACAGTGGATTGACAACAAGCACAGTATGGGATTTTCGGCCTTGAGTTGTCCAAGTGCTTCTAAGATGAACATAGCTATGTTTGGGTTTACTCCTAAGAGACCTGCCAGTTTAGAGCATGCAGTTCCTGTTAAATGGCAAATCTTGTTTCCAAAATGTGAAGGCTTAAAGTTTTGTCAGCCGTTGTCACGTAGTTCTGCATTATGCCAAATGTACAAATCTCTACCTACAATTTTCTAGTTTTACTGCTGTAGGGATAGAACTATAAAAGACAGTACCAAAATGGTAGCAACATGTAATTTAAGTAGTGGAGAGAAATGAGAAAGTGTGGCAAAGTCTGTTCATGTAGTTGAAGACAACTATATGATATATCTTTGAATTAAACACAATACAAAATATATAAGAATGCTGTATTTCCAAAAAATTACCTGTAAAGATCAAAGATGCAGTTAGTATGGTACAGAGTACACGGGCTTTGGAGTCAGGCAACTCTGTCACTTTCTAGTTGGGATTTTCAGGTAGTTAAGCTCTCTGAGCTCTAATTTCCTCATCTATAAAATTGTAACAAAACTTGGCAAACCTCACCTCAAAGGCTATTATATTAAATGAAAGCATAAAGTACATAATATATAATAGGACCTCAATGGACAGTCATGCATAAAAATAAGGATTCTAGAATTTCCTACATACTCTGTACTGTGACACCTTATGATGCCTCTTTATGTCTCTCTAAGGTTAGCTAGAAATTGGTTATGCTACCACTACATGTCCCAGGTTGTCAGGATCTGATAAATCAGAAAAAACCCTATGACATAAGTGAGAATGTAAAGAAGAATATGTACAGTATACCACTATTTATATAGAAAAGATATACATATGTACTTACATATATGTTCACATATAAAATACGTATTTGCTTGCAACATACATAGACTATCCCTGAAAAGATAAATAAGTAACTGGTAACAGTGGTTGCGTTCGGGGTAGGGTACCAGATAGCTGGTAGACTGGGGTGGGAGGGAGACCTAGGTTTTACCTTTGGGTCTTATAATTTTGTACTAATTATATGTACTACATTTTCTTTCTTTTACTTTTTTTTTTTTTTTTTTTACTTTTTTTTTAATGTTTAGTTTTGAGACAGTGAGCACGAGCGGGGAAAGGGCAGAGAGAGGGGGACAGAAAATCTGAAGCAGGCTCCACCCTGACAGCAGCAAGGCAACACAGGGCTTGAACTCATGAACTATGAGATCATGACCTGAACTGATATCGGACGCTCAACCTACTGAGCCTCCCAGGTGCCCCTATGTACTATATTTTCTATTCTCTAATTTAAAACTAAACACCAGCATCATATATGTTACAAGTGAAGTAGAAGATGCAGCCTTTCTAATGTGCTCTCACATTCTTATACACTGCTTAGGAATTGTTTATAACATACGCATTATATGTAAGCTTTCTAATAATACATGCATGCCACTGGGATTAGGGTACCAAGGAGATGTGATCAGTTATAGTCATACAGCAGAAATGTGCAGAAAGCAGTAAAGAACAAGTTGTTGCTTAGATAGGAAAATAGGATAATTAGATGGGAATTTTGGAGCTGGGGCTGCAGAGGAACTTGGGATTCTTGAACTTGGATGTTAGAGTTTATTCCAGCCTACTGAAACAACTCTTGTGCATCTAATTCCTGCTGGTTTACTGGGTCTCAAACATTATCAACTGTACATTTTTATTCAGCCTTGGTTAAAATTAATAGAAATTATAGGCTACAATGGCATTGGATGATATTTGAGAGGAAAGAGTTTTGTTGACATATCCTTTGAAGATTCAGAGTATTCTGCTGGTTATTGCCCTTCTTAGCAAGATAAGAAAGAGAAAATTGGAGAAAATTACACTCTGGAGCACTGTGGAAATTAACCTGAGACAAAGAGAAGATTTAAGCTTAAATATCTACGAACGCTGCTTCTATTATCCTCTCTTGATGATTTATTTGGAGGGCACAAGAAGGTCGTTGAGGTATCCAAATGTTACTTATTTTAAAATCTCCCATGTATATAATGGTGAGCCGTGAATGACTTCATAGTTTAACAAACAGGTTTGTATTAAGACTATTCACATTTAGTGGTGCCTGGCTGGCTCAATTAGTGGAGCATGGGACTCTTGATCTCACCCCACGTTGAGTGTAGACATTACTTAAAAAAATCCTTTTTTTAAAAAAAGGACCATTCAGGGAGTGCCTGGGTGGCTCAGTCGGTTAAGTGTCCAACTTCGGCTCAGGTCATGATTTCACGGTTCATGGGTTCAAGCCCCGCATCGGGCTCTGTGCTGACAGCTCAGAGCCTGGAGCCTGCTTCAGATTCTGTGTCTCCCTCTTTCTGCCCCTCCCCTGCTTGCGTGTACTCTCTCTCAAAAATAAACATTTATTTTTAAATTTTTTAAATGTTTTTTAATGTTTATTTTTGAGAGAAAGAGAGAGAGAGAGAGAGACTGAGCATGAGCAGGGGAGGGACAGACACAGAGGGAGACACAGAATCCGAAGCAGGCTCCAGCCTCTGAGCTGTCAGTGCAGAGCCGGATGCGGGGCTCAAACCCATGAGCTGTGAGGTCATGACCTGAGCTGAAGTTGGACACCTAACCAACTGAGCCACCCAGGTGCCCCAAAAATAAACATTAAAAAAATAATAAAAAAGGACCATTCAATTTTAAAGTGGTTATTGATATAGTTGGATTAATATCTTCCATATTTGTAACTGTTTCCTATTTGTTGCCCGAGTTCCTGGTTTCCTTTTGGTGTTCTACTCTTGTCCTGCCTTCTCTGCTTTAAAGTTTTTTTTGTTTAATGTTTATTTATTTTTGAGAGAGAGATGGAGCGAGAGACAGAGTGTGAGCAGGGGAGGGGCAGAGAGAGGGAAACACAGACTCTGAAGCAGGTTTCAGGCTTTGTGCTGTCAGCACAGAGCCTGATGCAGGGCTCGAACTCATGTACTGTGAGATCATGACCTGAGCCGAAGCCGGGCGCGTAACTGACTGAGCCACCCAGGTGCCCCCTGCCTTCTCTGCTTTAAAAAAAAATTTTTTTTTAAATGTTTATTTTTGAGAGAGAGAGAGAGAGGAGGGGAGGGGCAGAGAGAGAGGGAGACAAAGAATCCGAAGCAGGCTCCAGGCTCTGAGTTGTGAGCACAGAACGTGAAGTGGGGCTCAAACTCACAAACTGCAAGATAATGACCTGACCCAAAGTCAGACGCTTAACTGACTGAGCCACCCAGGTGCCCTGTGCCTTCTCTGCTTTTAACTGAGCATTTTCTATGATTCTCTCTCTTCCCTTAGGATATCAATTATACATACTAAAAAAAAATTTTTTTAGTGGTATACATTTATAACTAGGCCGAGTCCACTTATAGTACAAGCAGTATTGTAGCACTTAATGACTTTCAGTTTGTTCAGCTTTTATCTTTTGAGGACAGGAGTGATGACTTCCAATCTCTTTATAACATCGGACCGGAAACTGGAAGTACGGGTATTATTTTTATTTATTTATTTTTGTCCTTTATTTTTTTCTGTGTCCATCAATTCAACAAATATTGGGTGCTTGTTATGTACCAGATACTGTTCTAGGTACTGGGAATACAGCAACGGGAAAAAAATTTTTTCTGCCTTCGTGAAGCTTATATTCTAGGGTGGGGAGACAGATAGTAAACAAAAAATAGACAAGATATCAGATGGTGATAGATGGTAAGGAGAAAAATAGAGATCAAGGTAACAGGTGAGGATGATAGAGATAGATAGGCATGGGGCCCTGAAATTTTAAATAGAAATAGCTAATACAACCAGCAATATAAAAAGTCAAGAATATTAAACTGCAAAGTGCTTTAGGAAGATAATCCTTTACAGACCCTAAAAAGCTGATCTTTAGATCTTAAAACTTGTTTCCCCAAGAGAGGAAAAAGCTACTTTGTTTGATGTTTACTATTAAATTTTATTGAATTTGTCTTTAGGGGTAACTGGCCGGCTCAGTTCGTAGAGGAGGTGAGTCTTAATTTTAGAGTTATGAGTTCAAGCCCCACATTGGTGGAACCTACTTAAAAGAAAATTCACAGGTAAAACAGGCTTTACCCATTTTACACATATACATATGTACCACCTTTGAGGGGCAATATATATATCCATACTATAAACATACCATATTTATAAAGTAATTAATAGTAAGGTCAAGAAATAGAGTTGACTGTGTAAACCCTCCTTCTAAACATGTAGAAGAATTTTGCCTATGCTATACTTCCCTTCTTTTGCACTACATCAGAGTTAAAATAGAAAATCTTTAGGAAAGTCCCACTGAGACAGGCTCATGGCACAGGGAATATTCTGAATTTGGGGGTAGTTTAAACACTATATTTCACTGTATATGTGTGATCATAAAAGAGCAATTCGTTTGAAAACTAAGACCTGTGCTATTTGTTTCACAATGTGAAACCAACAGAGCTTTAGAAACAGCCTCTATAATGATATGTTGTAGCTACTCATTCTTACACATTCCTGAATGCAGTTTTTAAGGAAGAAATTTCACAGATGCATAGCACGTATTTGGAAAAAGTAGCCACAAAAAGTAAGTGGCTGGGCAAGGGCCTCAGTAACATTCATATGCTGAATGGCTGAGGTGTATGATGTCATGGGTTTATGGCATTAAACTATTTCTTTGTTTTACTGAAATATTGAATTCTGGGAAGATTTAAAGGCCTGATGTTCAGCTTTCCTTTTAGCCAATGAGCACTTAAATACTTGAGGAAGGTAGGGGCCAGAAAATAGTTAGGAAGGTAATTATGCCTTTAGAGATACTTAGAATTCTAATGGTTATTCATATTGGTAAAATTTCTCTTATGATGGCTCAAATATGTCAGTAGGAGAAGGAAATCTCCAGGGAAAACTGTAATTTAAAACTTTGTTATTTAAGAAACAAACACAATACTCCCCCCACCCCGACCCCGAATACATCAGAGGGCATGCTAGGCTTACCATGTCAAAAACAATGACTCCTCAAACAAACATAGAATAATACCACTATTAAAATGTTTAAGAGTCTGGTTAACTTCAAAGCAAAAACCACATTATTGGAAAGCCAATCTCAAAAACCATTGTTTCCTGGGAATGTAGTATGAAGATCATTGCTTTGATAAGCTTCAATAAGCATCAATAAACAGTCCAAGTCACTTGCTTTAGTTTGTTTGGGCCTACTAATTGCTCCAGGACTTCTCGTGAATGATCTACAAAAGAAAACAATGACAATATATTAACTCACAATAATCAGAAATATTTATTATGTCCTCAATATAAACTAGGGGTGATAATAACTATTATATCTCATAGGGGTATTTAAAAGATTAAAGGGCATGATATACAAAGAATAGCATACAACTAAAAACATTTAATTAATGGTAACCTTCATTTATTAGCTGCAGTGCACATGTCATAGTAATACTTTTTAAAAATGGGTATTCATTATTTTCTCTGTAATTTCATCTTAATTTCACCAACCAGAGAGTAATGGTATAATTTCACCATTAGTCTGTGTTTGAACTTTCCCAGGGTCCTGGTGGGAAACAGACATACTAAAGTGGTGTGCTTGAACAGGGTTTAATGAAACAACTATTTACAAAGGAGTGAGCAGGATTAAAGAAAACCTATAGGTGTGGTAAAGCACCTTGGAAAGCTGCAATATAAATGGTTAGGGGAAGGAGCAGTTACTAGGACAATTTGACCGGTAGGTAAACATTTTCCACATCATACAATATTATTATAAAGCATGATTTTTAATCGATAACTATTATATGAATTCATTATGATTTAACCAGTCTATATTATTGGACATTTAGATGTTCTCAGTTATTCATAATGTATAGCAGCAGTTTTAATATGGTTTACATTTCTTTTGCAAAATTGATTTTATAAGATCTTTTAAAAATATGAATTAAAGCAAAAATACTGATAAAATGTTACTGCTTTAAAAATTATTCACAAGTTTACCAAACTTGTTCCATAGATACAGCCTATGTTGTATATACAACAGATCTCCAAACTAGTCTTGGAAAGTTTCTAGGTTAGTGGTTGTTAGTTACAGATTTCACAAACCAATAGAAAAAAAATTGGGCCCAATATATGGTCCCTAAATTTGATTTTAAGCAATACAAAAATAAGACAAAATGCCAAGATTTAGTGCAAGCAAGAGAATCAGATTGTATGAAATGAGAATTATAGTTCAAAAAACAAAGGTTTATATCAGCAGCTATTTTTTTTTAAAAGCAGCTTGTAAGTGAACAAATGTAGTTATTTTGTCATATAAATATCAGGGGTGGGGGTCCTAGGTGGCTCAGTCAGTTAAGCGACCAACTTCAGCTCAGGTCCTGATCTCACATTCCTGAGTTCGAGCCCTGCGTCGGGCTCTGTGCTGACAGCTCAGAGTCTGCTTCAGATTCTATGTCTCCCTCTCTGTCTGCTCCTCCCCCACTTGTGCTCTCTCTTTCCCTCTCTCTCTCTCTCAAAACTAAATAAACATTTAAAAAATGTATCAGGGCGCCTGGGTGGCTGGCTCAGGTATGTCCAGCTCTTCTTGATTTCAGCTCAGGTCATGATCCCAGGGTGGTGGGATCAAGCCCCATGTCAGGCTCCATGCTCAGAGTGAGATTCTTCCTCTCTCTCTCTCTTCCTCTGCCTCTTCCCCTTGCTCTCTCTAATGTAAATTTAGAAAAAAAATTTTTCAACGTTTATTTATTTATTTTTAATTACTATTATTTTTTTTTTTAGAGAGAGAGCGTGTGTGAGTGTGAGAGGGGCACAGAGAGAGGGAGACACAGAATCTGAAGCAGTCTCCAGGCTCTGAGCTATCAGCATAGAGCCCGACATGGGGCTTGAACCCATGAACTGTGAGATCATGACCAGAGCCGAAGTCCGACACTTAACCAACTGAGCCAGCCAGGTGCCCCAACGTTTATTTATTTTTTGAGAGAGAGAGCGAGAAAGGCAGAATGTGAGTGAGGGAGGGGCAGAGACACAGAATCTGAAGCAGATTCCAGGCTCCAAGCTGTCAGCACAGAGCCTGATGCAGGGCTCAAACCCACAAACTGTGAGATTATGACCTCAGCTGAAGTCAGATGCCCAAACAACTGAGCCACCCAGGCACCCCTAATGTAAATTTTAAAAATATCATTTATTATAGAGGAAATCTAGATTAAAGGCAGGCTTTAAATAGTTTGAAAGCAAAAAGATGGACAAGGCTGTATCATGAAAACAGTAACTATTAACAAAGCTGGAGTGGTTTTACTAAGAGCCGAAATGGGGAATACTTCCTAACTCATTCTGAAGACCAGTATTACCCTGATGCCCTGATGCCAAATAAAGATATCACATACACACAAAGCTACAGACCCATATCTCTAGTAAATATGTACTCAAAAATCCTCAACAATACACTAGCAAATCAAATCTAGCAACATATAAAAAAGCTCATATGCCATGATCAACTGGGATCTATCCCAGGAATGAAAGGTTGGCTTAACATCTGAAAATCAATTAATGTAATACACTGTATTACTTTCTTATTACTAATGTAATAAATTACTACAACCTTACTGGCTTAAAGCAACACAAATTTATTATTATATAGTCAGAATTCCAAATTAAGTCTCATTGGGCTAAAATGGATCAGCATTCCTTTTTGGAGGCTCAAGGGAGAGGATTTACCTTTGACTTTTCCAGCTTCTAGAGGCCACCACATTCCTTGCATTCCTCCATATTCAAATGGAACAACATGGGACAGAGTCCTCATGCTGCCACCTCTATGATTCTCCTTCTGCCTCCCTCTTCCACTTATAAAGATTTATGATTACACTGAACCCACCTAGATAATCCAGGATAATCTCTATTTTAAGGTCAACTGATTAGCAACTTTAGTTCCATTTGCAATCTTATGTAACATAGCATACTCAGGTCCTGTGCATTAAAATGTGGACATCTTTGGGTGGGGGCATCATTCTGCCTATAACATACACCATATCAATAGACTAAAGGACAAAAACCACATTATCATTTCAATAGACGCAGAAAAAGCATTTTACAACACTAATGGTAAAAACATTCAACAAACTGGGAATAGAAGGGAACTTCCTCAACCTGATAAAGAACATCTAGGAAAAAGCTAATACTTAATGATGAGACACTAATGTTTCCCCACTAAGATGAGAAACAAGATAAGGATGTCTGCTCTTTCCACTTCTATTCAGCATTGCAGTGGAGGTTCTAGCCAAGGAAATTAGGGAAGAAAAAGAAATAAAAGGCATCTATATTGGTAAGAAAGTAAAACTATCATTACCTGTACATTATATAATACTGTATACAGAATGTCCTAAGGAATACACTAAAAAATTAGAACTAGTAAATGAGTTCAACAAGGCTCCACATACAAGATCAATATACAAAAATCAAATGATTTATATACACTAGCAAGGAACAATCCAAAAATGAAATTAAGAATTCCATTTATGTTACCATCAAAAAGAATAAAATACTTAGAGATAAATTTAACAAAAGAAGTGAAAAAGTATGAAAACTATAAAACATTGTTGAGAGAAATTCAAGATTTAAATAAATGGAAAGATATCTGTGTTCACAGATCAGAAGATAATATTAACACGGCAATACACCCTAAACTGATTGCAGATTCAATGCAATCTCTCCCAGAATCCCGGTTGCCTTTTTTTTTTTTTTTTTTTTTTTAAGAAATTGACAAGGGATGCCTGGCTGGCTCAGTAGGTAGGGCATGTGACTCTTGATCTCAGGGTTGTAAGTTTGAGCTCCACGTTGGATGTAGAGATTACTTAAAAATAATAAAATCTTTAAAAAAAATTAAGAAGATGAGGGAGCATGGGGCACACTGAGGGCAAGGTATAGGCTAACAGCACACTCTGCCCCCCCCTCCGCGCCCCCCCCCCCCCCCCCGGGGTGGAATACGTGTGATATTCCTTGGACACTCCTGGCTATCCAAGAACAAAAGGAAAGGGATTTAAGTGCTTGCCATGGTGATGTGGGAAACTAAGGCAAATGAAAAATTAAACTCTCTTACTGCCTACACCCACTGACAAATCCTTGAAACCAGCAGAGTGACCTCCCACTACGAGCTCAGCTGCCTCTAAGATGACACTTTGCTGGGGGCAAAAGAGAATCTTAGCTGAACATTATCCCAACCTCAAGGATCCTGTAAGTCTACTTCCTTTATCTCAACTGCCCGAACATATATGCTGTCAATCATACTTCAAGATTATGGCCTCCTCAGTCCTGAGAGGAAAATACATTGCAATCCAGGCCTATCTCAAGAAACAAGAAAAATCCCAAATACAAAATCTAACAGCACACCTAAAGGAAATAGAAGCAGAACAGCAAAGGCAGCCTAAACCCAGCAGAAGAAGAGAAATAATAAAGATCAGAGCAGAAATAAACAATATAGAATCTAAAAAAACTGTAGAGCAGATCAACGAAACCAAGAGTTGGTTTTTTGAAAAAATAAACAAAATTGACAAACCTCTAGCCAGGCTTCTCAAAAAGAAAAGGGAGATGACCCAAATAGATAAAATCATGAATGAAAATGGAATGATTACAACCAATCCCTCAGAGATACAAGCAATTATCAGGGAACACTATGAAAAATTATATGCCAACAAATTGGACAACGTGGAAGAAATGGACAAATTCCTAAACACCCACACCCTTCCAAAACTCAATCAGGAGGAAATAGAAAGCTTGAACAGACCCATAACCAGCGAAGAAATTGAATCGGTTATCAAAAATCTCCCAACAAATAAGAGTCCAGGACCAGATGGCTTCCCAGGGGAGTTCTACCAGACGTTTAAAGCAGAGATAATACCTATCCTTCTCAAGCTATTCCAAGAAATAGAAAGGGAAGGAAAACTTCCAGACTCATTCTATGAAGCCAGTATTACTTTGATTCCTAAACCAGACAGAGACCCAGTAAAAAAAGAGAACTACAGGCCAATATCCCTGATGAATATGGATGCAAAAATTCTCAATAAGATACTAGCAAATCGAATTCAACGGCATATAAAAAGAATTATTCACCATGATCAAGTGGGATTCATTTCTGGGATGCAGGGCTGGTTCAACATTTGCAAATCAATCAACGTGATACATCACATTAACAAAAAAAAAGAGAAGAACCATATGATCCTGTCAATCGATGCAGAAAAGGCCTTTGACAAAATCCAGCACCCTTTCTTAATAAAAACCCTCGAGAAAGTTGGGATAGAAGGAACATACTAAAAGATCATAAAAGCCATTTATGAAAAGCCCACAGCTAACATCATCCTCAACGGGGAAAAACTGAGAGCTTTTTCCCTGAGATCAGGAACATGACAGGGATGCCCACTCTCACCGCTGTTGTTTAACATAGTGCTGGAAGTTCTAGCATCAGCAATCAGACAACAAAAGGAAATCAAAGGCATCCAAATTGGCAAAGATGAAGTCAAGCTTTCGCTTTTTGCAGATGACATGATACTATACATGGAAAATCCAATAGACTCCACCAAAAGTCTGCTAGAACTGATACATGAATTCAGCAAAGTTGCAGGATACAAAATCAATGTACAGAAATCAGTTGCATTCTTATACACTAACAATGAAGCAACAGAAAGACAAATAAAGAAACTGATCCCATTCACAATTGCACCAAGAAGCATAAAATACCTAGGAATAAATCTAACCAAAGATGTAAAAGATCTGTATGCTGAAAACCATAGAAAGCTTATGAAGGTAATTGAAGAAGATATAAAGAAATGGAAAGACATTCCCTGCTCATGGATTGGAAGAATAAATATTGTCAAAATGTCAATACTACCCAAAGCTATCTACACATTCAATGCAATCCCAATCAAAATTGCACCAGCATTCTTCTTGAAACTAGAACAAGCAATCCTAAAATTCATATGGAACCACAAAAGGCCCCGAATAGCCAAAGTAATTTTGAAGAAGAAGACCAAAGCAGGAGGCATCACAATCCCAGACTTTAGCCTCTACTACAAAGCTGTAATCATCAAGACAGCATGGTATTGGCACAAAAACAGACACATAGACCGATGGAATAGAATAGAAACCCCAGAACTAGACCCACAAACGTATGGCCAACTCATCTTTGACAAAGCAGGAAAGAACATCCAATGGAAAAAAGACAGTCTCTTTAACAAATGGTGCTGGGAGAACTGGACAGCAACATGCAGAAGGTTGAAACTAGACCACTTTCTCACACCATTCACAAAAGTAAACTCAAAATGGATAAAGGACCTGAATGTGAGACAGGAAACCATCAAAACCTTAGAGGAGAAAGCAGGAAAAGACCTCTCTGACCTCAGCCGTAGCAATCTCTTACTCGACACATCCCCAAAGGCAAGGGAATTAAAAGCAAAAGTGAATTACTGGGACCTTATGAAGATAAAAAGCTTCTGCACAGCAAAGGAAACAACCAACAAAACGAAAAGGCAACCAACGGAATGGGAAAAGATATTTGCAAATGACATATCGGACAAAGGGCTAGTATCCAAAATCTATAAAGAGCTCACCAAACTCCACACCTGAAAAACAAATAACCCAGTGAAGAAATGGGCAGAAAACATGAATAGACACTTCTCTAAAGAAGACATCCGGATGACCAACAGGCACATGAAAAGATGTTCAACATCGCTCCTTATCAGGGAAATACAAATCCAAACCACACTCAGATATCACCTCACGCCAGTCAGAGTGGCCAAAATGAACAAATCAGGAGACTATAGATGCTGGAGAGGATGTGGAGAAACGGGAACTCTCTTGCACTGTTGGTGGGAATGCAAATTGGTGCAGCCGCTCTGGAAGGCAGTGTGGAGGTTCCTCAGAAAGTTAAAAATAGACCTACCCTATGACCCAGCAATAGCACTGCTAGGAATTTATCCAAGGGATACAGGAGTACTGATGCATAGGGGCACTTGTACCCCAATGTTTATAGCAGCACTCTCAACAATAGCCAAATTATGGAAAGAGCCTAAATGTCCATCAACTGATGAATGGATAAAGAAATTGTGGTTTATATACACAATGGAATACTACGTGGCAATGAGAAAGAATGAAATATGGCCTTTTGTAGCAACGTAGATGGAACTGGAGAGTGTGATGCTAAGTGAAATAAGCCATACAGAGAAAGACAGATACCATATGGTTTCACTCTTATGTGGATCCTGAGAAACTTAACAGAAACCCATGGGGGAGGGGAAGGGAAAAAAAAAAAAGAGGTTAGAGTGGGAGAGAGCCAAAGCATAAGAGACTGTTAAAAACTGAGAACAAACTGAGGGTTGATGGGGGGTGGGAGGGAGGGGAGGGTGGGTGATGGGTATTGAGGAGGGCACCTTTTGGGATGAGCACTGGGTGTTGTATGGAAACCAATTTGACAATAAATTTCATATATTAAAATAAAAAAAAAGATTATGGCCTCCTCATATACATCTGAAGGGTCTCATGACTGAGGCTTTACTAAACGGTAATAAATGGTGTTTTCCTAACAACCTGCCAGGTCCTGGAAACCTTGCTTCCAAAATTTCTTAGAGACTTACACTGTCCCTGACCCTCTCCCAACCTGAGGGTATATAATGAGTTACTGGTCACAACCCCAGTGCACCTCTTTCTGCCCATGGGTCCTGTCCCTGTGCTTTAATAAAATCACCTTTTTGCACCAAAGATGTCTTCAAGAATTCTTTCTTGGCCGTCAGCTCCAAACCCCAAAACTTCATCACTAATATGTACATGGGAATTCAAGGGACCCAGAACAGTCAGTACAATTTTGAAAAGAAGAACAAAATTGGAAACTATACTTCCCAATTTCATTTTAGTTGTTTTTAGGATTATTTTGGCATTTTTACTAGTTAGGAATATGTTATCAAACATACATATTTGTTTTCTAACTCTATTTGAGTCATTCTTCTATAGAAATTTATTACTGCACATAAATAAGAGGACACTTTTCCCTCCAATAGTAACCATACAATATATTTTTATGTAATTTAAATATTTTGAGGCTAGATGGCAGTATTATATTACTCAAAGTCTCCCCAGGCACCTTTTTCCTGAGAAAATAGAGTATTTAGGACTGTGAGTTTGAACAGGAGGAGTATTTGGTGCCTATGAGTTTATTATGCTATATGGAGAAACTGTGGATTCTCTAAGTATTTAGTGATCCCTTGCCAGAACACTGTAGAAACTGTAGGGGAGGAAAAACAATTTCCCCTCTATCCTCTAAGTTCTTGGCTGAGACACTCTTGTAAAAAAAAAAAAGGCAATTAACCAGAAAAAAAACCAGTTTATTAATGTGTTTACTTATTTCATGTATGCATGAGAGATACCGAGGGAAAATAAGTAAACTCCCTGAGACAGCCCTAGCCACCACCTCAAATCCCATCTTCAGCTAAAGACAAAAGAAAGATATTGGGGTGGAGTGGGCAGGCCAATTATAGGAAGTTACTAGAAAAAGCACAGTAAGGAGTAAAAGGTAAGATTTGCTATACACATTTAGGTTGGTGTCTCCTCCATTGGTAAGATTCTCTTGGATTTAGAGTTACCCTTTTCCTTCCTGGTGTAGAGGGGGAGATCCTTACAGATGGAGATTTCCTTTATAAATGCAAGTTTCTCTTACAAAAGGATAACTTCTCCATTTTCAGAGCTCTCTGGTTGTCTGCTGTTTCTCAGACACAATCAGCTCAAAAAAAAAAAAAAAAAAATCCTTATCCTAAAGAAGCGTATTTTGGGGTGGCATGTTCTGCCACCCTTTAAAACACAAACTCTCAACACTGAAAAAGACTCAAAACGTCATCAAACCAATCCCACTGCTGTTGCTTGATGTCACTCTCCTATTTCCCTCCCCTTTCTAGTAACAGTTAAGCCTCTTGACACTGTCGGCTCAGGAAATTGCTCTGTTGGGGAAAGAATTAGAGACTGAATCAGGTGACCTAGGTTTTTACTCCCAGTTCTACTATCAAGTGTTTCCACTTAAATTCATTCTCTGTTCCCTTATCCTTAAAACAAGGGTGTTGTATAGATGAAGTCTAAGGAAGCTTCTACCATCTCAAAATCTATGACTAACATAGATGGAGGCCACTTTTTGAAAGAGATGCATGGCAGGGGCTTTTAAAGCACCAAGAAAAAGAAGAAACTGTGGGAAATATAAATTAATGAATGTTTTCAAATGATCAAGGAAGATGTAATTTAGATATTTTTGTAGAATACACAGTGAAAAAGGTGAGGCTGGCAGATTTTTACAAACAATAGTTCTAATGCTTCAAGGTTCTAACGCTTCATTTGTGTCTGGCAGCAAGAAGTTCTGTCATGCGTGGGGCGGGTGGGGATCGCCCCGGGTGGCTCAGTCAGTTAAGCCCTTAAGCATCAGACTTCAGCTCAGGTGAACTCAGGCTCAGGTGATCTCAGGGAGTTCAAACCCCCTGTCAGGCTCTGTGCTGACAGCCTGGAGCCTGCTTTGGATTCTGTGTCTCCCTCTCTCTGCCCCTCCCCTGCACACACACACACACTCTCTCTCTCTTTCAAAATAAATAATAAAAACATTTTAAAAACATTAAAAAAAAAGTTCTATCATGTGGGATTGGTAATGGATGAATAAATAAGGAGAAGGAAACAATTATATAGGGTTTAGAAAAAGTAAAATACAAAATAAAAAAAGAGTTGTCCTTTAAGCAAGGAATCAACTTTAATTAAAGGAAACTCTGAAGCAAAACACTTGGGTCTTAAAATATATTTTTTTTAAGTTTATTTATTTTTAGAGAGATTGAGAGAGAGAGAGGGCAAGCGAGTATGAGCTGGGGAGGGGCCGAAAGAGAGGGAGACAGAGAATCCCAAGCAGGCTCCATGCTGTCAGCAGAGTCTGATGAGAGGCTGGAACTCATGAATTAGGAGATAATGACCTGAGCTGAAACCAAGAGTTGGTTGCTTAACCGACTGATCCACACAGGTGCCCCTTAAAATACTTTTGTTTTGGGCTCTATGTGGTAAATCGTGACATATTTATGATCCAGGAATTGAAGTAAAGAACTTCCTTGCATAGTAATCAGGATGAAACATATTCTCACATGTGACTAAAATTTGGGTCAGTTCAATAAAAAGTGGCAGATTTCCTGTTGGATTTTCCTGTCTTTCAGTGTAATACATAAATTAATCTAGTGCCATCTCATTGCTTTATTGCCCTTCTAAAATCTAAACCTCCATGCCTGCAAATACTGTGAAACTGAATTGCATGTCTGTTGTAGATTAGTAAAGGTGTATGAGTTGAACTTACTGATAATCATTGCAGACATAATTGAATTAAAAATGGTTTAATAAGTTGTAAAATTATTTTCCTGCCTCCATAACATGTATAAAAAATATATTATGTGGGGGCGCCTGGGTGGCTCAGTTGGTTAAGCGGCCGACTTCGGCTCAGGTCATGATCTTGCGGTCCGTGAGTTCGAGCCCCGCGTCGGGCTCTGTGCTGACAGCTCAGAGCCTGGAGCCTGTTTCAGATTCTGTGTCTCCCTCTCTCTGACCCTCCCCGTTCATGCTCTGTCTCTCTCTGTCTCAAAAATAAATAAACGTTAAAAAAAAAAAAAAAAATATATATATATATATTATGTGAAAGAACAAAATTCAACTGAGTAAATTATTGGCTTTATTAATCGGTTCATTAATCAGGCTGCATCCCATCTAGCAAGTAGAGGGGAGTTCTAAGGAGTTGTACAAAATGGAAGATTTTTATAGGAAGGAGAGTAAGGCAAGAACTTATTACAAAAGAAAAGAAAGGATTGGTTCAGGCAAGTTCACCTTCTCATAGGAGGAAAGGCAAGGAAGGGGTCTTATTAGGTGGATTATCTCATCCTTCTTTGGGGGATGAAGAGGGCCCATATGACAGATTACCTCAGTGGTGCTGACCAGAAAACTCACATTGATCGGCTTAAAATTTCACTCTTGGACAAGTTGAAACTTCAGTTAAGTCTTAGTTTGCTGTACTGGGGCAAGTGACTCTACCTTTGGTCTGTGGCTTTCTAACAATCATAATTTACGATATTTTAAATAACAGCATAGTTTTTTTCTTTTCTCTTCCGCAGTGATAAAATCAGCGTGTTTCTAAGTTTCAAGACCCAATTTATAATGTGGAGTTCTGTTTATAGTCTGACCGTAAGATTAAGAAAATTTAAATATACTAAGAATTATAGTAGAGAAGATAAACCTATTAATTGAGGGAATTTGATGAGAAACTACAGCAGACACTGCCAATTTTGGGGTCTGCTTACTTTGAGGTTAACATTATAATTGAACATACATGTGCATATGTGTTTTTATGGAAAATAAATCATATTATCTTATATATTCATATATAAGCAACCACATAGATATATGAACATGAAGAAAAAATGTTATATAATGTGTCACATGAAAGACAAAAAACTTTCATTTACCAGGCCAAGAAATTCTTTGGAGAAAAAATAAATAAAAATTAAATATAAAGTGAATATTACCTCAGTTTATTCTCATTCAATGACAGCAGCAAAAATATACAATGGTTGTAGTGCTGACAGGAAAGGGGGAAGAGTAGAGATGATCTGGGTAGCGGAAAAACTTCAGCTTCTTCTCTTTATAAACCTTTATTAATAAAACCATGGTATATGAAATCTTTTGTATTATTATCAGATCTCCCAATTTTATGTCTGACAATTATACGCAAGGGAAAGCTGAGGTCCACAAAAATGTTCTGTGCTAAAAAATCTTGGGAAATGCCTGGATAAAGAAAGTTAAATAAGATTCTTGGCTATAGTGTTTCTCAGAGTCTTTGATAAATTAAAATTCATTATAGTGGCATACTGCATTTCTCAAACTTTTTGGACATATAAACACTTTTAGTTCTATGCTATTGTTGGAGAATAAAAATTTCCCTCTATCCTTCAAGATTTTTCTGGCTGATCTATGAATTAAATTGACATGAGATAGATTAACAGGAGAAAATCAAATTTAATTTCCATGTATGGAGGTCTCATAGATATGGGACCTAACAAGTGACCAAGACAGGCAGCTTTTATACTTTTTTGACAGAGAAACAATAAATTTGTGGGGAACTGACAGGAAAAAGAAAACTTATGTTTGGGAGCTTGAATTAGTAAGGAATTCTAAACAGAATTTGGGCTGGGGTAGTAAATAAGTAAAAAAACAAGGTTTGTTTACATAGGCTTCTTAGGTCCTGAATTCCGCATCTCTGATGATAAGGATGTCTTTCTATCTCCTGGTACAGGGAGGGTACCTTTCACATGGGAGATTTGTTTCCTGCTTTCTAGAGACAAAAGACGGTCAGAGTGTTCTTGCACGGGCTGTTTCTTAAGTAACTTTACTTTTTATTTTTATTTTTTAAAACTTTTATTTATTTTTGAGAGAGAGAGAGAGAAAAAGAGAGAGCTCAAGGGGTAGAGGGGCAGAGAGACAGGGAATCAGAGGATGTGAAGTGGGCTCTGTGCTGATAGCAGAGAGCCGGATGCAGGGCTCAAAGTCATGAACTGTGAGACCATGACCTGAGCTGAAGTTGAATACTTAACTGACTGAGCCATCCAGGTGCCCCTCTTAAGTAACTTTAATTCAAAATAATAAATACACTCCAGGGCATATTTTTGGGTGGCCTGCCCTGAGCCCAACACTATACTTATGGTATTTTCTAGAACACCATACTATACCAGGTCACTGTAGTAAGTTTAAGGGATTTCAGGGCAGAGCAAGGAAAAAGATATGACCACACGGTGGCAGTAGGACACAACGAGCTTTATTTGGGCAGTGCTTTGACAGATTTGTTCGCAGAAGTCCCTCACAACATGAGACCTTCCAAAGACAACATTTGTGTGTGTGTGTGTGTGTGTGTGTGTGTGTGTGTGTGTGGTGGGGGGGGGGCACTACTGAGAAGGGAATGAGGGTAAGGCAACTCTCAGAGGACAGGAGAGGAGGTTTAGGTCTCATGATGTTGCTCAGCATCAAGGTAAGGAGTCTCTGGGTCAGAGAGCTCCAAAAGGCAAGGGGGTCTTTCACACCCCTAGGTTTCATCTTATCTATGGTGGTAGATGTTGAATGAAGTTTTTCAGGGTATGCAAAGCAGGCAAGCTCTGGATGGCTAAACATCTGCTTCTTCTTTTAAAAATTTATTTTATTTTATTTATTTTATTTTATTTATTAATTTTTTAATTGTTTTAAAATTTAAGTTTATTTATTTATTTTGAGAAAGATTAGGTAGCACAAGCAGGGGGAGGGGAAGAGAGAAGGAGAGACAGAATCCTACGCAGGCTCTACACCATCAGCACAGAATCTGATGTGGGGCTTAAACTCACGAACTGTGAAATCATGACCTGAGCTGAGATCAAGAGGCACACTTGGGGCGCCTGTGTGGCTCAGTCAGTTAAGCATCCAACTTCGGCTCAGGTCACAATCTCACAATTCCTGAATTTGAGTCCTGCGTTGGGCTCTGTGCTGACAGCTCAGAGTCAGGAGCCTGCTTCAGATTCTGTGTCTCCCTCTCTCTCTGCCCCTCCCTTGCTCACATTCTGTCTCTCTCTCAAAAATAAATAAATGTTAAAACAATAAAAAACAAAGTCAGATGCTTAACTGACTGCACCACCCATGTACCCCTTTATTTTTTTTTATTTTAGAGAGAGTGTGTGAGTTGGGGAGAAGGACAGAGGGAGAGAAAGAATCCCAAGCAGTCTCCTCATTCAGCGTGTAGCCCAATGAGGGGCTTGATCCTATGACCCTGGGATCATGACCTGAGCTGAAATCAAGAGTCAGACACTCAACCAACTGAGCTACCCAGGCCCCCCCAAGATCTGCTTTCTTAGCCTGTATTTAAAACCATTAGATAAACAAAGATTCAGTGCTGGTGAGCTTTTGAACTAACAGTCCCAATTTGATGTGAAGAAGTAAACAACATAGAAGTCATCTTTGGTTCATTTACATAACAGTAACATAGTTGGTAAATGCTGGCCTAGATAATCTTCCAGGTCAAACTATAGTTATTTTATCCCAAGTATTTTGAACTTCTGTCATTTTAATGTCTACTTTCACTTCCAGTAGTCACATGAAAATATAAGAAGTGATTTGAAAGGGATATTTGTTCCTGCTCCAAATGCTGAAGTTAACTGATAACTGTTTTTTTTACTGTAAAGCAATGGTTCTCAAAGTGTGGTCTGCAGATCCTCCAGTCAGACCTTTTTAGGGTTGTGAGCTAAACTAGTCATTTTATTCATGGCGCACCATTTTTATTTGAAAGATTGACTGTTAGCCTAAGGTTATTCAGACTTGGGCGCTTCTCAGACGATTTCTTGAAAAAGAGCGAAATGAACCTGTCACTTCAAAGAAAACAAGTGACAGAATTTGTTGGCAATGAAAAATTTTAGCATCCAAGTGAATTTTGGAAAATTTGTAGCTGCCACTATGATCTTGACAACCACCCAATGGTGATATTAACAAATGTGACTTTTTTTGTCTGATGAAATGTGTCAACATTGGAAGATCTGTATTACTAACAGAACCAATATTGTCTAAACTGCCAATGCATGACATTACAAAATCATGTATGGGTAAAAGATCCAAAGATCTAATCAAATGCAAGACAGACCAATGGATTGTAATGTAAGTATATAAAAATTTCATTAATATGTTTTCATTTCCTACACTGCAATTAACCTTTAAGAAACTACCAGTTACTGAGTTTTGGGGTAATATCAAAGAAGAGCATCCACAGGGTAACCAGAAAGATAATGAGGGTAAAATGAGCAACAGTTGATTTTATGACATGTTGTCTAGCCAAGTTATCCTGAGACAAATATAACAGAACATTAAAATAGAACTATTTCAGCTAATGTTCCAGGACTAGAGTTACCAGCTACTCTCTGATTCTGGTGAGATTCCAGACCACGTATACATGACTTGAAAATGCTTGGCTAAAATCTGATTTTGGAATCCATGGCACTTCATCCATTCCAAGATACGAAAGTGTTAAAGTTAGAAGGGATGGAGAGTAGGAAATTGAAGAAAGGATTTCTTTGAAGACAGCGGTGACTGGAGTTCTAGAAAGAAGCCTGGAGGTGCTTGCTTTTCCCTTCAAGCCTAGTGAGAGGAAATTCTAAGGAGATCAGTTGGTGAGTCTGATATGTCCCTTGGAGCTTGGGGGACACAGAACACCAATATCAGACCCACATCTGAGAAAAATAAAGGACAAAAAGCTATGGTGAGAGTCTATACAGCTAAAGAGAAGACTGGGTTGGGAAGTACCCACACTCTCATTGCTGAAAGTATGTGTTTCCTGTGGACAGAGGTGGGCTGCCATGGGTTTGCCTTGCATTCTGCTCATGAAAGCAACTGAGATAAGTTAGGAAACCTGAAACAGAGAAAGACTGAAGGTATATGCTGGATTCCTGGGGATAGAGAAAGAAAACAGTAGCTACTAGCCAGAAGAGGCACCATGGCTTGAATCAAGAGAACTGCAGATAGGAAATATATGCAGTGATGGGGGTGGGTAGTAGGAAGTGGGCCCTGCAGAACCTCAAAAGTGCCCCACTGTTGACAGAGGACAGATCAGCTCACCACAGGCCTGGAGTGCTGATATTCAATCACAGTAGCACTGATAAGTAAGCCTTTTCTTTCCCTTCCCTCTGTTCCTGCTTATCCCAGGCCCACCCTGTACTAACATTGGTGGGATCAGAAACTGCAGTGGGCAAGCTGGGGGTAAGAAGAAAACTGAGGGCTGGTAAAAGAGAGGAACTAACAATGTCTGCTTATCCACTGCAGGCCAAATCTGAGTTGACCAGAGGAGCAAAAGCTTTCACTTGAACTTGTTTGGAGTACTGCATGGATTGAAGACGTTTTAGTTACCGAAATGAGAGGTTTCAGTGATAAGAAATGACAAGGCATTTTAACTCTCTGAGAATAAGAAAAGTCAATGGCACCTGGGATTTCATCTGGCAGTAGGGAAAATCTGCTCTTTTGAGCAGATTTTTGAATACCCCTTGCTTATTCAATCTATTGATCAAATGCACACATAGCTCAGGGGGTAGATTTACACACTTAGATTGTTATTCTGGAAAGATTATCAAAGATTGCTGTTATTACATTCCATATTCTGTGGTCTTCTCTACCTTAAAATAAGAGCCTACTTGTTAGAATACATTTTTTTGCCTTATTTGATAACCAGAGAACCTCTGTTTGCCTTCTCACAACCCCCAGGATAATGTACGCAGGTACCAATCCCGTGCACTCAGTCCCATGAGTTTTTCTTGTTCTAAGTGATTTTTTTAAAATTATTATTACTAATTTTAATAGATATAACCATCCACATGATACAAAATTCAAAAGGTACAAAGGGTATATAGTATAGGCTTTTTCTTTTCCTTTTTCTTTTTTTTTAACGTTTATTTATTTTTGAGACAGAGAGAGACAGAGCATGAACAGGGGAGGGGCAGAGAGAGAGGGAGAGACAGAATCTGAAATAGGCTCCAGGCTCTGAGCAGTCAGCACAGAGCCTAACGCGGGGCTCGAACTCACGGACCGTGAAATCATGACCTGAGCCGAAGTCGGATGCTTAACCGACCAAGCCACCCAGGCACCCCTAGGCTTTTTCTTGCTCTTTTCCCTCCACAACTTTCCCTGGAGGTAAGCACTGTTAACACTTTCTTTCTTTCTTTTTTTTAATTTGGGGGAGAGAGAGAGAGAGAGAGAGAGCAAGTGTGAGCAGGGAAGTGGGGCAGAGGCAGAGAGAATCCCAAGCAGGCTCCATGCTGTCAGCACAGAACCTGATGTGGGACTCGATCCCACAACCCTGGGATCATGACCTGAGCTGAAACTGAGTCAGATGCTCAACCAATTCAGTCACCCAGGTGCCCCTGTTAACACTTCCCGATGTCCTTTTTGGCCTTAGTTTTTTGACAAATGTCTTGGCCAAAAAAAAGACTTAGTCTTCATTATAGATGTCACTGATACCACATACAACCTGTTGTCGGCTAGGTTTACATTGACAGTCCAAACATAAGAACAGAAGTTTCTAAAAGGATTTCTAGGATCATAACTCAACCCAGAGAATAACTGTTTAGACTGTAACTAGAGAAATGACATGGAAGGACTGGGCATCAATGCTGACTTACAAGTGAAGTCCAGGTTATATTGTAGTATGTGGGCCATTGCAGAGGTGATGCAAAATGGCTGAGGTGCTAAGGTTTCAAGACATGGTCATGTATATTATCATGGCTCTTTTTTTTTTTCCACAATAACAAAATATTTTATTCATTACTTTATATAAATTGTGATACCAAAATGACATTTTGCCATTTAAAAATTTATGTTCTTATATATTACTATTATTGCGATTATATTTTATAAACAATAAAATATTCTTAAAGGTAAAATCTTTATATTTTACTATCTTTAGTAGTCATTTCTTTTTTCTTAAAAAATCTCTTTTTTATTTGAATGGAGTTGACACACAATGTGACATTAGTTTCAGGTGTACAACATAGTGATTCAACATCTCTGCATGTTATACTATCCTCACCACAAATGTGGCTACCATCTGTCACCACACAACAATATCATTGGTTATATTCCCTGTGCTGTACCTTTTATTTCCAGTATCACGGCTCTTATACAGGCCAAATGGGCTGTGACTACTTTGTTCTCCTTCAGTGATGTATCACATTAGCCTAAGAATCCAAATTGTTCTGAATACGTTATGCTCTGCTCTGCTCACCACAAGTGCAGCTACCATCTGTCATCATACAACATCATTGGCTATATTCCCTATGCTGTACCTTTTATTTCCAGTGTCATGGCTTCCAGCCACAGGCCAAATGGACTGTGACTACTTTGTTCTCCTTCAGCGAAGTATCTATCACATTAGCCTGAGTCCAAATTGCTCTGAATCTCATTGGCTATAGTTTGATGAGATTATAGTCAACAGGTCATTTAGCATATTTAATAGATGTAATATTACAAGCTTGAATTTTTTGTGTCTACATAAAACATCATGTTTAATGTCAACACTAGTACCACCATTATCATCCTCATCATAGTTAACATTTTTTTAATTTTTAAAAATGTTTATTTATTTTAGAAAGAGAGTGTGAGCAGTAGAGGGACAGACAGAGAGGGGGATAGAGAATCTAAAGCATGGTCAGCACAAAGCCCAATGTGGGGCTCGATCCCATGCACTGCGAGATCATGACCTGAGCTGAAGTCAGATGCTCAACTGACTGAGCCACCCAGGCGCCCCCATAGTTAACATTTATTGGACACTTAGCATTACCAGCACCACCAGCATCATGACTAACATTTATTGAGCCTTTACTATGTGCTAGCCACCATATAAAGTGCTGTCAGATAATTTTCACGATCAAGTTTACTACTATCATGTCCATTTACAGATGAGGAAACTGAATAATGGAATGAGTTGAGTAATTTATTCAAGGTCACAGTTATTAAAAGATGAAGCCAGGATTTGAACCCAAGCAGTCTATCATACTAACCTGTTATTAGGGGGCATCCATGGAAGAGTAATATACGTATCTGAGGACAGCAAGTGAGGACAGCTTCTACAGCTTCATCAGTCAGATTCACACAATGTCCCATATGAATCTCCTATTTAAAAATAAAGAAAGGACAGTTAAAAGAAAAAACAAATTTATGATGACAGTATGAAAAAGCGTGGGAAATACTCTGATACAAAAAGAACCAGGGGCGCCTGACTGGCTTAGTTGGAGGAGCATGCACATCTTGATCTCTTGGTCATGAGTTTGAGCCCCATGTTGGGTGTAGAGATTACTCAAATAAATAAAACTTAAACAGCAAACAAACAAAAAGAACAAAATATCTACTTGCAAGAAAAATCCTATAGAAAGGACTAATGTAAGTATGGAGTAATTTGGAAAGTATAGACGACTTAAAAGTTAAGTGCCCAACCATTTTATAAATCAATATGGCAAAATCTGTTAAGGCTGAAGACAAGTATACCCCAGAACCCAGCAGTACCAACTGCAAGTGTCCATTATACATAGAGTTACTCTTGTATATGTGCCCAAGGAAATAACTTATAAATGTGCTCATTTTAATATTATTTGTAATAGTAAAGAAGTGAGTAATGAATAAACAAATGGTGGTTTATTAATGGAACAGAAAAAAAGAGTTAAAATGAAAAATATCTCCTTGTATTAATAGGCATAAATCTCAAACAGAATGTTAGTTCAGAAACTTTGGAAACCTGTATGGTTGTGTTTTTTAAAGCCAAATGTGTACTTTCTATATCTAGCAATTCCATTCCTAGGTGTTTACCCAAGAAAAATGAAAATGTATGTCTACACAAAGATTTGTATGCAAATCTTCATAGCAGTATTCATAACAGTCCAAAATTAGAACAACCCAAATATCCCTCAAATGGTGAATATCCGAACAAACTGTGTCATATCCACACTATGGAATACTACTCAGCAAAATGAATAAATAAAAGGAATGAAATAGTAATACATGCAACAACATGGATGAATCTCAAAAACATTATGCTAAGTGAAAGAAGTAAAATAAAAAGGTAAAAAACAAAGAACAGTATTTCATGACTCCATTTATATAAAATTCTAGAAAAGGCAAAACTATAATGACAAAGTAAATCACTGGTTGCCTGAGGATGGAGGCATGGCAGGGAATGATTGCAAAGGAATGGGAGAAAACTTTTAGGATGATGGAATGTTTTATATATAATTGTGGTGGTTACAAGGCTGTATAACAATTACCAAAATTCATCAAACTTCATTACACTTAAAATGGGTAAATTTTATTGTATGCAAATTATAAAGCTTGAAAAATTAAACAATTTTGAATAAAAAAGCAAATTGTAATAGAACACATATATTATGAAGCTATCATTTGAAAATTTATAACATAAGACAATACTCTATCTTGTTTATAGATCTATATCTATATGTTTCTATCCATATATAGATAAAGTATGCAAACACACAAGGATAAATACACAGGCATCTTTAGAACAGTGGTTACTTCTGCAGGAAGAAAGGGAGAATGAATGTCATGGGAACTTTACAGGTAACATATAATTTTTAACAAGGAACTGACGTAAGTGCAGAAAATGTTAAAATTCAAGGAGTGCCTGGGTGGCTCAGTCGGTTAAGCATCCAGCTCTTGATTTTA
The DNA here is from genome assembly GCF_046562875.1 of Panthera onca. Classification (NCBI taxonomy): domain Eukaryota; kingdom Metazoa; phylum Chordata; class Mammalia; order Carnivora; family Felidae; genus Panthera; species Panthera onca. The sequence continues at coordinate 63,649,639 of NC_138345.1, forward strand.
GCCCAGGTCATGATCTCATGGTTCATGGGATCGATCCCCACGTCGGGCTCTGTGCTGACAGCATGAAGCCTGCTTGGGATTCTTCTCTCCCTCTCTCTCTGCCCCTCCCCTGCTCATGCTCTCTCTTCCAAAATAAATAAATAAATTTAAAAAAAATGTTAAAATTCAAGTGTTTGGTCCACAGGTTTATGTTATATTACTTTCTATACTTTTTCATATGTTTGAAATATTATATACCCCTTGTTTGATGTTTTAATTTGGAATCCTTCTGCATTGGTGGTGGGAATATAAAATAGTACAGCCACTATGAAAATAGTATGACAGTTCGTTAAAAAAATTAAACATAGCATTACCATATAATCCAGCTATTTCACTTCTAGGTAAATGCCCAAAGAATTGAAAGCAAAGACTCGAACATATTTTTGTATACCTATGCTCATAGCAGCAGTATTCATAATAGCGAAAAGGTAGAAACAAATATTGATAGGTGAATGGATAAACAAAATGTTTATGTACTTATATATACACACCCATAAGCATACATATACAAATATATTCATATATAAGCATGCACATGTTTCTGCATATATATATGAATATACCATATATCTACAATGAAATATTATTCAGTCTTAAAAGGAACGAAATTCTGATATGTGCAACAACAGAGATAAACCTTGCAAACATTGTGCTAAATGAAATAAGTCAGACACAAAAGGACACATATTGTATGATCCACTTATATATGAGTTATCTGGAATAGGCAATTCATCGAGACAGAAAGTAGAATAGAGATAGTTAGAGGCTGGGCATAAGGGGTAATGGGGAATTACTGTTTTAATGGGTAACGAGTTTCACTGTAGGATGAGGAAAAATATCTGGGAATGGATAGTGGTGTTGGCAGCACAATAATGTGAATGTGCTTAATTCCACTGAATTGTACACTAAAAATGGTTAAAGTGGTAAAGTTTGCATTGTGTATATTTGACCACAGCAAAAAATATTTTAAGAATTTTGGAAGTAAGGGGGCACCCTGGTGGCTCAGTCGGATGACTGCCTGACTCTGGATTTCCGCTCAGGTCATGATCTCACAGTTTGTGAGTTTGAGCCCCTCATTGGGCTCTGCGCTGACAGTGCAGAGCCTGCTTGGGATTCTCTCTCTCCCTCTGTCTCTCTCTGCCCTCCCTCACTCATGCTGTCTCTCTTTCTAAACAAACAAACAAACTTAAAAAAAAGAATTTTGGAAGTAAGGTTATATAATGGTTGACACATTTATTTATGGCATTAATATTTTTTCCTTCCAAAAAGTTGATATTAAGTTGGTGTGCATATTATAATCAATCATATCTTGTAAATAAAGGAAACCTGCGTATACCGAAAACTCATAAAATTGAGGAAAAAAACATTTTCTGTTATAAACTGGCAAAGGTAGCCTATGATATAAATTGGCAAAGGATACGGACAAAGAAATACAATTTGAGAACAGATGGAAGGAATAGCGCTCCACCCAGGTACCATTTAAAATATATTAAGGCATTTAAAAAAAAAGATTCAATGTTGCAAACTGGGGTCTTGGCAAAATTGTGAATTCACAACATAACCTTTATAGGAAACAATCTTACAATATGAATTTAGGAGCATTAAAATATCTATACCTATTGACCCACTGATTCCATTTTTTGGGGTTTGTTACAGCAATGGAAGAAAAAATTTGTAAGCCCCAACATATGACTATTTCTAACAGTTAAAAACTGGAAATAATCTGGATTACCAATAACAGAAAAAAATGATTAAACTAAGGAATGATACATTGTATGAACAGATTTTGTTCTCTGATATACCAATGCCTAGAACATAGCAAGTGCTTAATAAATAATTGTTGAATAAATGAAATTTTACAGGAAAAAAACTTTTAACGATGAAGACTGTAGAAACTTACAAAATGACTGTAATATAAAGTCAATATGATAACATTTATTGAGGTACTATCATGTGCCTGGAACTGCAGTAATACATAGGGATAAAATGATGATAAAATGATGAACAAAATGGTCTCTGCCACTGGGAACTTAAATCAACGGAAATTTCAAAAACAATCATGACATTCAATAAATGTTGTAACATAAGTTTGTATAACTGTTTCTCAGTCTTTAGGAAAGGTTGTTAGACTTCTTTCTTTCTTTCTTTCTTTCTTTCTTTCTTTCTTTCTTTCTTTCTTTCAAGTAAGCTCTATTCCCAATGTGGGGCTTGAACTCATAACACTAAGATCAAGAGTTGCATACTCTACTGACTGAGCCAGCCAGGTACCTGAAGTCCTTAGATTTTTAATCAAATTTCTTGTCTTTATTTCTTTTTTAAAGCTTATTTATTTATTTTAAGAGCGAGAGAGAGAGCATGAGCAGGGGAGAGGCAGAGAGAGAGAGGGAGAAAGAGAATCCCAAGAAGGCGCCATGCTATCAGCCCACAGCCCAATGCTGGGCTCAATCCCACAAACCATGAGATCATGACCTGAGCTGAAATCAAGGGCAGGATGGATGCCCAACTGACTGAGCCACCCAGGCATCCCCAAATTTATTTTCAAGTTATAAACAATTCAGTAACATTGATAATATAATTTCCAGGAAGAGAACATATAAAAAGCAAGAGATTAAAACAGAGCATGTGATAAAAGGTAGGAATACATATTGCCCACAAGAGAAAAATCAGTAAAAAAGATGAAAAAGTTTGTGTTTCAATGAGCCAGAAATTGTGGTCACATAAATACTAGATGCTATCAGACAAAAGTCAAAGTATATTTACTTTAAGGAAGGACTTAAGTTCTTCAATGTTTATTTTTGAGAGAGAGAGAGACAGAGAGACAGAGAGACAGAGCATGAGCAGGGGAGGAACAGAGAGAGAGGGAGACACAGAATCTGAAGCAGGCTCCAGGCTCTGAGCTGTCAGCACAGAGCCCGACTCAGAGCTCGAACTCATGAACTGCAAGATCATGACCTGAGCCAAAGTTGGATGCTTAACCGACTAAGCCACCCAGGTGCCCCTTCTTTAAAAAAATTTTTTTTAATGTTTATTCATTCTTAAGAGACAGAGAGAGACAGAGTGTGAGTCGGGGTGAGGCAGAGAGAGGGAGACACAGAATCTGAAGTGGGTTCGAGGGTCTGAGTTCTCAGCACAGAACCCAATGTGAGGCTTGAACGGTGAGATTATGACCTGAGCTGCAGTCAGAGGCTTAACTGACTGAGCCACCCAGGTGACCCAACTTCTAATGAAGTTTAGAAATATTTCCATTGAAATATTTTGGCACTTAAAGAAATAAGATTTGTAAGATTGAAAATATGAAAAATTGAATGATATGGCAGTATAATTGCCAACACTTATTGGTTCCTGAATCTCTTCCTAAGTCTGCTTAGGTTGGTGCTCCTAGTTTTGTAACACTGAAGTAAATATGCCGGTATGTTTCCTATCACTGCATAACATCTAATTTCCTGGTAGTTTTATTTGGGAATGGTAAACTGTGTTAACTGTTTGGGAACTTTATTAAAAATGATGATGGGGGCTCCTGGGTAGCTCAGTTGGTTGAGTGTTGACTCTTGATTGTGGCTCAGGTCATGATCCCCGGGGTCATGGGATCAAGCCCTGCATTAGGCTCTGTGCTGAGTATAGAGCCTGACTGAGATTCTCTCTCTCTCCCTCTCTCTCTCCCTTCCCGCCCCCCTCTATCCCCTCCCCTGCTCATGCTCTCTCTCTCTAAACTTAAAAAAAATTATGATGATTATAGGATAATGTTGTTATAAGAATTAGATAACCTAATGAATATAAGGCAACAGTATGTAATATATAGTAAGTGCTCAACAAATGTTAGTATTTCAAACAGTAAACGTTATGGCAGAGTTTATTACCCCTACAGTTAGGATGCAATTTGGAATTTGGAACTTGGTATAAGAAAATATGGTAATTTGCTAATCAAAGGATTTGTAAAAATATATATGCTATATGTATGTATATATACACATACACATGCAAACACACATACATACAAGCAGCATGCAGATATAAAAACAAAAAAATTATCTCAGGGCAATAACTCAAGGAGAAATATTTGGGCAAAAGCATGGCACTGCTATTCTATTATGATAGTTAGTATTAACATTTATAATTCATTTACAGCCTGTTTACTTCCAAAAAACATTTGATGTGGCTTATTAATAAGACTTAAAAACCCCCACTATAAACTGGGAAAGGCAGAAACCAAAATCCTGGGATAAAAGGCTTCTTAATATATTTAGAAACAGGTTATAGGTGCCACATCAGTCACTGAATGGAAGGGCTGCACATTAATTTAGGAGTTTTTTAAATAGCTGTACAATGCAGCTGTTGGGGAGGAAAACTTTTTCTCTATTCTATTATGTTCTATCTTTGGGAGCTTGTGAATTAAACTGACAAAGACAGACTAACAAGAGAAAAGACAAAGTTTATTCACACACTAGCTCACAAAGAAAGTGGCTCAAAGAAATGGCTATGATTTTGAGTTTATATATCATCTTAACAGGAGAAAGGGAGGGGGAGATAGGACACTTAGAGAAAAATAGATGACTTTTAGGGAAAACAAAATGGGCCTTTAGAGAGTAAAGGAGGTATGATAGTCTTGTGACAATGTTTGTTTATTAATTTCTCATTTGATTCCTCCAGTGATGGAAGCAATCTTCCTGGTTTTGGGTAGTCTTCCTTGAAAGGGGTTCGAGGCAGTTGAATGCTTTTGGAAGTCTCTGTTTTTAGGCAGATGGGGTGTGTGTGTGTGTGTGTGTGTGTGTGTGTGTGTGTGTGTGTTTCAGACAAAGCCTCTTTTTGCATCTGTAGATTTTTTTAAAGTTTATTTACTTTGAGAGAAAGAAGAGAGCAAGCTGGGGAGGGTTAGAGAGAGAGAGAGAGAGAGAAAGAGAGAGAGAATCACAAGCAGGCTCCACACCGCGAGCACAGAGCCTGATGTGAGGCTCGAACTCACTAGCCATGAGATCACAACCTGAACCGAAATCTAGAGCCGGATGCTTAACTGACTAAGCCACCCAGGCACCTGCATCTGTTGATTTTTAAACATCTTTAGCTCAAAATAAGTTTTATGTGACTGGCATATTCTGAATCCCTTCATGTATATTAAGAAAATAGAATAGTAAGGGACTAAGTAGTCCTGGCAATGAAGATTCTAAAGAATGTAATTTTTACACTGATAAACTTTCATAATCTTTACCCATAATAAGATTATCCTTAAATGTGTTAGAAACTAAAACTTATGGAAAATGAGACCTTTTGTTAGAAGCAGAATGGGTTTTTATTTGAAGCATGCTTTATCTAACTTTACTGTTTTTCTTCACTCTGGAAATAAAGAGGTGGAGGCAAAAACCCAAAGCAAACCCAATCAAAATAATGCCATGGAAACACCTAATTTATAAGGCATTGGTTGTTTGCTACATTCAAAAAATAATTTCTGATGATAATATAAAGAATTTAGTCAGCACCAACTTCATAGATATTTAAAAATTACCTCTAATTTCTTGGCACAAGGTCCATTAACAAGCGCAACCACCCCATCATCTGACACCTAAGCAAAGAGAAAAAGCAACACAGCACACAAATGGGAAAGATGGAATTAAATTTTCTAAATATTATTAATCATTTATGTATAGTTTTATCGCCTCCCATTTAGCAAACATGTGTTTTAGCCACACTTATCTTTTTCACCCTTACTTAAAATAATTGAGGGAAATGTGCCAAATTATATTGCAATTATATAAACAGTGAAGCATGAGGTAGTCAACAAATTCAACAACAACCAAAAGAATTAATTATGCTCTTCTGATGAGTCATGGAAGTTCACTGGGCAAACACATACAGTCTCTATATAGTAAGTCTGTATTTCATTTACCTGCGTAGCTGAGAAATCAACACACTGCAAAAATGGGCAGTTTTCTCCTAATGCATGTAAGGACACATCAGTAATACCTAAACAGCCACCTAAATCAATGATCTTTAGTAGCCGGCAGTTACGTGCAAGAGCAAGGACTCCTTCATCAGTGAGATTGCAGCATCTTTTCAAAGAAGCTTCATGCAGGTATGAACAGGAGGAAGCCACTGCTTTTATTCCTGAGGGGAAACATAATTATGTATCAATGAGCTATATATGCATGTATATGAGAAATGTGACTGATTTTCATTTTAGCAGTCACCAGTATTGATGTATCCAACTGTATGCTAGCCTTTTGTAAAGTAGTCCGTCTGTGAGGATATACTTATTTTCCAGTGATGCTGCCATTATTAAAACTCTTTTGGAAAGTTTCAGGAATTCTCTACAGAGTCTGTAGTATATCATTCAGAATATCTGTAATGAATGGCAAGGCTTTACTGTTGACAAGTAGATTTGCCTTTAGGAAACAGCCAAAAGTTATTCAGAACCAAATTAGGCAATTAAATAGTAGATAAATCTTTTTGTTAAAACAAAAGTTTTAAAGTAATAAAGTTAATTTTCTTGTGGACTCTGAAGGGAAATCAAAAGTTAAATTGCCCCAATGTCTTAGGTAATAGTTTTCATTGTTATCCTTAGGAATCATACATATGTTTCTGCACTCTCTCTTCCCCCTTTGACTCTTAAATCCAATTAAACTGATGTAAATGCACATTGGAGACTGGTACATGATAATGAGCCACATAAATGAGAGTACTTTGGGAATCCTGGGCCTTTTAATCATGCACACACATTACAACAGTGTTAAAAGATAGCTTTATGAGCAAAATACACAAAAGGGAAGATGGGAAATTCATATGTAGGTCATTTTTACTGTTCTCTGTATCTTAAGATCTTTGATTTTTTATTTTTTTTACCCCCCAAAAGAACTTTTATTTTATTTATCAGTGTCCAGCATGAAAGTTCTTTTTAGTGAGTTACTATTTGTGTAAACATTTAAAAAACTTAAGCTTCTTTGTAATATTATAGGTAGCCTAACTTGCTAACCAAGATGACTGCAAAATATAGCCAACTACTCACAAAACTTTCCAGAAACCTAGCTAGACAAATCAGTCCCTCTTTTTTTTTTTAATTTAATTTATTTTTAAAATTTACATCCAAGTTAGCATATAGTGCAACAATGATTTCAGGAATAGATTCCTTAATGCCCCTACCCCCTCCCACAACCCCTCTAGTAACCTTCTGTTTGTTCTCCATATTTAAGAGTCTCTTATGCTTTTATCCCTTCCCTGTTTTTATATTATTTTTGCTTCCCTTCCCTTATGTTCATCTGTTCTGTGTCTTAAAGTCCTCATATGAATGAAGTCATGATATTTGTTTTTCTCTAATTTTGCTTAGCATAATACCCCCTAGCTCCATCCACGTAGCTGTGAATGGCAAGATTTCATTCTTTTTGATTGCTGAGTAATACCACTGTGTGTGTGTGTGTGTGTGTGTGTGTGTGTGTGTGTGTGTATATATATATATATATATATATATATCTCACATCTTCTTTATCCATTCGTCCATTGATAGTCTCTCTTTCTTATATTGAAGGGAAAGGTTAAAATTCTATATTGATAGAAAAAAAGGGCCAAAACTCTGTAATTCATGCAATAGTGACACTGAAAAATGCAGTCCGACTGGCTATTAAAAACTATGCATTGTAGGGGATGAAAGGTACAGCGTAGGGAATATAGTTGATGGTATTGTAATGGTCTTGCATGGTGACAGAGGGAAGCAACACTTGTGGTGAGCTTCGCATAATGTACAGGCTTGTCTAATCACTAAGTTTGTACCACTGAAACTATTGTAACATTGTATGTCAACCCTACTCCAATAAAAAATTTTTTTTAATCAAAAGACATAAAAACAAAAAATAAACTATGCATTGTACAGACTGATAGCAGAGTGCTTAGTAACCTTCCTCTGATGATGATTTAACTTTCTGTTGTAATTTTGCCTTAAAGTAAGCCTTAAGGCTTAAAGGCTTAAGACTCAAGGCTTAAAGTAAGCCTCAAGAAAGCCTTAAAGTATGAACTGGTCATTTCTTATTCTATTATACCAGGAAAAATATTTAAAATACAGAGGTGTCCATCCATGTTTATTTTATATATGTTTAGGGGCGCCTGGGTGGCTCAGTTGGTTAAGCGTCCGACTTCAGCTCAGGTCACGATCTCACGGTCCATGAGTTCGAGCCCTGCGTCGGGCTCTGGGCTGATGGCTCAGAGCCTGGAGCCTGCTTCTGATTCTCTGTCTCCCTCTCTCTCTCTGCCCCTCCCCCGTTCATGCTCTGTCTCTCTCTGTCTCAAAAATAAATAAAAACGTTAAAAAAAAAAATTAAAAAAAATATGTTTAAATTGCAAGTAGTGACTTAGTGTATTCTTAACTTTCAGCAAAGATTATAAGCAGGAACTCTAATTTGGATTCTTTCGCTTGGTTTGAATATTAAACATTTTTTTTAATGTTTATTTATTTTTGAGAGAGAGAGAGAGTGTGTATATATATATATATATGTACATATACACACACACACACACACACACACACACACACACACACACACACACATATATATATATACATGAGTGGGGGAGGGGCAGAGAGCAAGGGAGACACAGAATCTGAAACAAGGTCCAGGCCCCGAGCTGCCAAGACAGAGCCCAACATGGGGCTTGAATCCATGAGCCGTGAGATCATGACCCGAGGTGAAGTCAGACATATAACTGACTGAGCCACCCAGGCACCCTTAGTTTGAATATTTTTATTGATAAATACAGTTTCTGTTTCTTTGATATCTTTGTACTCACTTTTGACAAATTTACTACCCCTCCTTCCCGTTCTTTGTTCCAAAATTATACTAGATGAGGAATAGTAGTCTACCAATTTATTCAGTGTTAACAAACAGACCTTTTGAAGTTATGGAAATTCTGTTTTCTTTTGAGGAACTTAAATTTAATTTCCTCAGCTTTCTGCAGTTGCACAGGTGCAGGAGAGCAGTATCTGAAATATCACAGCTCCGTAGATCTAGAGTTTGGACTTCAGGATGTAAAATCTATAAAAAATACATGATGTAAAAATTAATTTTTCCTATGAATATAAATGTTTATTCCATATTCAGTGTTTTGGTGGTCCCATCAGATAAATGGTGGATGGAAAATGTAGCAAAGAATACAAAGACATATCTGTGTGGAGACACATATGTAAGGCAGGAAAAATACAAGCCCACTTCTAACTGGAGGTGCAGCTTCTAGCATCCCCAAAGTCTTTGCTGGGACCTGAGAAGCAGGATCGAGGTGGTGGCATGTGCTTATCTTTTTTCAGTAGATCCTGACTATTATTAGAGATCCTGGCTACATGCCTCTGCTCAGCAGGTATGAGTCTTTAATCACTTAGACACTGAATGGTTATAGGATATGAATATTACTTATCTACAACATTTACCTCCTTCATTCTTATTGGGAGCTAGTACAAGCAGACCCAGTATTTCTGAATGTTTACTTGAAAGCAACAAATATAGCAAATCAATTTCAAAGGGTTTTGAGCTCTTTTCTTGGGCGTTCTTTTTACTTTATTTTTCCAAAGTAGAACTAACTTTACTTTTCTGAATGTAAAAGTAATGTATTATTACTGAAAAGATTTAGACAATATAGAAAAATTATAAAAATAAGAAGAGTACTAAGTACATTATATACATGATGCCATTTAGTATTCTCTCTTTCTCAAACACACAAACACTCTTGAGAGATTCGTCATTACCATATTATAAAGGAGGGAACTGAGGCATCCAGAGCTTAAATAGTAACACAAAGTACACAGCAAAAAAGAAGCAGAGCTAAGATTGAAAACCAGGTCTTTCCAATTCCAAAGGCTATGATTTTATCCACTATAACTAAAATTACCCATCATACCAATGCCCAGAGAAAAGCATTTTAGTTTTGGTGTTTTTTGACTTAAAAAAAAAAAAACAAAACAACTTTGAAGAAAAATGGGATCAGATTATATATAAGATGAGCACTTTTTACAAAAACAACTTATTGTGGTTACATACGATTCCATTTTATGAATGCACCATAATGTATTAAATGCATCCTACACTGACAAACACTTCAGTTGAACATTTAGGTTGAGTTAGGAGGCAATATAGTATAGTGATTAAGAACATGTCCTCTGGAGGCAGACTGCCTGAGTTTGAACCCTTTGAGTGTGATCCAATTCTGGTTTGTGTGTGTGTGTGTGTGTGTGTGTGTATGTGCCTCAATACCCTCTTTATTAAAATTGGTAGAATATTTTGTGACAAAGGTGTCTCGCTTATGTGTTATATGTAACTGTCAACTATTATGATAAATGGTATTATGATGAGCATACCTATGTACTTTCCTGATTATTATTTCTTGGGATTCATGTCAGAAGTAAATGGTAAATGCAGATGCTAAATAACCCTATTGTGGTAATCATTTTGCAATATGTAAATGTATCAAATCATCACATTATGTTGTAGGCTGTAAACCTACACAATGTTATATGTCAATCATATCTCAATAAAACTGGAAAAAATACTAGGACTAAAATTTTTGAGTCCACAGTAAGTACATTTTTAGGACTTTTGATAGTTAATGCCACACTGTCCTCCTAAAAGGTTTTTATAAATTCACACTCCCACCAACAGGAGACAAAAGTGACTGTTGCCCACACTATTGTCAACACTGGGTATTATTATTTTTTAAGTCTCTGGCAATGCCAAACTGAAAGACAAACTGTGACTTTTATTACTAATGAGGTTAAATATACTTTTATACACTGATAGTGATTTATATTTTTTCCTTTGAGTATTTCCTGATTCTTCTGTTTTAGTATTTGTTTTGATTTTTCTTATTGGTTTGTTATCAAGATAACAAACCTATAGAATTACATGTGTATTGCAAATATTTTTCCTAGTTTGTTACTTGACTTTCTTTTTTTTTCTTCTTGCAGTAAGAAATTTCATATTATTATGTAATCAAATCCATCAATAGTTTTCTTCTTGGTTTCTAACTTTGGTGTCATGTTTAGAAAGGCCTCCTCCATCTAACTATAAAAATATTTAGGAAATATTTCAAAAAGAGCCATCCAATGATGCATTCAACTTTGCAACAGATGTTAGATCTGGCTTTTTGAATAATTTCATAAGCAGGACTCCATTTTATAGGACAGGGATTTGAGAGAGAGCACTAAAGAAAGCATACTTCTGTTTTTTCTCTATCTCATTCACCCCTTAGCCCTTTCCTATTCAGGTAAAATGAAGTTTAAATGAATATTAAGGATTGTCATAAAATGAACATTTAAGCCACTCCAATATAAGCTAAAGGGTTAGAACAAAATGGGGATAGTGGGGAAATGAGGAAAAGCATCAATTTTCTGTAGTTTCATAATGTTTCTTCTGTGAGCCATACACAAACTATATATATCCACAGAACCACTGGCAGTAAGAACCTGGGGATATTATTCTACCTCCATTGAGTCAAGCAGACTGCAACACTAAAATGTCTATGTTCCAGTGCAAGCTAACATGAAGAAATCAAAGCACTACAGGTACCTCAGGCTGTTAAAAGAAACACTAATGGCACATGTAAGTGCAATTACAAAGAGAGGTCACAGGGACAGTCATATGCTGGAGTGCTATCACCACAGTTTGTTCCCTTTTGATTCCGGGCTTTGGGCAGAATGTGTACTAAAGTCAGCAGTTGGTAGTTAGAACCAGAGTTTCTATAGTAGACTAGTCTAGTCTAGACTAGAGTCTCTGAAGACAGTGATGATGGCTACAAACCCATTTTATAGTTAAGGGCACTGACGCTCAATGTTAGAGAGTGGCAAAGCTAGGATTTCAAATCAGGTTGGAGGCCTTTACTATACTTATTGCCTTATAGAATAGCCAATTTTAGCTTAGCTGTAAGGAGGGAGAGTGAGTATTAGTTAGCAGGAGGGAGGTATCCGGAAGAATGAGTTTACAGGAGTGGCTTTTAACTGCTGATTGTTAGCCATGAGTGGATAAAATCAACTTAGTGGACTCTGATCAACATTTTTGTAAATTGAAATAAGACATAATAGAACAAAATAGAAAATATCCAAGTGTACTGCACACAGTATGTTACATGTAAATGTGGTTTGTGTACCAGAGGCATAATAGAACATATATTTCTTACTGTGGGTTTTTTTTTTTTTTTTTGCCATTTGTGTATTCACCCTGCATTTTAACTTTTTCCAGACTTATTGAGCTATAATAGTTCAAAAAGCTTAAAACTTTAAAAAAATGTAGAGATCAAGGGTGCTGGTATAATGAAGACAAGGGAAGCAGATGAAAGAATGGTGGGAGAAGATTTTTAAGTAACTATTACACATAAACATTTGGTTATATGCAGAGAAAAAAAGAACCCCAATGTTTTATTATATTTTGAAATTATTACTAAACCTAAAAAAAACCATTATTACTAAACCTACTATATGCCATTGCTCTAAAAATCTGAAACCATATCTAAATAGTAAAATATAATATGCTTGCTTTACAAATATACATACTCTTACCTCACTTATATTTGAATCTGTTATCTGCCCCTGGGTACTCATTATTTTAATCAGTCTGTCTTTTATGTTTGGAGGCAAAGGCTTAATGTCTGTGATATATCTGGAAATATTCTTCATGAAGCACCAAAGGCATCTGAAATACAAAACAATACAGTAAATTACATGGTACCTATACTGATTCCTAATATTTGATGCTGTTTGTTAGCACTTAGTCCTTTCATAAATAGGGTGTACATTTAATATAAATATTTGCAACATAAGCTTGGTAAGATTTAAAAGCCTAGCGTGTACTCAGTTGTGGACCAGAGGCTCTTCCCTCACATTTTTTTTCTCAGCATACCTCATTTACTAAAATGCATTCTAAATGTCAAAAAAAGTTTTTCCTAAGTCCTAAGTTTTTCTCTAATTCCTAAGACATACTACTAACATTTCTGTTACATATTCCTAAATAAACAGTGAGCTAGGGCCTGTTAATTGACAAGTTTTATCTATTCATGCAGCAAACTTTTCATGATTTTTCTTAAAAATTATTTGTGTAATGAAATCATGAAAGAACTATGACCATAAAGACTGCACAAATAGTACAAATCATGGAGATAACAACCAGGGTTGTATATGCCTAGAGTAGGGTTATCAGAGCAGGCAATAACCAAGACCCATATGACCAACATATCTCATATGTGGCCTGAAATTCCAACTGAGAACCTCATACTTAAAACAAATAAATATAAATCTTCCTTAAATTTCTGACTACAAATATCCCCACATATATATAATTTTACATTCATGAATTTCCCTCTCTGATCCTTTCTCCTTCCTTCCTCCCACTAATATCTAGTGTATGTTCTTTCTTATTTTTTTCTATGCTTTTACACACACACATACGCACACACAAACATACACACATACACATTTAAAGGGTTGTGGGGGGTGGATGATCATTGTTTCCTAAAATGGCATCACTGTGTACTCTTTTCTATACCCTCTTTAACTCAATAATATCTTACAAAATTCTTCAAAGCATCAAGTATAGTTCTAATGCTCCTTTCATGGCTATATAACATTTCACAGTGTGGATGATTTATTTAGTCAGTCTATATATGATATTCCACTGCTTCTAGGACATGTTAACATATGCTGTCAGATTGTTTTCTAGAAAGTCTATAACACTTCATATTTATTATATCTACCCTATTTCTTTACATCCCTCAAGCAATAGGTTTATTTTACTTAATTTTTCATTTCCATTATCTCCATTTCCCAATCACATCCTCCATCATCCAGGAATCTAATGTCTAGTATGTACCCTTTTGATGTATGTGTCCTTTTAACATGCTTGTATTTCTAATTTATATATGTGGTATTTGTCATAGATTTATCTAGTTTTTCACTCACCACTGCTTTAAAAGTCTACCTACTCTTGAATGTTGGAAAATCTTATGTGTGAAAAGTGGTACATTATTACTTTAATTTGCATTTCTCTATTTACTGTAAATTTGACATCTTTTCATGAACCTATTGGCTATCTGGATAGCCTATTTCTCTAAACTGTCTATTCATATCCTTTGCCTATTTTACTATTTTTTGACTTAAATTTGTAAGAGTTGTTTTTGTGGCCAAATATATGACTGAATTTGTATTTGCTCTATAAACATTTAGAGAATGTATGTTCTCTAAGAGATGTAATGTTCTCTCCATTATGCATGTTTGTCTAACTATATCTCTCCATGTATGTATGTGTATGCACACAAATATATTATGTGGACATATATGATTGTTTATGGATAGTATTAATTCTTCTATGTTCTTTTTTTAATGTTTATTTTTATTTTTAAGACAGAGAGAAACAGAGCATGAGTGGGGGAGGAGCAGAGAGAGAGGTAGACACAAAATCTGAAGCAGGATGCAGGGTCTGAGCTGTCAGCACGGAGCCCGATGTGGGGCTGAAACCCGCGAACCATGAGATCATGACCTGAGCCGAGCATGACGCCTAACCAACTGAGCCACCCAGCCACCCCAACTCATCTATGTTCTTATTTTTTCTACTAAATTTGTAGAATTCTTAGTTTACAATACAATACTTGTATTTTGAAATCAAGTTACTTTCATTTCTTTTTTTTGGGGGGGGGAATATTTTATTTTATTTATTTATTTTGTAATTTACATCCAAGTTAGTTAGCATATAGTACAATAACTATTTCAGGAATAGAATCCAGTGATTAATCCCCTATGAAGTTACTTTCATTTCTACTAGTTTTTGCTTTTTGTACATTACTATTTTATAATGAAAAAATTTAAATACATAAAATTAAAATAGAATGACATAAAATCCTTGCATCATAAATCTAGAATTTTAAAATTTATTATTTATCATATTGTGTCAAATATCTTTAAGACATAAAACATTTCAGATAAAATTAAAGCCTCCTTTGTACACCTACATAGGTTTACTCTCTTTATTGCCCTTGGTAGAGGCAACCACAACCATGAAGTTTTTTTTTCTTTTTTTAAACAGCTTTTAAAACAGTTTCTGTCCATGATTTTAGTATATTTTTACTACTAAAGTATATGTGTGTAAATAACAGAATATTGTTTTCTATAATTGTAAAATGTAGTATATTAAATTTCTTACCATGGCTGAATGTGTCAATTGTCTTTGTATGTGACAACATTCCTTTTAATAAGACTTTGGTGTTAGTTGCAAATTCATGATCATTATTTCTTCTTGTAGAATATTCCTTTCCTCAGTAAGTAATTTCTCTATCCACATTAATGTTTTTCACATTAGATTGTATTCAGTCTAGTTTTAACGTTGTTCTACCATTTTTCTTTGGCTTCTTTGGCTAACAAGTTTACAAGATTCATCTGCATTGTTGCAGGTAGCTATAGTTGATGTAAAAAAATTGTTTCTTAAAGTTTATTCATTTTTGAGACACAGAGAGAGACAGAGCATGAGCGGCGAAGGGGCAGAGAGAGGGAGACACAGAATCTCAAACAGGCTCCAGGCTCTGAGCTGTCAGCACAGAGCCCGACGTGGGGCTCGAACTCATGGACTGTGAGATCATGACCCGACCTGAAGTTGGACGCTCAACTGACTGAGCCACCCAGGTGTCCCAAGTTGATTTTAATTTTGAGTTTGTTCAAGTCCATTTTCAATACTGTATAATATTCCATTGTTTGAACAATTTGTCTTTTCTATTGTCAGCGAACATTTGGGTGGTTTATAATTTACTATTATAAATTATATTCATATGAATGCTCTTGGACAGGTCTTTTGATGCACGTGTGCCTGTTTTAATCAAGTATATGTCTACAAGTGGAATTGCTGGCTCATAGGGTATGCATATGTTTAGCTTCATGCCAAACAGTCTTCGGAAGTGATTGTACTGATTCCTATCTTCAATTGGTGAAAGTTCCTGGAATCCATATCTTTGTCAGCATGGCATTATCAGTCTTTTTAATTGTAGCCAATTTATGAATATATGGCAGCAATGCAATGTGACTTTAAATTGCAACCCCTTATTGGGGCGCCTGGGTGGCTCAGTTGGTTGAGCATCCAACTTTGGCTCAAGTCATGATCTCGCAGTCTGAGTTCGAGCCCTGTGTTGGGCTCTGTGCTGACAGCTCAAAGCCTGGGGTTTGCTTTGGATTCTGTGTCTCCCTCTCTCTCTGCCCCTCCCCTGCTCATGCTCTCTCTCTCTCTCTCTCGGTCAAAAATAAATAAAAAAACATTTAAAAAATTGCAACCCCTTATTATGAATTAATTTGAGCATGTTTTCATTTCTTTATTGTTCATTTGGATAGTCTCTTGTGGAATATCTGTTCAAGTAGCCTGCCCAGTTTTCTTTAGGGTCTACATTTTACTTACCGACATGTAGGAGTTCCTCTTCTATTCTGGACATGAGCTTTCTGTTGGTTATATATGTGGCAATTATATTCTCCCATTCTGTGGACTGCCTTTTCACTCTCTTTCCCATGTCTTATGTTGAAGTATAGTCTAATGTTTTCTTTATGGCAAGTTTCTTTTGCATTCTGTTTATGAACTCTTTCACTGTCCTAAGTTCATGAAGCTAATCTGCTATGCTTTTTTCTAGGAAAAATTAACTAAATGTGTTGTTTTATCTTTCACTTAAAAAAATTTTTTTTAATTAAATAATCTCTGTGCCCAATGTGGGGCTTGAACTCACAACCCTGAGATCATGCTCTGCTGAGTGAGCCAGCCAGGCACCCCGGCTTTTCACTTTTTGACTTAAAAACTACCTGGAATTGAATTTTGCAGTTGTCAAGAACTATGCAGAGTCTGAGAATTTCTCCCACTTACAAGCTTGCAAGTTAGCCTACTACCATTTCATGAATGCTAGCAGAAGATAGATTCCCGAGTCAAAGAAGAAGGACTTTATTATACATGACAAGAGCAGTAGTCAGAGCTTCACATTTATGCTGGCTCTTCATGCCCTCTAAGTCCTACCGTGTAATATAGGTAGGGCCCAGATGAATGCTTGAGAAAAACAACGAGCTTGGGTGATTCACAACTTTTATGGTAAACTGAAGCAAGTTTGCTTTTCTTTTTTGGAAGGAGACAGTATTTGCTGCAAAAACACATTTGAGAAATGCCCTAGGTAAAGAGTAGTCAAAGCCTTACATTCTTGGCATAACCAGTAGGTTCATGGCAGATTGCCTCTCCCAACATCCACCCGACATGTTCTTGGCTGAACTCAAATATTTATTTAAGTACACCACTCAGTCAGCTACTCTAATTTGACCAACAAAGGGAGAAACCAAATCTGTTCAATTTGTCTCTTAAAGCATTTAATTAAGGCTACTATCAATAGTATTCTAAATAGTGAGATAAGGCCAATCTGCAGTAATGACCTCAACAGTGCCCCCCAGAGTCCCAGACTCAGCTAACTGTGAATAAGTATGGAGGGGGGGGAGGAGGACTAGTCAGTCTCATTTAGACAGACAGGATGTAGTCCAATATATCAGCTATTATGAAACATGAAAAGGAATTTAGATTGTTATTCAATCTGAGGATTCCTTAATGCCCTTTACCCATTTAGCCCATCCCCCCTCCCACGACCCCTCCAGCAACCTTCTGTTCTCTATATTTAAGAGTCTCTTATGTTTTGTCCCCCTCCCTGTTTTTTATTTTTTTATTTTTGCTTCCCTTCCCTTACGTCCATCTGTTTTGTATCTTAAAGTCCTCATATGAGTGAAGTCATATGATATTTGTCTTTCTCAGACTGACTAATTTCGCTTAGCATGATACCCTCTAGTTCCATCCACGTAGTTGCAAATGACAAGATCTCATTCTTTTTGATTGCTGAGTAATACTCCATGGTATATATATATATATATATATATATATATATATATATATACCACATCTTCTTTACCCATTCATCCATCGATGGACATTTGGGCTCTTTCCATATTTTGGCTATTGTCGATAGACCTGCTATAAACATTGGGGCACATGTGCCCCTTCAAAACAGCACACCTGTATCCCTTGGATAAATGCCTAGAAGTGAAATTGCTGGGTTGTAGGGTAGTTCTACTTTTAAGTTTTTGAGGAACCTCCATACTGTTTTCCAGAGTGGCTGCACCAGTTTGCCTTCCCACCAGCAATGCAAAAGAGATCCTCTTTCTTTGCATCCTCACCAATATCTGTTGTTCCCTGAGTTGTTAATGTTAGCCATTCTGACAGGTGTAAGGTGGTATCTCATTGTGGTTTTGATTTGTATTTCCCTGATGATGAGTGAGGTTGAGCATGTTTTCATGTGTCGGTTGGCCATCTGGATGTCTTCTTTGGAGAAGTGTCTATTCATGTCTTTTGCCCATTTCTTCACTGGATTATTTGTTTTTTGGGTGTTGAGTTGGATAAGTTCTTTATAGATTTTGGATACTGACCCTTTATTGGATATGTCGTTTGCAAATATCTTCTCCCATTCCGTTGTTTGCCTTTTAGTTTGTTGTTTTTGCTTATTGTTTCCTTTGCTGTCAGTTTTTTATTTTGATGAGGTCCCAATAGTTCATTTTTGCTTTTGTTTCCCTTGCTTCTGGAGACATGTTGAGTAAGAAGTTGGCCAAGATCAAAGAGGTTTTTGCTGGCTTTCTCCTTGAGGATTTTGATGGCTTCCTGTCTTACATTTAGGTCTTTCATCCATTTTGAGTTTATTTTTGTGTATGGTGTGAGAAAGTAGTCCAGGTTCATTCTTCTGCATGTCACTGTCCGGTTTTCCCAGCACCACTTGAAGAGACTGTCTTATTCCATTGGATATTCTTTCCTGCTTTGTCAAAGATTAGTTGGCCATATGTTTGTGGGTCCATTTCTGGGTTCTCTATTCTGTTCCATTGACCTGAGTGTCTATTTTTGTGCCAATACCATACTGCCTTGATGATTACAGCTTTGCAATACAATGTGAAGTCTGGGATTGTGATGCCTCCAGCTTTGGTTTTCTTTTTCAAGATTGCTTTGGCTATTTGGGGTCTTTTCTGGTTCCATACAAACTTTAGGGTTGTTTGTTCTACCTCTGTGAAGAATGCTGGTGTTATTTTGCTGGGAATGCTTGTTTTTTTTTTTTTTTAAGATTTTATTTTTAAGTAATCTCTACACCATCGTGGGTAGAGAATTTACAGTCCCAAGATTGAGAGTCCTGTGCCCTACTGAATGAGCTAGGCATCCCCACATTTTGTTTATTGATTCATTGGTGATGGACATTTAGTTGTTTCCACTTTTTGGCTATTGTGAATACTGCTACTATGAATATATGTGTATAAGTATTTGTTTGAGTACCTAGTTTCAGTACTATTAGGTATATACCTAGGAGTGGAAGCTGGGTAATATGGTAATTCTATGTTTAACTTCTTGAGGAACTGCCAAGTAGTTTTCTCCTTTACTCCTTAATATGACTTCCCTTAGTTCTTTGAACACATTTATAATACTTTCTCTGAAGCCCTCGCTAAGTCCAACACCTGGGTCCTCTCAAAGGCAGTTTCTTTTGCCTATTTTTTTTCTCTGTGTATGGGTCACAGTTTCTGTTTCTTTGTCTTGCAGTTTTTTTTTTTTTTTTCAAAAACAGCATAGTCTAGATACTATAATACAGTAACTCTGGATATTGATGCCACAGATTTGTGATTATTTACTTGTTTGTTTAGTGACATGACTGGACTAAGGCTATTTTCCTGACTGTATGCAACCTCTGATTTGCTCCTTAGTGGGCACGACTTGGACGTAAGCATTGTTACCCTGGGATGTCAGCGGTTGTAGTAGGGGTCTCTTTGACTATCTCTTTCTCTGATTATTTTGTTAAGTCTGTATTAGTATCACACCCGCTGTCAGCCTTCACTCATTACAGATCGATTGCTCTAATGTTTTCAACAATGCGTGGGGTATAAATTGCTCCATAATGTCATCCAATTCATTTTGGACTCCTTTGTAGGATTAGTTTCAGAGGTCAGTGTTTAAGGCTTGTTCTGACCCCAGGAAGGCTCTTGTTATATGTTCCTTTCCCCGGTTCTCTCTGGTAAACTTCCTGGTCTATGGTTTAGCTTGCATCTCACATGAAGCTCTCAGGCTCTTTGTAATTACTTTTATTTAAACTCCCCCCACCCTCTGTTTCAAGTAAAGTCATTTTCTTGACAGCTTTGGAGTTCTGTGTTTTGCAGTCTGTCTTTCTTCCTGGGAAAAATCTTTAAGCCAGAATTTCAGAACTGGGAACAAGGATGATGATATGCTTTCCTCTGAGTGAAACCCCTACTTTAGGAGCAGGGTGCTGGGAAGTAGCTTCTGGTCTTCCTGGCTTGTCTCATTTAGGATGGAACCTCCACCCACAAATGAGCTGCCCGATAAGTGGGGGCTAGGTGGAGGTAGCAATCCCCCAATCACTGACCAAACTCACCCATAATTTAGCCTGTGCACAAGTATCTGGGGTGGAGTGTGATGATAAATGCTGGCATCCTGTCCTTCCCAGGAAAACACTGAGGCCTCTGAGTAGGAGCTGGGGGGAGAGGTAACCCCATCACCTTGGCCATACCCACCTGGAGTGGAGTTATAGTTCCAATGCCAGACTCTTGTTCTTACTGAGTTTTAAAAGATTATCTTGAATGAATGTTTCTTCATTTGCTGTATACCCTTAGGAAGCTGTCTGGAGACTTGAGGCAGTTGTTTTTATAATTTTCAACTTTTATGCTTATTTTACTGGGGGACATATTCTTGGAGCTTCTCATGCTGCCTTTTGTAAGTCTTCCAAATATCATCAATGTTCACATCCATTTAACAAATACCTGTATGCCATTAATAAGAAATATGGTGACTCCTTTTCTTTTAAAAATGTACTTGGGTTCTTTTAAAATAAACTGTTCACTTTAAGTTTGCTTACTTTTCAGTAAAAGTTCTTTCTATCTCCATTAATTCTACAACAATTCTTGGAAAGAAATGGTGTGTGTGTGTGCAAGAGAGAGAGAGAGAGAGAGAGAGAGAGAGAGAGAGACATTCATGTATTTTTAAAAATATATAAATTTGCTAAATTGTGTTAAAAATTGAGGTGAGAGATAGTTTTCCTACTTGTGGCTGGTGTTCACAGTTCAATCTTTCATACTTCCATAGGTATGCCATGAATGTAAGGTCCCAACCGCTCTTTATTTGGAGCATTTCTCAAGTGGGTTGTGTTTGCAGCAAACTAAACTGAGAGATGAGGTATCATCTCCCTCCAACCCAAAGGAAAGCTTGCTTACTGCTTGTTACAAAATTGTATCACACAATTGTTTTTGTGTGATACAAAAAACACTCAGTGTTTTTCTTCCTGTAATACACCCACTGTGCAGGTATCCATCTGAGACCTCTGTGTCATCCTCATGGGATTAGGGGGAGAAGGGTAACTGAGGCAAACTGCTTGTGCTGCTTGCTGTGCTGTAACACAGTCCTTTGTCTCTAGCCCAGAAATCGTAGGTCTTCTGCCAGTATCCACGAAACAGTAATAGTCTAATCAAGTAAAATCAAATCCTAGATCTAACAATATTGTGATGAGAATTGGATACTGATGGAAACATAGTTTTATGGAAGAGGAAGAAGAAAGGTTCTGTGGGCCTGGTCTGGAGATATGAGAAGACTCCTTGCGATCTGGTAGCAAATGTTCTCCCCATTTACAGCAATCTGTGCTGTCACCCAAAATAATATTTTTAAAAAATTGTTGCTTTCTCCACCTCCAGCCAAAGCAATTTTATGATCCACCTGAGGCAAGCAGCAGCTGTAGCTGTCAATTTGATCTGCTGCTGGGTTTCTTATCTCTGTCCATGTGCAGTAACAGAAAAATGTCTGTGGATATGGGTGGCCCTGAACTTCTGTGTATTATAAGGAAGGTTGCAGTTACTCAGTGACACTGCCCAGATGGCAGAAGCAAAACAATGTCATAGTGATCCAAATCGAGTTTAACAATAAATCCAGACTAGAGTGACCTGTGTCTCTTTGGTTTATATGGTTGTATGTAGAGAAGAAAAGGCCATGGAATATCCCTCAGTTGGGTTGAGGGTTTCTTTTTGGCCCATCTACTATCCCGATAATTGCTGACCATATCACTAAAGATTAACAGGTAAGCTTCAATTTCCTTGTGCAGGTCATAATGGATACTATCCTGGGCTTATACTACCTCTTGCCTAAGACCTACCGGATTCTCTTGGGATTTATTCACAGCTGAGTCTGGGCTCCTGGGAACACAGTTGAGGTCAATATTGCAGGTTGACCTTACCCTGCTTCTTGGAGCTCTATTAATAGCCTCAGTTAAATGTTGTATTTTACAAACTCATTACATTTGGTCCTAGCCTCTGCTGATCAAATTAATCAGTGTGGCTGAAAAAGTATCATACTCATGTGATTAATTTGTCAGAAGCCAAGATGGTAGGACCAAAAAGTGGAATGTTAGGAAAGGCAGTTCTTTATGGGTTTTTCATCATCTTACCAGTCTTGCTGGGAATGACAAGAATACACAGCCCTGATATGCTTTATCCGGGCCATTCACAGAGTTGTATTTATAATAAGCAGCCCTGTGCCATAAAGTAATGTCTCCTTCCAGGACAAAGAGGTTGCTTACTGCTTACTATACATTGGCAGAGTCCCTAAATTCAGTGTTTCTTTTCTGTAATGCAACTCGTTGCTTGAGTAGACATTCATCTGGGCTGTGTTTCTCTCCTGGAATGCAACCCATTGTTTGTGTTGGCATCCATCTGAGCCCTTCGTGTTGCATCTATGCGTCTTGGAGGTCAAGAGGAAGTGACATAAACATGCGAATGCTCATGTTGCTTGCTGTGCAATGAATAATAAAGTCCTTTGTGCCTTTGACCCAGGAGACTTTGTTCTTCTACCAGTATCCACGAAACAAGACCAGGCTAAAAATGTATTTGTTTATATATGACAGGTAAAATCAAATTCTACACTGACAGTCACTCCTCTTATATTTTCCTTTATGCAGATTTCAGCTATATTTTAAATGTTTACTTTTTTCCATGGTGCCATCTTTTTTGCTCCCCCATGTCTCTTCCTCAGTCTTTGTCACCTTGGCCTTTAGGGTCCTCTTCTCTGAGCTTAGCTGTGCAGCCTGTGCCACGTATTCCCCACAGTAAACGGTTTACTCTTTCTGCTCCAGTTCCCTCCGGCAGCAACATAAGGGAGTTGGGACAGAAACAATTTAGTATTTTGAAAAATGCTGCTATGAGAATTACTAAATGGCTCACAAAAACTATCTAAAAGTCTGTTGGTCAAACAAAGAAAGTTTATTAAATTTACTGCAGCAAGGGTTTAACAGGGTTTGGGTAATGTCTCAATAGGGGAAAGCTATGTTAGAGTACATCTGGGATTCTCCCTCCAAGATGGGGAACGGGTTAGGATGAGACAAAATTTGTAACATAATAGTATAAGACTGATGGACATGACACAGGGTCTCAAAGTAAGCCCCGATGAAACAATATATCCTGATAAATATAATGTTTGCTCTAACAATCAAAATGTTTGCCCTAATAACCAAATATTTGTTTAGATAAACTGATTGCAAAAATTTCCTGGAGCAAAAAGTTATATTGACATTAAGCGATCTCAGTTCTCAGTCCCAACAGTTGACATAAGTGGTCTAAGTTCTCAAGACAAAATGAAAACTGGCCAGCTAAAACTTAACAAAATCCTTAAAAGTTATAGACAAAAAGGGGGGGGGGGGGTGGATAGATCTCTCATTCAATATGAATTGCTCTAAATTTTATACTTAAAAGAAACTTATTAATATAACCATCAGTTATATGGTGAAATAATGTAACAAAGAAATGATTTTTGGCAAAATGGTCTACTGATATGAGTGTTGCACAAAATTTGGTCCTTAGCCTTTTCTTCTCCCTATATTCTCTCTCATAAATTTAATATGGCTTCATCTACCATTTATTAGAAATTTAGTCCTAATATTTCAGTCTGCTTGTTTGATATTTCTACTGGATATTTGGATTCATTTTTCTCATAAGACACCTACTTCTCCACAGGTATCTAATGATATCACGATTCTCCTGGTCAAGAAAGCTGAAAACTTTAGAGTAATTTTTGCTTTTTCTTTTTTCTTGGTCCTTCTATTCAAAATTATTCACCACTTCCCAGATCCAAAGGATTCTCTAAGGCAGCGCTGTTCAAAATGCTAGTCAGTGAGATTAGGAGCTCATGCAAGGATGTAGCCAAGCAGTTTCCTTCATGGAGAAGTCCCATCCTCTGGACAAACAGTGCACTTAGTAAAAGGGTTGATTGCTATTCTGGATCAAGCTCCTTACCTCGTTACAATCCAGAAATAGCTTACTGCTGACCAAGTGCCAGCCTGAACATACCTTGTCCCAAAAGGATTTGCAAATATGATTCTCAAGGCATATATGGACCCTTACATGGGGGACAACACCCTAGTATGACAGTGAAGGTCATGTGGTCATCTTTTTACTTTACTTCCAAGTTCTAGATGATTTTTCTTTTTGTATTTTATATTTAGAGAGAAAGAGAGAGAGGTGGGGACAGAGGATCTGAGGCAGGCTCTGTGCTGACAGCTGAGAGCCTGATGCAGGGCGTGAACTCACAAACCGTGAGATCATGACCTGAGGTGAAGTCGGACATTCAACCAACTGAGCCACCCAGGTGCCCCTAGATAGTTTTTCTTACCATGTTTTATTGTTTCCTCTTTGCTCACTAAGCACTACATTTTAAAGCTCCATCCATTTGAATATATATCATCTATTCTTCACTTTCCTAACAGCTGCATAATACTTGAAGGCACCTCTCCCAGCAATGGACATTCCAATTCTCCACAATGGAATTCTGCAATGAACATCTTCATACATGTCTCCTAGTTTGGGCACTCCTTACCTCTTTCCAAGATGTTGCAACAGTTTCCTAATTGTCTCTTTATTCCCAACTTCTCCCTAATGCAAATCTCTCTTTACACCCACTACAGTTACAAAACCTTTTATAGACCCCTACTGCTACAAAATTAAACAGTCTAATATAATATCATTTTGATCCCCAAAGTTCCACTTCTAATTATCAGCTTTATGTCTTACTGCTCTGCTATTCACATTGTATTCTCTAGCCAAATTGAAATACTACTGTCTGGTCTTCTCACATATTTCTAACTCCTGCTTGTCAAGCCTTTGCCCTTATTATTCCACTCCTTAGATGTTTTTCCTCCCATTTGCAAACGTCAGATGCTACCAACCTTCAAATACAACCCTCTTTACAAAGCCTTCTCCTAGTCTTGTATATTCTTCTCATCAGAAATTTCAAAATACTTTGTCAATCTCTCTTTTGTGCTATTATTCTACCAATATTATAGTTATTTATATACTTGCCTTATGCTTGCCCCATAAAACTGTACCTCCTTTATGCTAGATATTTGTCATAATCATCAGCATAGTGTTTCATATGCTAAATACATGCTTAACTGAATATTGAACAACTCCTAAAAATAAGGAACTGTGGCTGTGAATAGATAAAAGACTTGATTCTGGCCACAGAAGTTCAGAGGATCATTTATATGGATGCCTCAGGGAATCTTCAATACAAAGGCAGGAATTAAAAGACAGGAAGATAGCTAGGCTTTCATCTGTCTTCGTAACTTGCACTCTTAACTATTTCTCTGTCTTTACTGACAGAAACAAAATCTTATTTGGATCAGGTATAAAGTTAAAGCCAAGAATGAAAGCAAAATACTTTTCTCAGGACTCTACACAAGCCTGAGTTATACAAAGGAGAGTCAACAGATTTCTCTTTTACAAAAAGTGACTGTGAGGGGTGCTTGTGTGGCTTAGCTGGTTAAGCGTCCAACTTCAGCTGAAAACATGATCTCATGGTTTGTGAGTTTGGGTCCTGTGTTGGACTCTGTGCTGACAGCTCAGAGCCTGGAGCCTGCTTTGGATTCTATGTCTCCTTCTCTGTCTGCCCCTCCCCCTCTCATGCTCTGTCTCTCTCAAAAATAAATAAACATTTAAAAAAACATTTAAAAAAAGTGACTGTGGATTGAGGGACAGAAGTTTATGAGATGTAATGTAAATATCAATTCAAAAGCATTGATTTCAAAAGCATTCAGCAGATAAAGATAATTGTTCTCCTCAGCCTTAATTTTTACATGGCAATTTTTTTATGTAATATTAACAGACTGAAAACTCCCAGAGAGAAATAATTGCTATTGTAACTACAACTTCCAGCATATATTTCAGTGAAATAATTAATAACAATAAATAACACTTAGTAGTGTTTACTACTTGCTAGGGTTAAAATAACATGCAGACCAGGCTCAAAAATTCTTCAAGCAGACAAAACCAGTCAGGTCATATAAGTGAAACTTAATCCAGCTTATATCATGAATGTAAGAGAAACTTAACCTAGGTTATTTCTTGTAAATGTCTCTGATAATCATAAATAAATCACCTTTCTAAAATGGTATAAAGAATCACTTTTAACCAATCCCCTGCTATATGTAAACTCTCATTTTTAAAAATTTTAATTCCAGTATACATAACATACAGTGTAATATTAGCTTCAAGTGTATAATATAATGATTCAATAATTCTATGCATTGCTCAGTGCTCATCATGTTAAGTGCACTCTTTAATCTCCATTACCTATTTCACCCATCTCTACACCCACCTCCCTTCTGGTAATCATCAGTTTGTTCTCTATAGTTAAGAGTCTGATACTTGGTTTGTCTCTCCTTCTCTCTCTCTCTCTTATTTTGCTTGTTTTGTTTATTAAATTACACGTGAGTGAAATGATACGTTATTTGTCTTTCTCTGACTTCTTTCACTAAGTATTATATTTTCTAGCTTCACTCATGTTGTTGCAAATGGCAAGATTTCATTCATTTTTATGGCTGAATAATATTCCAGTGTGTGTGTGTGTGTGTGTGTGTGCGCGCGCGTATCACATCTTCTTTGTCTATTCACCTCTCAATAGACACTTGGGTTGCTTCTATAATTTGGCTATTGTAAATAGTACTGCAATAAACATAGGGGTGTATATATCTTTTTGAATTAGCGTTTTCGTATTCTTCAGGGAAATACTCAGTAGTGAAATTATTGGATCATCCAGCAATCCTGCTTTTAATTTTTTGAAAAACCTCCATACTGTGTAAACTCCCCTTGTAATAACCAATCATTGTAAAGATTAAACAACTTCCTCATTCTCACTTTATGAGCCATCCTATGACCACATCTCGAGATTCTAACCATTTTTGGTTTTAAGTCTCCCTGTTCACTAACAGTTTGTTTCTCACTCTGTAAAACATTCATATCAACTAAAAATCTCTGAATTTTCTTTTGAAAGTTTTTGGTGTCAAAAGTGGGATCCAAAGATGACTCCTGATGAGCTCCAAGGCCAGTGAGTAACTAGGTGCCAGCATCCATGGAGCCCAATGCACAATGCTTTCTTACCAACCATGGGATTCCAGGGCAAATCTTCCTCAGATCTAAACTCCACTCCCTTTGTGTTGACTCCTCTGATTTTACCGAGCAATGCTTGTTGAAGCTTTTCAGTAAGTGATGATATTCTGTTCAAAAGAGGGGGGAATGTGTGATTCCCTCTACTTTGGAATAACTGTTGAAAAACAGGAGCCCTGATAATTAAGTTTTCTTAGGGAATCTAAGGCAAAGATGGGTTCCATCTGGTCCAAAGCTCAGATCAGGATCTTATACCTTTTTAGAAAAATGGGTAAACTTTATGAAGAATAATTGGAACTGCAGTGACCATTTTGGGAAAATCTTTAATTTAGATAAAATAGCCCACCTTAGGGGCATCTTTAAAAAAAGAGGATCCCAAATTTCTTAAAGGCAATAAATGCATTCATTGGTTGGTATGTCAAAGCTTCTAAAAGACAAAATCATTCCAAAAATAGCTTCTCTAGAGAATTCTTACAGCAAATGAAAAATGTGTGGTAAAAGCTTACGTCATTGTAGCAAATAACCTTATCCCATCAGCCAGAAACACAATTTGGGTCCAACTATTCTTTTGAGTTTTGTATTGTTGTACCTGACATACAGCTAAAATTTTTAAATGAAAGCTACAAGATCTGTTTACAACTGTCTGTATACTAATGTATATGTATGTATATATGTATGTATGTTATGTATATGTGATTTCAAAAAGAGCTCTATTTAATTAAGGTTAAAGAAAAATAAGTACTTATATAAGTTTAAGGATTCTTAAAACTCTCAGAAATATAAACTAACTGAAATGCTTTTCAAGTTCATATGATCTGGAGAATCTTGAATTATAAAAGCTTCAGAAATAGTTTAGGGGTGCCTGGGAGGCTCAGTTGGTTAGGTGTCTGACTCTTGGTTTCAGCTCAGGTCATGATCTCACAGTTTGTAGGATCAAGCCCCACATTGGGTCTGCACTGATAGCGTAGAGCCTCCTTGGAATTCTCTCCCCCCTACTCTCTGCCCCTCCCCCCTCTCTTTCTCTCAAAATAAATAAAGTTAAAAAAAAAAGAAATGATTTAAATGTATTGGTTTAATAAAAATAGGCATGTCTTCACAGTAGTCAACATTAAACACAATGCAAATATACAATCTTTTCTACCTGAGTTTACTAGTCAAATACGCTGGTGCTATCTCTGTATAAAGTTTGTAAGCAAGGGGTGCCTGGGTGGCTCAGTTGGTTAAGGGTTTGACTCTTGATTTCGGCTCAGGTCAAGATTTCATGGTTTGTGGGTTCAAGCCCCACGTTGGGCTCTGGGCTGAGAGTGAGGAGCCTGCTTGGGATTGTCTCTCTTTCCCTCTCTCTCTGTCTCTTTCTTGCTCTCTCTCTCTCTCAAAGTAAATAAACAAACTTTAAAATAGTTTTAAATTTGTAAGCAAGAAAAACTTAAGATGCTAGTTAAGTGTTTAATGTTTAATACAAATATAATTATTAAAAACAAATTAAGTAGATTACATTAGATGATGGGTATTTGTTAAATATGTAGATCATTCAATAACAAGCTAATATACTGAAATATTAATTGCTAAACATATGTTTAAGTTTATTTACTTTTGGCTGCTTAATTTTTATGAGACAAAATATATTTGGAACTATTTTAATGTGGCCTTTTGCTGCATTAAAAAAATGTACTATGAAGAAGCACATGTCTCTAAAAAGTATATTTTTTTATAATTAAATATTGATAAATTTGCTAATCTACTACAGGATGCTGATATACGCCAGACAGTTCACAACTGCCTGTCCTAGTTTTCACTGGAAAATAAAGATTAATAATGGTTAAAACTTATAATCCATATATAAAAATAAGACTCCTAAAAACAAGAGTGAAAGAAAACAACTTTGTATACAAAGTATGAGAGGAGAATGGGATGTGTTTTTTATAAGAGTAAGCAAAGAATATAGGATGTGTTTTTATTAGGAAAAAAAGTAATTTTGTCTTCAAGTAAAATGAGAAAGAAAAAAGGAATAAAACAAAAATCTAAATGAATACAGAAAGTTGCAAAAAGCTTGTGAAGAAATTTCATGTTGCATGGTCAAAGTTAGCTAAAATTCAATGGATTTATTTACAAAGATTTCCAAAACTGAGCTGAATAATATACTGACACAAAACCACAGTTTAATTTTCTCTGTTAAAAGAACAAATTTTCTTAGGTTGTTAGTCTGCTCCTAATAAGGGATTATGAAAGGTTTTTCTTTACCTTTGTGTATTTTGTCTAGGAAACAAAGATTCTGTGTCTTATTAAAGTAATTTCCTGTGTTTCATTTGGTCTTTATCAGGTTTTTGATTGCTTAGGAAAACAGTCTTTTCAATATTAAAAGAGCTAAGGTACTTTTTTAAAACTATGTACTTTCTATATTTGCTTTTGAAATCTTTTTGTCACTTTGGTTGAATAGATAGATAACTAAGTATTATTTCACAATGACTTGTGATCCTATTTAATCAAGTGTTTTAAACCTTTTGGCATTTTTTACAAACTTCGCAAAATCAAATTCTAAATTAAGTCTTTTTGACTTTGAGCTAACTTTCAGGGTTCCTAAAGATCTTGAAGTTTTTTTTCTCTTCTTATAAAAAGGGAGACATTAAACTATAGGCTTTTTAAATGTGAAATTGCATGGAAAACATTATCAAGTAAAGCGGATGCTTAACCTTCTTAGGTTGTATTTGTATGGATACATGTTATTAATATAAGTGTTCCAGAAATTGCATGAAATTCCTAGGAATCTGATATGCCCTGATATAATGTTATCAGTCATAGTTCTAATCATTTTTAAATGTTGTATACCACAAAAATAGCCAAACTTAGCAGTCAATCATATCATTTTTTTTTTGTAGTGAGCTGTAACAAAGGCTATTTTTATCTTTTGTCATTTAGAAACAGCTATTATTATACACTGAATCATCTATGAAAGCATTTATAACCAACTGCAGGCCAAAATGCTTTGTCTTCAAGGAAATTCATGGAAAAGACCCTGACAAATACTCTAGAATACAAGTTTCTGATAATTTTAAGATCATACCACTTAACTGGGTAAGAATTTCTAGCATGCTAATGGAGAAACTGATTGATTCATAAAACTGCTAATCCAAGAGCAAGAAAAGAATAATTGATTACATGGGACTAAACCAACTAATAGAGGTGATTATCATTTTTATGACATTGTTTGAAGCATTACTGGTTCTTTAATGTTTTGCTTTCCAAATTTAAAGAACCCCCTTTCTGTTTTCTTTTAAACTACTATATAACTGGGGAGCCTGGGTGGCTCAGGTGGTTGAGCATCTGATTCCTGATTTTGGCTCAGGTCATGATCCCAGGGTCTTGGGAGGGAGCCTTGTGTCAGGCTCTTTGCTGAGCATGGAACCTGACTAAGATTCTCTCTCTCTCTCTTTTCCTCTACCTCTCTCAAATGAAAAAAAAAAAAAAAAAAAGTAATAAAAATAAAATAAAATAAAATAATAAAATAAAATAAAATAAAATGAAATGAAATAAAATAATAAAATAAAATAAATAAAATAAAATAATAAAATAAAACAAAATAAAATAAAATAAAATAAAAACTATATAACATAACAATGTGGTAAACTTTTGAGAACAAAAATTAAACATTTATCTTGTTCTCTCTACCTGATCCCTTCAGAGTTAAGACAAAATAACTCTTACTGAGTATTCTTACTTTCATGGCAGTGTAGGTATTAGGACAAACTCAACCAGAATTTGCTCTCTTTGTAACAGAACACAATTGGACAACCCATTGGCTTGACTTCTTGGCCTAAAGGGGTGTTTAAAGATCTAATATGAGATTTCTTATTACCAGACAGTTTTTAAGAAAGTAACATTGGATTTGTGGAGCAAACAAAGACCCTTGGATTACCAAAGCTTGGACTTGAATATCATTTTTGAAAATGTGCATAAAGTAACTATTCTGCTGCACTTATATAAATAATGAGCTGAATTTAATGGGACCAGATTCATTTTACAAATAAATTGGTCTTATTATGATTATCTTTGGTGAAAACAAAGTGGCTATAGAGAGAAAAATTATGTTTCAATAGAAAACTATAGTGTACCTGTTATTATATTCTAGTCCTGTTCATTATCTTTGAGGCTTTGTTATCTTTCTATAAACTGGACTGGATCCTGAATTCTTCTAGTTCCCTCCAACATCTGGCTACAACTTTCCAACCTAACTTTTCCAATTTTCTCTTACCCTTCTAACTTGGAATAAAAACTAAAACTACCCTTTTCCTCAAGTCCTACAACCTAAAGTCAGACAACTTGATATAAACTTCAGAGAAATCACCACAACAGATCATGTACAGACAACCTTCCTGCCTACTTCTATTTCAGGCCACTCAAGAGAGTTCACCAAAATACTCAATGATGTCATCAAAATCATTCAAACTGTAAACCAGGAAAATCCAACAGATAGAAATTTCCTCCTGACTCCATTATCTAAAGACGTTTTGAAAAAAATGAAAATAAAACAAAATAAAATAAAGATGTTTTGAGCTCAAATCTAGAAATTTTCTTGACTGGTTGCTCTCCAGATTCAGAAACTGAGTTTGTAATTTGCTCCAAGTGTTAATTTGTATCTTTTTTTAGTTTCCATAGAAATGCCTAATTGCTCACACCATACAGAGGCGTAACTTAGATGGAAGCGCACCTATAACACTCCTGAAATAAGACATCCTCATGTTTATCTTTGGTGATCATAACATGATTCAATAGGGCAAGGCACTAATGCAATATTAAGAAATGTACTTTCCACCAGATTTTAAAATGTGATCCATTCCAAAAGAAAACATTCCTAGAGACTTAGTTTATTGGAAAGGATACTCACAAAAGACTATAGTTAAATCTCTTCAGGAGAGATCTTATCTTCTGCAAAATCCCTACCATTACAGCAAGAATCTGTAAACTCTTGCACAGCCATAGACACCCTAACCACTTAACAAGGAGATGCATATGCTGTAACTGGTTAAAAAAAAAAAAAAAGGTTCCATGGATTAAAAAAAATTTTTTTAAGTAGGCTTCGTGCCTACTGTGGAGCCCAACACAGGACTCCAACTCACAACCCCAAGATCAAGACCTGACTTGAGATCAAGAGTCGGACACTTAACTGATTGAGCTATCCAGGTGCCCCGTTTCCACGTTAATAAATTAGGAATTATTACCCCTAATTTAAAAGATCTTAAAGATCTGATGTCAATCTTTCATCAGATAGGTGATGCTTCTTCCACTGATTTACTTAGTTGGTTAAACCTTGGCTCCTGGGAATCTCTCCCAGAATTTTTGAATTTCCATCTCATAGTCATCATATTAACATCCCTAGCTGTAGCAGCGCTGACAACACTGACTCCATCTTTGGCCCTCCATCTTGTTTCTGCTCTTGCAATGACCTCCCTTGGAGCTGTAAGTTCCAAGCCCCTTGGAGGTTAAAGTATGCCCTGACTGGAATGCAGAAACGCTTGCTCTGATCTTCTCTAAAGTGGTGCACAGAAGGTACCACTTTAGATAACTAGTAGAGATGACTGATGCACAAAAGGCACCACTTTAGATAACCAGGAGAGATGACCGCGAATAGATGGCGCCACTTTAGATAACTACACTTTGCACCATAATGCCCTTTGCTCTATAAAAGCTGTAAGTTAAGGTTTGGACTGTGTGGAGAATAGCTGCATAGCACCTGGATTGTAATGGGACCGAGGTCCACACAGAGAGTCAAGACACTCAGGCTTTTCTTTCCAGGGAGCAACTTTATTCATTGTGCCGGCATGGGCTCAATGGGTTTGTACCTGAGAAACTGAGCACCGAGCACAGCGTGGGGGTAGCCTTTTAGGCAATTTCTACTTCTTTGTCTCCCATAAATGGTAACATAGACATACAGACTGATTGGGCGGTCTAAGTTACAAAGTCGTGAGGAATGTCACGTACACACACATAGCCAGGTTGCCTTCCCTTGAGGTTTTCACCACATTCCTTAGGGAGGGGCTCTACCACAGGATCATCTATCCACTGGCTCCCCTTTGTCAGTAGGTCACCCTGAATAAAAGTCTGTGTAAACAGTAATGGAGAGGCTGGCTTCATTTTTCTGCTTCCAAGTGCCTGCTCAGCCTGGAGGATACTTTACTGTCCCTCCCCCACCTTTAAACACTAGTGCACTGTATCCTCTCAAGAGTTTTAAATGCCTTTCGGCAGCCACTCACACACCAAATGATAGCCATCAGGATTACACAACTCAAAGAACTCAACGGTCCCACTGCCCATGTCTTCAATGACCATGCAACTGTTGGTAATGGCAACTACATGACCATAGAGCCCAATGACTACATCAATGGGTATACAGTATATTGGGTATACATCAATGGGTATACAGTAACAGTATATCGGCTCACACTTTCAGCTTTCTGAGGGAATGACCCCAAGGGGATAATTTTTAAAATAAAATAAAATGGAGACCATGCTTGAAAATCCCCTAAGCAGACCCAACCAGTTAGGTCACATAAGTGAAGCTAAATCTGGTTTATTTCACGAACAAAGTGAAACTTAGCAGGTCATTTCTTGTAAATCCCTCTGATAATCATAAACAAAGTTTATTTAAAAAAAATTTTTTTTAAACATTTATTTTTGAGAAACAGAGTGAGACAAAGTGTGAGCAGGGGAGGGGCAGAGAGAGAAGGAGACCCAGAATCTGAAGCAGGCTCCAGGCTCTGAGCAAGCGGTCAGCACAGATCAAGATGCAGGGCTGGAACCCACCAACTGTGAGATCACGACCTGAGCGGAAGTCGGGAGGCTCAACCGATTGAGCCACCCAGGCGCCCCAATCATAAACAAAGTTTAAATCATCTCCCTAAAATAGTGTAAGACGACCACTTTTAACCAATCCCTTGAGGTTTTTTTAAATTGTAGTAACCAACCATTTTAATAACCAATCACTGCGAAGGATAAACAATATAGTCATTCTCAGTGTATAAGTCATTCTGCAACGACATGCCTCTGAGATTCTTGTTTCTCCCTCACTAAAAGATTTTTATCAAGTAAAGTTCTTTGAAATTTCTTTTGACACTAGGCATCCTTCAAAGGACTTTACATCCGTTAAATTTATTCCTTACTGCAATTCTATGAGATACCTACTGTTGTTACACTAATTCGATAAATCAAGAACTCAAGGCACAGAGGTTAAGTTACTCTCCGTGGTCACGCAGCTGGTGAACTGCAGACTGGGCGCTGAACCCAGCAATCGCGGTCAAGCAATCACGGAGCCGTGCTGCCTCAAAGAATCAATATCTATCCCAGTTACAGGAACTGGGGGAACTCTGCCGAAGGCTTTTGAGAGCCACATGTAGTGTTTTTGTTGTTATTGTTCTACCAAGGCTTTCAGCTCTCCTCAGAAACAGGTCACTGCCAGCAACTACCAGAGCATCGAGGGTCAAGGCTGACAGAGTTCGGACCACCACCCATCTGGCGGCGCCCGGGGCGGAGGACAGAGGGGCAAGCCTCCCCAGCAGCACACTTGGCACAACTGTCATCTACGAGGAGATGACAAGTCAGGAACCCAGCAACAGAAACACCAGCGAGCCCTCTTCAGAGGTCCAGAGGTGGAAAGCGGGCGGGGAGGGAGAGCGAGCACAGGGCGGGGCGAAGGGGAGGCGGGGACCGGGTGAACTCACAGATCCAGGAGCTGACTGACCCGCCGCGAGCTAGGCATCGCGGCCGACCAGGGAAGCCTCTTCCGTGGTCCCGGGGCCGCCCAAACGCAGCCAGAGACCGTCCGTCAACTCCTGCCACCCGCGCGACGCGTAGGCCCTCGTGACGTCACACGGCTTCTTCCGGTGACCAGGACGCAGCCACCCTCGGGACTACAGAGGGAAAGAAGAGAAGTGGCTGGAGGTGATAAAATGTAGAGTAGCCCTAAACTCGGTGAGGCACGACGGGAGTTGTAGTTCTTCCACCTCGCGGGCTCCGTTTCCGGGCGGTTTCCCAGTAGTTTTAGCCCTGCGTGCAGCCTGGCCTAGTACGCCTCCGGCGGCGCTTTGCTTGGAGGTTGCTGCTGTTACTGTAGGGATGTGTTTGATGCTGGTCCATGCATTTGGCGACACACCCTGGAGACTCTCTTGGATACGGACACCATTAACGTCAAACGGAGAGTTTTAGAGCAACCAAGAGTGACCACTGTTTACCGAGCACTTTCTCTGAAGCACGCACTGCGCTACGTGCTCTCAATAATTAGCCACATTCATTTAATCCTATGAAGTCGGAATTATTTAGTCTTATTTTACAGATGACACTACAGGCCAACAAAAAAGCTCAGTAAGAATTCCATTATGGTGGTTGGGGGGGGGGGGCGCTTATGTTCAAATCAGAAGGAATTCCAGAGGGACACCCTTCATTTATCAAGCACTGAAGGAGAGTAGAGATCGTGTTGGTGCTGAGGATTCAGTGGTGAACATATGCACCAGACAAGTAGAAGGACAATCAGAATAACTGTTAAACGCTGATATGAAGTTGGTTCTATATGAGCACCCATGGAAGAGTAGGGAGAACAGGCAGGTAGGAGGGAAAATGGTGGTCTGTTAGGGACTGCAGACAGTTCAGGGTGGCAGCTACGAAGGGGAGTGGTGAAAGATGAGTAGAGCAGGGGTTGGCAAACTTTAAGGGCCAGACAGTAAAGATTTTAGGGTTTTGTGGGCCATACTGCCTTGGTCGCAGCTACTCAACTTGTAGCTGAAAAGAAGCCATAGACAGTATGAATGGGTAGAGTTGTGTTCCAGTAAAGTTTTTTTTATGGATGCTGAAGTTTGAATTTCATGTAGTTTTCACTGTCATAAAATATTAATATTTTGAATTTTCATATATATATGTATGTATATATAAAAGTTTTGTTTATTTTGAGAGAGACAGAGATAGCATGAGTTGGGGAGAGGCAGAGAGAGAGGGGGAGAGAGATAATACCAAACAGGCTCCTCGCTGCCAGGGCGGAGCCGGTCACAGGGCTTGAAACTCAAGAAACTGTGAGATCATTACCTGAGCCAGAACTGAGGGTCAGACGCTTAACCAACTGAGCCACTCAGCTGCCACATCATATTTTGATTTTTCCAA
Organism: Panthera onca; assembly: GCF_046562875.1. Lineage (NCBI taxonomy): Eukaryota > Metazoa > Chordata > Mammalia > Carnivora > Felidae > Panthera > Panthera onca. Next base: position 63,686,276 of record NC_138345.1, read on the forward strand.
CCGTTAAAAAATGTAAAGGCTTTACATTGGAAACAAAAACGGGCAGTGGGCTGGATTTGGCTGGTTGGTAGTATATCCTCTCCTGATCCGAAAGCTAAACTGGGGCCTGATGATCTGTGTTACATTAAACAATTTAGGCTTTGGGTGGAGTCATAGATAAGTTTTAAGCAAGGACAGGGCATGCATAGGTAAAATGAGTTTTAGAAAGAACTCTAGCTGTTAAGCATTAAAAGAACTGTAGAGGTCACAGGTGGAGACCAGATAGGAGTCTTTTGATGACAGCTTAAGTTAAAGTAGTAACAGTGGAATGGATGGACAGATTTGAGAGGTAATAGAAGGAGAACTGATAGGATACAGAGATTGGTGGGGATGAGGGAAAGTGAAGACTCAAGGCTAATTTCTAGGCTTTGGGATTGGAGAATTATGTGGCATATGGTGGTGCTATTTATTGAGCTGAGAGGATTACAGGAGCTTTTTGAAGAGAGGAGGGTATTTAAATGTTGGACATGTGGATTTTGAAGTATCTATGGAAAATGTAGGCATGGAGCTTTAGATCTGCAAATTGTGCTGGTTTGCTTATAAAGACGAGATTGAGGGGTGCCTGGGTGGCTCAGTTGGTTAAGCCTCTGACTTCGGCTCAGATCATGATCTCATGGTTCCGTGGATTCGGGCCCTGTGTTGGGCTCAGTGCTGACAGCTCAGCCTGGAGTCTGCTTTGGACTCTGTGTCTCCCTCTCTCTCTCTGCCCCTCCCCCACTCACGCTCTGTCTCTGTCAAAAATAAATAAACGTTGAAAAAAATTAAAAACATAATAAAATAAAGATGAGATTGAATAGCAATGACAATACATCCATTTACTTATTAATACAATAATTTTTTTGGAAGAATTCTCTGCTGTTCTGGGAGCCAATTACACCTTGGAAGACCATAGGAGAGCTTGACAGAGCAGCTAAGGTAGGACTTCATGGTCTTTTCTGTCTGTTGAGTGCTGCACATCTGTCCATCTAGGTCTTCCCACTGATTACTTGATTCTTTAAGCCCAGGAAAATATAGGCCACGTCCCCATCATTATGAGATGTTCGGCCTTGGGTGCCTGAATTGTTCTCAGTGGTCAAAGGAAGTCATCACAGCTGTTTTTTTTGTTTTTTTCTTTTAAGAAAATAATTATATAATGAGATAGGATGACAAAGTTCTAGTTGTTTCTAGCCAGTTATTTTAAAGGTCAAAGATGGGGGCGCCTGGGTGGCGCAGTCGGTTAAGCGTCCGACTTCAGCCAGGTCACGATCTCGCGGTCCGCGAGTTCGAGCCCCGCGTCAGGCTCTGGGCTGATGGCTCGGAGCCTGGAGCCTGTTTCCAATTCTGTATCTCCCTCTCTCTCTGCCCCTCCCCCGTTCATGCTCTGTCTCTCTCTGTCCCAAAAATAAAAAAAAAAAAAAAAAAAAAAAAAAGGTCAAAGATGTGTAAGCCCTCATGATATGAAAATTATTAGAACTATTTTGATTATGATTTCCTGCAGCTTTTAGGACCTGTGGTATCTACAAACCAGCCTCTCCGGTATTTAGCATACTGTATCAAGAATTTATTTTGAGTCTCCACTGAATAAGATAGATCTGATATACATTGTGATTGCCTTGACAGTTTTATTTCATCCTTTCCTCTTTTCTTTTCTTTTCTCTTTTCTTCTTCTTCTTCTTTTTTTTATGGCAGCCATGTGGTTTGGAGAACTGACCCCATCTTCAGAGGTGGGTCTAGATTAGGCTAATCAGTGATTGCTGCAGTAATTGATTCAGGGATAAGCAGACCTTAATCAAGAAATCACCATATTCCCTCAGCCACAGAGTTGGATTCAAAAATAGGCCCAGGGGCATGTGACCTATTTGGGACCAATAAGAAGCAGGAAAAGTTTTGCTGCAGATTTTTGAGAAAGAAGTTTTCTCAAATTTATGATAATGCTTCATGAATCAACATTCTCAGCATTGTCACGTTGAATGAAGTTATATAGAGGAAGACAGATTAAGAGAATCAAGGGAGAGCAGCTAGGGTCCTGATTGAACCGTGCCTGAACACCACCCTTCCTCTCTATTATGAAATGACAAAAATAAAACAATTTAGCATCGAGTTTGATGTTCTTTACTCGAGGGAATCAGTGCCCCACAAGCAGTGGAGCACTCTTCCCATTGGATGTTTGGGCAAGAATGAGTTTATAGTGTTTGAAGCAGCAACAAGGAAACAGGGAATGATTGGCTAGGGGGTCAGGGATTTCCTTATAAGGCCAGTATGTTAATCAGGGAATAAAGAAAGAATATTTGGCTTAAGCTGATTGGCTGGAGTTGCATATCTGAGAACAAATAAATCATTGCAGATTCTTAGCAGTTGGGGGTTGGCTGACTGGATATACCAAACTCTGGTGAAGCAGAGCATTTACAGAAACATGAAAGTTAGAATCCAAGTTTTGTTTTGCTGATGTGGCAACTTGGGCAGGGGTGGCTTTATTTTGTGCTGTCACACAATTCAGTTAATTCCCTTTGTTGTTGATAAAATTAGTGGAGTTGAATTTTCTGTTTCTTGCTGCCAAAACATCCTAACAATTATGTATCCATAACAGGAGTCACCAGCATATAAATGGAAATTGAAGGTATGGGAATTGATGAGCTCACCCATCAGATGTATATAGAGTGAGAACAACAAGTCCTTGGAGAGGCAGCTGAGAACAGCAATTGACTGGCAATTGACACTGAGAAGGAACAGCCAAAAAGGTAGGGGAAAAAAACAGTGGGGTGCTACAGAAGATAAACATGAGCAAAATTGTCACATGCTGAAGAGATGTCAAGTAGAATAACACTTGAAGGTAGTTTAGCCACAGGAAGGTCATTGAGGGTCCTTGAGGTGATGGTAAAGGATGTAGTCTGATGTAATGGGAGGAATGAAGGGGAAGAGAAGAAATAAACACACAAGTAGCCCAGCTCTCACAATACATACTTGTTCAAATGAATTGCTGCTTCTATTAAGACTCATGCTGAGAAGAAAAGGAGATTGTATAAAGGTAGAGCTCTTTGAATTTTTTTTTAATGTTTATTTTTGAGACAGAGGGAGACAGAGCGTGAGTGGGGGAAGGGCAGAGAGAGAGGGAGACACAGAATCTGAAACAGGCTCCAGGCTCTGAGCTGTCAGCACAGAGCCTGATGCAGGACTCGAACCCACGAACCATGAGATCATGACCTGAGCCGAAGTTGGACGCTTAACCAACTGAGCCACCCAGGTGCCCCATAGACCTCTTTTTCAAAGAAGGTAAAATGGGATAATTCAGGATGATTTATGGACCTTCTAGGTGTCAAACATGGTAAATACTTACATGATCTCATGTAGTCAATCATCAACCAAGTCTGAGATATCATGCTGTCTTATAGATGAAGGTGAGCCTTACCTAAATAAATAGCCATGTCAGACTCCAAAGACCATGCTCTTCCTACTTTATTTGGGTGCTCAGGAGAGGTTTATTTTATTTTTGAGAGACAGAGAGAGAAAACTGGGGAGGGGCAGAGAGAGAGGGAGCCAGAGGATCTAAAGCAGGCTCTTCATTGAGAGTGGAGAGCCCAATGCGGGGCTCAAACTTATAAACCATGGGATCATGACCTGAGCCTGAGTCGGACGCTTAACCAACTGAACCTCCCAGGAACCCCAGGAGAGAGGTTTATGATGCATCCAATACCATCAATATAACTTGCAAAACTCCTTTTCAAAAGGTTATTAGGAATTTCAAGATGGTGATAGCAGAGCATTAAACCAAGGCTGGGCCTTGTACAACTGCATCATTAGTTTGCCCATGAAGCTGGCCTTGGTATATCCAGTACTTACCAAGAAAATCAGTTCCAACTACTGTCTATCCAGTAACTCTTTGTCAGAATAAAATTCAGAAAGAAATGTGAACACAGGGAAACTTCTTTAAAAAGTTGAAGTACAGTTGACATATTAGTTTCAGGTGTACAACATGGTGAGTTGACAGTTATGTACATTACGCAATGCTCATCATAAGTTATCATTATACAAAGTTATTATAATATTATTGACTATATTCTCTATGCAGTACTTTTCATCCCTGTGACTTATTTTATCTTTTATAACTGCAGGTTTCTACCTCTTTATCCCCTTTACCTATTTTGCCTTTTATTTGCTAATAAATAAGCGAACCAGGCCTTCAGAAGTAGTGGCTCATCTCATAGAATAGGAGGAATTTATAGCTCTGATGATATGGCGGATATTTATAGCTCAGATATGGCAGTTGACAGTTCAGATTGGATAAGAACAAGATGTTCCTGTCTTTTTGAAAGGAAAACAGGATGTTCTTATTTTTGTGGCTTATCTCAAGAGGCAAAGATTTCAGGATTTCCTGTTAGTAAATGCTTTTGGGAGGTTCCTGTTATTCATGGTTTATCTTGGAATGCAAGGTTGTTAGGAATAAGTCTTTTCTGGTGCATGGTAAGTGATTTGTGGACAGTGCTAGGCTAAGGGCAGGATGTCATTTTCCCATTCTCCCCTCTTTGCTTGCTGTGCCCACTTTGCTATAGTTTCCTCTAGCTCGAAACCTCTTCCATTTCCTACCCTAGCTACCATATAAAGAAAACTTTATATATTTCTCTGGGCAGGTTATATGTTTCTCTGGGCAGGTTATATAAGAATAATAAGCAACATTACTTTCCTTAAATTATGCTATTTATTCCTAGTGTGTTTGTGTATGTAAAGAAAAATATATAATAAATGTATACAGATAAAATGATTAAGTATACCTTATGCTATGTATGTATGTGTATATATGTACACACACAGTTGACCCTTGAACAACATGGATTCGAACTATGCAAGTCTACTTATATGTGATTTTTTCCAGTACTGCAAATGTATTTTCTTTATGTTTTTCTTCACTTATAATATTTTCTTCTCTCTAGCTTACTTTATTATAAGAATACAGTATATAATACATATAACATATAAAATATGTGTTAATTGACTTTATGTTTTGGTAAGCCTTCCTTCTGGTCAACAGTAGACTATTAGTAATTGAGTTTTGGGGGAGTCAAAAGTTATATGTGGATTTTCGACTGCATAGTGGGTAGGGGCATGTAACCCCCACGTTGTTCAAGGGTCAACTGTATATGTGTGTTTTTGTGTGTGTGCATGTGTGTGCATGTATGTAGTAAATCTTGGGTCATTTATAAGAACGTATAGGCATACAAGTAGATAGAAATAAATTGTTGTTCAAATCATCTTTACATGTCATATCAAAATATAAGAACAGGCTATGAGTTAGGGTCTTCACTCTTAAACCATATTATATTTATTTTTTTAATTAAAAATTTTTTTTAATGTTTATCCATCCATGAGAGAGAGACACACACAGAGTGTGATCAGGTGAGGGGCAGAGAGAGAGGGAGACACAAAATCCAAAGCAGGCTCCAGGCTCTGAGCTGTTAGCACAGAGCCTAATGCGGGGCTCGAACCCACGAATGGTGAGATCATGACCTGAGCTGAAGTCAGATGCTCAACTGACTGAACCACCCGGGTGCCCCATATTGCTTATATATAGATTCAAAATAGCAATTGCTCTTCTAAAGTTAATTTTCAGCTCAGTATAACCTATACTTCATCATCCACTGTTAACTCCAAATCTTCAGTTGGGTGTTAGTGTCCAGACCAGGTGCAAGATGGAACCACTTATGCTAAGCCCACATCAGCAAACTGGAATTTAACTAAATTTCTATGCTTGGCTCTCCCAGAAAAAGTGGGCCTAGGCCAACCAATCAGTGCTTGCCTGTCCACACAAGTTATCTAACCTGGCTCCAAGTCTCTCCTTTGCTCCATATAAGGGAAGTAATCCTGCTTTAACCAATCAGCAAATGCCTAGTACAGCTTCCTTGTCCCTTCTCATTTTGGTCTGTAAATATTTCTTGCCTTGTACAGCTCTTTAGAGCTCCTTTCTATCTGCTAGACTGGATGTTGCCCCATGTATGAGTTGCTGAATAAAAGCCTACTAGATCATTAAATTATGGAAAAAACTCTGTTAACAGTATCAGTGATAATTGTGAATACTTACTGGGTGGCTAGAATAGTGCCTTGCACACAGTGAGTATTTTACAGGGTCAAACTCATTTCACCCTCAAAGAAATCCTCATTGGCAGGTATTTTTACTGTTATCATACCGATTTTCCACTTGAGGAAACTGAGGCCCAAAGAGATTAAGAAACATGCCCAAGTCCGTGTGGCTAGTCAGTGGTAGAGCTGGGATTTGAAGCCAAACAATTAGGCTGCAGAGCTGGGTTCTTAAACAATACTATATTGTTGCCTCTACCTCTTTAAAATAAAAACTCTTGATAGTTCTTCATAATTATAAAATATAGTTATCAGAGATTTAGAACTAAAAGGTATCTTAGCTATAACTCATTCCATCATCTTAATTTTGTAGTTTCAGGAAAGTTGACTGATTTCTCAAGATTTCTGAGCAAAGATGGAACTAGAATATGTTTGCTAATTCCTTGCCCAGTACATTTTCTATTTCTCAGATCTTTAGGTTGTAACTCTAAAGGGGGCTGAAAACAAACAGAATAAAGAGAAGCCAGATGAGTGACTACTTTATTATCCTACCATGTGCAGGTTATTTCCAGGTAGGAATGTCCTTAATTGGTGCCAATGTGAAAATATTTAATTTCTTTTTGTATCTCATACTGTGTCTTACTCTAAATTGGAAACAACAGTGCCCATGCTCATGAATTCTTGTGCGTTGTTAAAATTTTCCATTGACTGAACCCTTGATTTAATTTGTATATAGGCTATAGACCCAGGTCTTTCAAATTCTCAGGAGTTTGAGGCATAAAATGTATGACTCAGGATTCTTGCAGGAAACAGCTGCAGAAGTTCAAACAGGATAGGCAAGGAGATATTAATAAAGAGGCTGTTTATAAAGATGTGGGCAGAATGTAGGGAAAGCAGGGATAAGGGTGGTTCAATACCTAGACTAGCAATAGCAGGAAGCCCCTACCTCTCCTAGTCCTGAAAGCCAGGAAGGGAACAGTTACCAAAACCAGAGAGAGTGGCCATAGGTGAGGCCATCTAGAAGCAGCTATGGCTTTTGGGCCAGTAAAGGGATGTAGTCAGCCTATGGCAACACAGCTGGCAGGGATCCTGGAAGAGTAAATGCTCTAACCCCATTCTTCATCCCCCTTTAGATCTCCTGGTGCTTCTGTGCATAGTTTCAACACACCCAGAAATTAGAGGTGCAGTCTACAAAAGTCAGCCTCTTAGAGCCCAAAGTAGAGAAGGATAGAGTGGAAAATAACGGATTCATAAGCCACTGATTTTTATATAAAAAAATTAAATATCACAAACATTTTGAAAATTAATAAGTAATAGCTTAGTCTGAGCCAAAGTAATAATTGTTGTAGTTTTATAACAGTGAGAGGGATGGCAATCGTGGTCTTTAATCATGATGCTGAGAGCCAGTGCAACAGCAGCTTAAGTTTTGCCTTTTCCTAGTTAGCTTCATTATTTTTATAAAACTATACAATTCGTAACTACATTTATTAGTCATTTGCAATAGAATCTAATGCCTGTTATTTCTGTCAGATAGACTTTAAAAATCCATTAATTACATTTATTCAAATAACTGTTTAATACCTATTATTTGCCAGGCAGTTTATCAGTAAACAAATGTCTCTCTTGGAGTTTACACATTAGTGTGAGAGCTACAAAATAGGCACACAAACAAAGCAGTATATGGAGATAAGGGCTATAAAGAACTATAAAGATAGAATGGGGGAGTGATGGGGGAGAAGGGGGAGAGACAGAAAGAGAGGGATTAGTTTTACTCTGGTGGCCAAGGAAGGCATCTTTAAGGCTGTAACATTTTTGCTGAGATTTGTTAAAAGATAAACTGAGGGGTATTAAAAATTTTATTTGAGCAAAGATGGATTGGAATTGGGCAGTGCCAAACCAAAAGCAGTTATGAGTGCTGAGCCAACAATTCAGAAGAAAGACTTGTATAGAGAAAGTGCAGAAGCAAAGAAAGGAAATTATTTGATTGGCTATATATTAAAGTCTAGTTGGCTTTTTGTGATTGGTTATCCTTAGTGTTTTGATATTGGAACCTTGAGGCATTTACAGGCTTAGATTTTGGCTTGCATACGTAGGCCACCATGGCATTAGAGCCACCTCAGTCTAATGGCCTCCTTGTTTAATTAGTTTAACAGACTTGAAGGATGAAAGGAGCTAACCATGAAGGGATCTGGGGACAGAAGGAAAAGAAAGGCTCTGAAGCAAAAAATGTGCTCGGTAAAGTTCGAAGGATTGAAGGAGCCAGGTGGAAGGTGCCCCAGGGAAAGAGAAGAACTGTGGTGATAGTGAGCATGTACATCCATAGGACCTTCATGCCTGGGACTTCTGGGATTTCAATTCTGGGTTGGGGTCATGGTGTTGATGAGAGCATTTAGAATCTGAGACTGTTAAATCTCAGAGCCATGAAGCCTGCATGGGAAGAGCTTGGGCTGTAACCTCAGAGTTGGAACGCTTATTTTTTCCACAGTGAATGTAATGTGATTTGTAACAATGGTGAGGTTTTGGGGTGATGGGCGGTTCATGAGGTCTGGAGCCAATGGCCCAGAAATAATTCTTGAAGACATCTTAGGGGGCAAAAAAGGTGATTATTAAAGCATGGGGACAGGACCCATGGGCAGGAAGAGCTGCCCTGGGGTTGTGGGGAGTGACCATTTTATGGAGTTGGGGGAGATGAAGTTAAGAGGGGAGATAAAGTCAAGAGGGAGTTTCCAAAGAGACTTTCATATACTAAAGACTTACTGGAGGCCTAGCTATTAGCAAGGTAAGGTTCCCCGCCCCCCTCTTCTCTCTCTCAAGTCATTAACATTAAGACAGTAGGGAGTTCCTGGACGTTAGGCTGTGATGAGGTTGCCTTTTTCTGGTAAACTGGTGGAGACTCTTACCAGTTTAACCATTTGTTTTTGTTTTTGTTTTTGTTTTTTTGTCCTTTCCTGTTTTGGTGTGGCTGGGAGTGTCCAAGAAATATCATATATTTCCTACCTCGGGAGGGGGTGTGGGCTAACTTGTACTTTGCCCTCAGTTTGCCTCAAGCTTCCTCATCAATAGGACACATATATTTGGTCTTCATCTTGTTTCTGGCAGAGCTCCTAAAACCCTTGGATTTTTTTTTTTTACATTTATTTATTTAGAGAGAGAGAATGTGCGTGCATGTGGGAGGGGCAGAGAAAGAGGGAGAGAGAGAATCCCAAGCAGTCTCTGAAGAGCCTGATTTGGGGCTGAAACTCAGGAACTGTGAGATCTGAGCAGAAATCAAGAGTCCTGTGCTTAACCTGCTAAGCCACCCAGATGCCCTAACCCTTGGAATTTCTTAAGAGCAATGGGAGTAGCCTTTGTTATAATATTTGGTCTTTTGTCCTTTGTTCCTGAAATAGCTCCAGATCCTTAAAGGTGAAAGGAGTGTCTTGTTATTCATAACAAGCCCCTTTCAACCACACCTGAGTTTATGTTAATGTGGTAACTTTTGAAAAGGCTCTAAGGATGGGGGCTGGTTGCCAGGGGAAGCTACTGGATTAGAAGGTTGGAATTTTTAGTCCCACCCCCCATCTCTGGGGAGGGGAGAAGGGCTGGAGGTCACCAGTGGCCAATGATTTAGTCTGTCATGCCTGTGTATGAAGCCTCCATAAAAACTCAAAAGAAAGGTTTGGAGAGCTTCCTGGGTTGGCAAACACATGGAGATTTGGGGAGGGTGTTGCACCCAGAGAGAACATGGAAGCTCCATGCTCCTTCTCCCAAAACCTGCCCTATGCATTTCTTACATATGGCTGTTCCTGAGTTACATTTCTTAATAATAAATTGGTAATCTAATAAGTAAAATGTTTTCCTGACTTCTGTGAGCTGCTTTAGCAAAGTAATTAAACTGGAGAAGGGGTTCGTGGAATTTCCAATTTATAGCCAGTAGGTCAGAAACACAGGTGACAACCTGGACGTGTGACTGGCATCATATGTGAGTGTGGGAGGGGATTTGTGAGCCTTTAACTTGTGAGATCCGGTGCTATCCCCAGGTAGATAGTGTCAGATCTGAGTGAAATTGTAGGACACCCAGCTGGTGCTGCAGAATTGCTTGATGTGAAGAAAACTCACACATCTGCTGTTAGAAGTAAAGTAGTGTGCAGATGGTCCCCAACTTACAGTGTTTAACTGATGATTTTTTGACTTTATGGTGGTGTGAGATTAATATGCATTCACTATAAACTGTACTTCAAATTTTGAATTTTGTTCTTTTCCCAGGCTAGCAGTATGTGGCAGGATCCTCTTTTGTGATGTGGGTAGTGGCAATGAGCCACAGCTTCTAGCCAGCCATGATTGCAAAGGTAAACAACCAATACACTTATAACCATTCTGTTTTTCACTTTCAGTACAGTATTCAATAAATTACATAGATATTCAACACTTCATTATAGAACAGGCTTTGTGTTAGATAATTTGCCCAATGTAAGTGATCTGACCATGTTTAAGGTAGGCTAGGCTAGGGGGCGCCTGGGTGGCTCAGTCAGTTGAGTGTTTGACTCTTGATTTCAGCTCAGGTCATGATCTCAAAGTTCATAGGATTGAGCCCTGTATTAGGCTCTGTGCTGTCAGCACAGAGCCTGCATGGGATTCTCCCTCTCCCTCTCCCTCTCCCTCTCCCTCTCCCTCTCCCTCTCCCTCTCCCTCTCCCTCTCCCTCTCCCTCTCCCTCTCCCTCTCCCTCTCCCTCTCCCTCTCCCTCTCCCTCTCCCTCTCCCTCTCCCTCTCCCTCTCCCTCTCCCTCTCCCTCTCCCTCTCCCTCTCCCTCTCCCTCTCCCTCTCCCTCTCCCTCTCCCTCTCCCTCTCCCTCTCCCTCTCCCTCTCCCTCTCCCTCTCCCTCTCCCTCTCCCCTGCATTCTCTCTCTCATACAAAATAAATAAACTTTAAAATAATAAGTAGGCTAAGCTAAGCTAAGCTATGATGCTCAGTAGTTTAGGTGTATTAAATTCATTTTTGACATGGTATTTTCAGCACATGTAGCTTTATCAAGGTGTAACCCCATCATAAGTTAAGGAAGATACATAGTAGCAGAATATTGAGACTAGAGGAGAAACACATGGAAGTGAGTTTTCCTTAAATTGAGTCACTTAACTCCTTGGTAATTCAGTTTCTTCACTTGTAAAATGAGGATAGTAATATAGTATCTTATCCAAAATCCATGAGGACAGATATATCTGAGAATTTCTAAATTTTAAGATTTTAGAATGCTGTCATGGTACATATACCAGATATTATGAGATACACTCACGGGGCTCTAGGGCAAATCAAACATTAATATTTCTGCATTGAAAGGTATTATGGTGGACAGACTCTTAAAGTGACCCCACACTCTCCCTTTCCTGGTGTTTACTCGCTTATATGATCCTGTCCCTTCAAGTGTGGGTAGGACCTGTGACTTGCTTCTAACTGAAAGAATATGGCAAAGATGTTAAGATGTATATAATTGCAAGTGCATGATTATGTGATTACGTTACATAGGATTGTAGTATCCGTCTTGCTGGAGTGTCAGTCTCCGTCTTTTCTTCTCCCTACCACTCATCCTTGCTGGCTTTGAGGAAGCAAATGGCCATGGTAGGGGATGCCACACAGCAATGAATATGACTTCTAAGTTGAGGGCAGCCTCCGACTTACAGGCAGCAAACAAAACACACACACACACACACACACCAAACTGAAGCCCTCAGTCCTACCACCTCAGGGAACTGAATTCTGCCAATAACATGAGTAAACTTGGAAGTGGATCCTTCCCTGTTTGAACCCAGTAGAGACTGCAGCCCCAGCTGACCTTGATAGAAGCCTTGTGAGATCCTCAGCAGAGAACCCAGCTTGGACTCCTGACCAATGGAAACTTAGAGATAGTAGGGGCGCCTGGGTGGTTTAGTCGGTTAAGTGTCTGACTTCGGCTCAGGTCGTGATCTCGCGGTTGGTGAGTTTAAGCCCCGTGTGGGTCTCTATGCTGACAGCTCAGAGCCTGGAGCCTGCTTTAGATTCTGGTACTCCCTCTCTCTCTGACCCTCCCCCACTCACACTCTGTCTTCCTCCATCTCTCAAAAATAAATAAACATTAAAAAAAAATTAGGGGCGCCTGGGTCGCTCAGTCGGTTAAGCGTCCGACTTCAGCTCAGGTCATGATCTCACAGTTTATGAGTTCGAGCCCTGCATCAGGCTCTGTGCTGACAGCTCGCAGCCTGGAGCTTGCTTCGGATTCTGTGTCTCTTCTCTCTTTGCCCCTCCCCAACTTGTGCTCTCTCTCTCTCTGTCTCTCAAAAAACAAATACATGTAAAAAAAAAAAACTTTTTTAATAAAATAAAAAAAATTTAAAACTTAGAGATAGTAAATGTGTTGGTCTAAGTCACTAAATTTGTAGTAATATTGTTCCATAGCAATAGAAAACTAATAAAGTTATGGATATTCATACTTTTTTCCTGATTTTTAATTTTTTAAATAAAAAACATTATAAGTAATCTAAATAGCCTCACATCTGTTCAGGACAAATTTTGCTACCAGGAGAGTTTGGGCAGCAAATATAGGAAAAGTCTGTTGGTTTTCAGGGTCTTTTGGGCTTCCAAATTAAGATAAGAGATCTTAGACTTGTACCATATAACCTTATAGGGTTGCTGGGCGATGGAAAAAAAATACTGTGTTAAGCGTTTTGGAACAGGATTTAGCACATAAGAAGTACTCCATAAACTATGATTGACTATTATTATGATTAGAATCAGAGCTCCTGGGACAGGTCAGCCTCTCTGCTGTTATTCCTTGCAAGTTGCTTCTCAAGTTTCCCCATTTCTAACAGGAGGGCTTCTTAGCGGAGACCAGAAAGAGAGTTGGGGGAATAACTTCTGTTTATTGAGCCCCTGTTCTGGGGAGGTTTGGGCTGGGTGTTCAGCGAGCTATAATGTGAATTGCTTGTGAGTGAAAAGACATAGGGTCTGCTTGTGGCCTTACTGCTGAAGAGGTGCACAACCCTAGGGAAATGGCTTCTTGCTGAGTCTCAATTTCTTTTTTTTTAAATTTTATTATTATTTTTTAAGTTTTTTATTTTGACAGTGAGAGAGTGTTCAGGTGCATGAGTGCATGAGTTGGGGAGGGGAAGAGAGAGGTAGAGAGAGAACCCCAAGCAGGCTCCACTGTCAGCACAGAGCTTGATACAGACTCAATCTCAGGAACTTGGAGACCTGAACTGAGATCAAGAGTTGGACACCTAACCAACTGAGCCACCCAGGCACCCCTGAGTCTCAATTTCTTGATCTCTCAGATGGGGCTAGCTGATCCCTCCCACCTAAATATGTGAGAGGAGAGGTATGACAAGTGTACTTTAGACTGAAGGATTATTTTTGTTTTTAATGTCATTTGGAAAGGGGAAGAACATATGCAAGTTGTGCCTGACCTTTTCTTATATACACAAAGGAAATGCTCCCAACCCCAATACAAAACCTCACCTTCATCCCTGTGCAGAGCACAGAGGAGTGGCTCCTTGTTTTTTGCCTAGTCTTCTGTGCAATGTGAATGGGGACTACAGGTCTCTACCTGCTCAGATCACCATACCTACCTTTGCATCCCCTATATTTTTTTAAGTTTGTTTATTTATTTATTTTGAGAGAGAGAGAGAGCACATGCGAGTGAGGGAAGGGCAGAGAGAGAGAGGGAGAGGGAGAATCCCAAGCAGGCTCCACGCCGTTAGTGCAGAGCTTGAACTCATGAACGGTGAGACCGTGGTCTGAGCCGAAATCAAGAATCGGATGTGTAACTGGCTGAGCCACCCAGCACCCCTGCATCCCCTATTTCTTATGCAGTTATGACCTGTACAGGATCTCTCTCTACTTCCTCCACTAGACTGTGGGTTCATGAGGGCAGTCCAGTGCCCTGCATGCACCTCAGTAAACATGGAATCAATGAAAACAGGAAAAGGAGTAAGGAGATTACCAGGTGAACAGAAGGGTAAGACACTTTCAACCTGGACACTCACTGTTGATAGTCCCAGGTATGGTCAGAATAGTCAAATTTGGATATATTTTGAGGGTTTAACCAATAGACTTGCTGAAGTATTGGAAATGAGGGAAAGAGAGAAATCAAGGCATTGTTCATTCATTCATTTTCAACTGATAATTATTGGCTATTGACTAGATACTAGGTACTATTTAAGATGCTTTAGGTGCAGAGCAAACAAGATGTTAAAGAGCTCATGTTCTGATTGATGGAGGCAAGCAATAAACAAGCAAGATATTACAAAGAATGTTAAGTGCTAAGAAGACAAAAGAGGACAATGTAACAGGTTATTAGGTAGGATATATTTGGCTGAAAACCCAATTCAGAATGGCGTGAACGTTAAGGGTTTTATGTCATGGGAAAACTCAGAGTAGGATTGTTCCACAGTTGGTTATTCGGTGGCTCGATGACATCATGGCTCCAGCTCAGCATCTCTGTGACTCTCAGGTTTTCTTCTCACGCTTGTAAGATGATTCTACAGGTCTAAGCAATACCTCCTCGCACTAAGGTGTAGGCAGGGAAAATCTGTTTTTTCTCACATCTGTCTTTTAAGGGCATAGAAATCTTTGCCTAGAAGAACCCTCCAGCTCTATCCTTATTAAACCATCCTTGCCAAGGGGAATGAGACATCATCTTTGATGTAGATCAGTCATGATTTATCCCTTGGGGTTGGACATGGGCCTGACCACCCTTGTAGCATGTAGGTATTGGATACATGAACAAAATGATGATTCTGTTAAAGAGAGAGGGAATGACCATAAGCAACAAACACTGTCATCCAAAGAGGCAGGGAATAATTAGAAAGGGTAATGTGACCTCCCTAGAGATGGTAATGCTTGTTTGAGTCTTGTCAAGAAGTAGTTGTTAGTCTTAGGAAATCTGGGGACTAGCACTGAATATAGGGTTTCTTTTTGGGGTGATGAAAATGTTCTGAAATTGATTGTGGTGATTTTTGCACGATTCTGTGAATATACTAGAATGTGTTAAATTATATACCTCAAGTGGGTGAATTATATGGCCTATGAATGATATCTCAAAGATGTTATTTTCTAAAAGAACAATAAATGCAATGCCTTGAGACTAGACAAACTTGGTATGAATCACAAAAATTGTTTGATTCACTGGGCCAGATTCAGTGGAGAATTCTCATAGCAAACTTCAGTTATAATTCATTCATTAACAAAGGGTATGAAACTCAATTTCAGAACTTTTATTTTATTATTATTATGTTTTTTGGTGTGAAAAGGTGATTTTATTAAAGCGTGGGGACAGGACCCATGGGCTGGAAGAGCTGCCTCAGAACTTTTAATAAAAGGTAGAGAAATACCCTGTATTTTCAGATGTGATATTCCCTGTTGGTGTTTTTTATTTTTTGTTTTTCCCCAAGAATGCAGTTTTCCAAGGCTTCAAACCATTCAGCATGGATGGCCTCCAACAGACCTGCAGCCACTAGTAGGTGGGATCTTGTCTCATCCAAAGGGCTTCCTCTGTGGCTTATAGAGGGAGATGTTACATTCTCCTTACATGTAACATCTGGTCTACTAATTCAGATGATCATTTTCCATTGGATACAAGCTTCAATGATAGATATTACCCAGCTTAGTTTCTGTCTTTCTCTTTTGTGGCTGAGATTATTTTTGCTGTTCAGGGATTAGTTTTTGTTTGTTTGTTTTTGTTTTTGTTTTTTTTGGTCCTAACACAATTATAAGAAAACATGTTTAAAAAATCACTTTAACATTATTGAAATATAGGGACACCTGGGTGGCTCAGTCGGTTGAGTGTCCGACTTTGGCTTGGGTCATGATCTCATGGTTCGTGAGTTCGAGCCCCGCATTGGACTCTGTGCTGACAGCTTAGAGTCTGGAGCCTGCTTCTGATTCTGCGTCTTCCTCTCTCTCTCTGCCCCTCCCCAACTCCTGCTCTGTTTCTCTCAACAATAAATAAACATTAAAAAAAAAGTTTTAAATCGGAATGCAAGCTGGTACAGCCACTCTGGAAAACAGTATGGAGGTTCCTCAAAAAGTTAAAAATAGAACTACCCTACAACCCAGCAATTGCACTACTAAGCATTTATCCAAGGGGTACAGGTGTGCTGTTTCGAAGGGACACATGCACCCCAATGTTTATAGCAGCACTATCGACAATAGCCAAAGTATGGAAAGAGCCCAAATGTCCACTGATGGATGAATGGATAAAGAAGATGTGGTATATATATGTACACAATGGAGTATTACTTGGCAACCAAAAAGAATGAAGTCTTGCCATTTGCAACTACGTGGATGGAACTGGAGGGTATTATGCTAAGTGAAATGAGTCCGTCAGAGAAAGACAAAAATCGTTTGACTTCACTCATATGAGGACTTTAAGATACAAAACAGATGAACATAAAAGGGAAGGGAAACAAAAATAATATAAAAACAGGGAGGGGGACAAAACAGAAGAGACTCATAAATATGGAGAACAAACTGAGGGTTACGGGAGGGGTTGTGGGAGGGGGGATGGGCTAAATGGGTAAGGGGCACTAAGGAATCTACTCCTGAAATCATTGTTGCACTATATGCTAACAAATTTGGATGTAAATTAAAAAAAATAAAACAGGTTAAAAAAAATTTTTTTTGAAAACACTGTGCTCACCATTGATAGGAGTACAGTGCCTTGTACAGATGAGGAAGCTGATACAAGTGTTATGTAACTGTTCTTTGTGTTTAATAAATGGCAGCATGAGAATCTGAAAAAAAATTTTTTTTAAATTATTGAAATATAGTTGACATACAATGTTGTATTAGTTTCAGGTGTAAAACGCACTGATTCAACAATTCTATACGAAAAGAAAGCATTTTTATCAGAGCCGGTGCTTTGCACCTTGCAGCTGGGCCTTTTCTAACACTCTGCAGAGGTGCAAATGAGCATTTACTAAGAACTGGCATTTGTCCAAAGCTGTGCAAGAGAGGGAGCTCAAGTCTATCTCCTAAACATAACTGAGGAACAAAAAGAAGGCCAGTGTTGCTGGAGTTCAGGGACAAAGAGATAGGCGGGACTGGATCATTTAGGGCCTTGACAGCTAACTGCAGTTGGGAGTCACTGGAAGTCTTGAAACAAGGACATGACAAGACCTGGAAGGTATTTTAAACAGATCTATTTAGAGCCATAAATTTGGGTAAAATACCTGCAACATGAGTAACTGAAGAAGACTAGTATCTAGAGTATAAAAAGTACTCCCACAAGATAAATATGATAAAAGCCAAAAAATGCAATTGGAAAATCAGCAAAATACCTGAGTCACCAGTTTCCCCAAAGAGGAAATCCAGATGGTCAATAAACATGTAAAAAATGTTCAGTCTCATTAATCAACCAGGAAAATATGCTAAAACCACACACACACACAAATACCCATATAAGCCACCAGATTGTTAAAAGTAGAAAAAAAGAATCTGATATTATCAAAGAGCTTTGACAGTAGTAATGCAAACATTATGTAGGGAGACCGTGGAGAGCACCAGGGACTCAGGATAGAGTGTTCATAATTAAAAGCCAGACAGAGGAAGGGGTGGGTCCTCAAAAGGAGATTGAGAAGGAGCAGCCAGTGAGAAAGGAGGGGAACAGAAGAGTGTGGCTTTAGGAAATCTTAGAGAGGAAAGTGTTTCAAAGAGATACTGCTCAGAGATCAATTATGATTTAGATGGAGAACAAATCATTAGATTTGGCAAGGTGAAGATGGGTGGCAGGTTTGATAAGGGATGTTTTGTGGAGGAAGCAGCTGATTGACTTTACCCAGCCACACTGGGGAGTTGAATGCTCAGGGGCCACCATTAGTTTGTTCACTTTCTTCCTTTTTACGGTTTGTTTCAAAAAATATCAAGAGACATATTGTTGACCACCAATTCTTTATAAAGCAGTGCACGTATGCCTTCTTACATGTAGCTAGCTGGTATCAGAACTAAATCCATCATACCCTTTCCAGTCCGAGTTACAAAATAGTGATAATCTAAAAAAAAAAAAAAAAAAAAAAAGAGTTCTCCTGAAGCACTGGATTTTAATAATGAACAGAACAAAAAGTCCTCTAGTACTTCTCCTTATACCACATATATGCCTAGAACTCATTTTCTAGACATTTGTGATTAGTGGCATCATACAACTCTAAATAGAATATTTGCTAGCATGAACACAGAACAGTAATTCCTCTTTCACATTAAATGCCATTGACATTATATGATGCCAAATGCACTGACATGGAATTTTGCCAGCAGCTTGTTTTGCTTTCTCTGAGCACATTTTCAAGAACTTTCTAGCTGGCTTTTACAAACCTTTGACAACAGTGAGAACCACCTGGTTTAGTAAATAAGGAATGCAGCTCTGAATGAAATATTGGTAATTTTGGTCTGTTTCTGACTTTAGCAAAAATAATTATTAAATTCTGTACTAAATTGTTTTGTTGTAGTAGTAAAAAATTTAATTGGTTAAGCGGAGGTCACAATGTTATGCTAGAAATTGAAATGAAGGCATCATTTACTTCATGCCAAAACCTGACAAAGTTTCTTAGAAGATAGATAGCACAGTGTCAAAAAAAATAACTGCATTGCTGATTTTCAGATATTCACCCTTACACTTCTATCCATATATTTTTTTACTTGTTTCTGTGAAATTACCACATTGGTGTCCTTCTAAAAATGGGCATCCTGTTCATTTTTTATATTTATGCCATTATGAACTTTAATATTTACATTGCTATTTTCATCATTAAATTTTTGCTTTAGTGCTTCCCGAGTTCTTGATAACATTTATTTAAACATTGGCGATATCAGACCACACAGTAGTAACCACACAAAACTTAAAGTGTGAAAATATTTTAAATCGAGATGAACTGCACCTGATAACTGAATATTAGTGGAGACAAATTGCCAAACACAGTTCTTATAGTTCATGTGGTATGCCAAAAATGGTATAATCACAAAGAATGTAGCAGGACTTATTATTATTTGAAGACAGTAGTATAAAGTTAGTATTTTTCCTTTTGGGGGGTAAATCACTCAAAAGTAAAGAACAGAATAAGAAAAACTATGAGGCAAATCCTTAAGTTACAAAATAAGTGGATGGGAGTGAGAGTATGGGAGGTTGTTAAGAGTGCAGATTTTAGAAAGATCTTATTAGATTTAGGGTTTCAGATTGGATTGGGGTCAGGGTTAGGGTTAAATAGCAAAGTATACTACTTAAAAGTTAAGGACATAGCTTAAATCTCTTGTATAGAGCCTAAATCTTTCATTTCAAAGGTAGGAATGCAATTCACAGGTTGGTTGCAGGAGCTTCCCTGGATCCACATGGCTTCAAGAATCAGAGAAAGTGCAGCAACATATGTATCACATAGACAAGTTGTACTTTCAGAAAACAGTCTTTGTCTGTGACACTTGGGGAGAAGAGAGACTGCACTGTGAATATCCATCCCTATATAGCCTATCTCCATTTGCTGGGGAAAAGTTAAGGTCAAGCAAAATACTGGGTCATAAGCAAAATTCTTGTTGGTTTGGAAAACAGAGTAACAGGAAGCCAGAGTAACAGGAAGCTGCCTGAATGGGCAGGAAGTCAGGAAGAACCGTGTAGGCCTGAGGAAGTGTTCCTATAGCAACACAATTGTTGTGCGTACCAACCCTTGGAATGGCAGCTATGTGGACAAGCTGAACCTGGGACACTCTTAAGCCAAAACCCAAGGAAGGCTGAAGTGGTCTTGGCTACTGACAGAAATAGAAACAAACATTATCTGGAGGAGAGCTCTCCAAGTTCAGTTCAGAGGACTCCCACAGATTATGACTAAGCACTGAACTCAGAAACAAGATTACCAAATACACAAGAAGGCAATAACCATGAGTAAGAGTCAGCAGAAACAAACTATCAATTTAGATTCCCCAAAGATTTCAAGTATTGGAATTATAGTTTTATATATATATATATATATATATATATATATATATATATATATATAATGTATAAATAAAACATATGTATAAATAAAACATATATATATAAATATGTATAAAGAAAATATATGTATTTATATATTTTTGAGGGGCACCTGGGTGGCTCAGTCCTTTAAGCATCTGACTTCAGCTCAGGTCATGATCTCACGGTCATGAGTTTGATCCCTGCATTGGTTCTCTGCTGTCAGCACAGAGCCTGTTTCAGATCCTCTGTCCCCCTCTCTCTGCCCTTCCCTTGTTCTTGTGTGCACGTGCTCTCTCAAAAATAAAACATTTTTAAAAAAGCAGTTGTGTGAACTGTTTAAATAAAGCATGTAATTTAAAAAGTGATCATTCAATTAAAAACATCCAGGAATGAACAGAAACATTTTGGGAACAATTCAAAAGAAACCAGAAATAAAAAATACAGTTGTTGGCAGCAAAAACAAATAAGCAAACAAATAATAAACTGTGAAGAGATTAACTAGATTACTCAAGTGGGAGTTTATGAACCAGAAGATCTGTCTGAAGATCTGATCCTGAATGTAGTAAAGAGAAACAAGGAAATGGAAAATGTGAATAAAAAAAAAAAAAAAAAGGTTAGAAGATATGGAAGATGGAATGATAAGATCTAACATTTAGAGTTCCACATAGAAAGAATGAGAAAGGAGGAGAAGCAATATATAGAGATAATGGCTGTGAATTTTTTTCTAGAACTGATGAAAAACCATAAATCCACAGATCTTAAAAGCAAAGGGAAAAAATTAAAAATATAATTCAAGAAAAAAATCACAGAAATAAAAAGATACTGGAGTCTGAAAATATAAAAGGGCAAATACTATTTTACAAAAATAGTCCCACATGGTCAATACCAACATATGTCCTCATAAAATTATTAGATTTCAAAAATTAGCATTCTTTGAAAGTGAAAGAAAATAAATCACTTATAATGAGGAAAACAGGCTGACTTCACATTTTCCACAATATTCATTCCTGGAAGACATTGTAGATAGAGCAATACAGACAAAATCCTCAAGGAAAGAGATGTGACCCAGGAATTATATATCCAGTCAAACTGTTGCTGAAGTATAAAGGTAAACAGTTCTGAAAACACAAGATCCTAGGGATAATGTTTCCGTTGACTCATTTGAAGATTCTGCCAGTGAACAATTTTTTATCAAACAATAGATAACTAGAAAGCATAAGGTAGGTAACATTAAGGAATGCTGATAAATAGGATTAAAACTAAAAAACAAATATGGGTATTATATTTACTAAACAAAGATAAACATTAAGAAAGATAATATAATTAACTAAAATTGGGAAGTTATGGAGAAGAAAGGGAGGTGGAATGATGAGGCAAACTACTAATTAATTGTTGCTTAGAATTGGGCATTTATAATCCTGTCTAAAGAAAGAAGATTAGACATTGACAAAAATATCAAGTCATAATTATCAGAAGAATTGCATGTCATAGGGGCACTTGTACCCCAATGTTTATAGCAGCACTCTCAACAATAGCCAAATTATGGAAAGAGCCTAAATGTCCATCAACTGATGAATGGATAAAAAAACTGTGGTTTATATACACAATGGAGTACTACGTGGCAATGAGAAAGAATGAAATATGGCCCTTTGTAGCAACATGGATGGAACTGGAGAGTGTGATGCTAAGTGAAATAACCCATACAGAGAAAGACAGATACCATATGGTTTCACTCTTATGCGGATCCTGAGAAACTTAACAGAAACCCATGGGGGAGGGGAAAGAAAAAAAAAAGAGGTTAGAGTGGAAGAGAGCCAAAGCATAAGAGACTCTTAAAAACTGAGAACAAACTGAGGGTTGATGGGGGGTGGGAGGGAGGGAAGGGTGGGTGATGGGTATTGAGGAGGGCACCTTTTGGGATGAGCACTGGGTGTTGTATGGAAACCAATTTGACAATAAACTTCATATATTGAAAAAAAAAAGAAGAATTTCATGTATAACCAAGCAAAATACCACACAGGAAATAATTTTTTAACCTTAAAAGCATGAATGATATCACAATATAACAACTAAACAGTCATGGCATTCTTATGACTAAATAATTGTAATAATTATAATTATAATATAATTGTAAATAATTGTAATAATTATAAATGAGTTAAACTCATCCAGTAAAAGGGAAGAGTCAGATTGGATACAAAATAAAAGTAATTCTCCACTGTAAAGAAAGAGAAACTTAAAACTGAAAGAAAAAAAGCATTAAATAAGACAAGTGTACTTCATATGCAAAAGGGTGCAATTGACAGAGATAAGAATTAGGGATACCTAGGGGCGCCTGGGTGGCTCAGTCAGCTGGGCGTCTGACTTCAGCTCAGGTCATGATCTCACGGTTCGTGAGTTCGAGCCTCATGTCAGGCTCTGTGTTGACAGCTCAGGGCCTGGAGCCTGTTTCAGATTCTGTGTCTCCCTCTCTCTCTCTGCTCCTCTCCTGCTCATGTTCCGTCTCTCTCTCAAAAATAAATAAAGATTAAAAAAAATTAAAAAAAAAAAGAGTTAGGGATATCTATGTACATATGACATAGCATCAGTATAAGCATAGTCCTTAAAGCAAAAGTTAAGTTCTACACAGAGAAGTAGACAGAAGCACATTAATGGCAGGGTACTTCAATTCATCCCCCAAGTCCATGACAGATTAAATATACAAAGAAACAAATAAGGATATCATGGACTTAAATAACATAATATAGTAGAGTTATTAATCAATTTTGTGATTCTGAAAACAGAGAATATATCTCATATTTTCCCAATTAAACAGGAAACTTTAATAAATTCCAAAAACAAACAAACAAAAGCCAACCAGTACAGACAACTTTCTCTAGAAGCAATAAAATAAAACTAGAAGGCAATAGCATAACAAGGAAACAAAAGCCCCACTTGGAAAATAAAATATCTTGGGTTAAACAGCTCTTGGGCCCAAGGGAAAAATGGAATTGCAGACTATTTGGATAAAACAGTAATAAAAACATTACGTATCAGAATTTATGTGTTACTGCTAAACAAGTGTTCAGAGGAAAATATTTTAAATATTTTTATAGTATATCACAATTTGGTTAGAATAGCTAGGGATTGTACTAGGGGATTTCAGAAACCTACTACATACATAAATATCCTATTTAATAAGCAAAAATCACTGGCAACAAAATTATAATCCAAAACTCAATGGAGTTCTAGAAATCAAAGTGTCTTTCAAACTCTTATGATGTCAAAACAAAAATATGGTCTGGTCAAAACAAAAATATTAACAAGGCAAGTATTTATTAAGGGGGACTATTGCAATAGAGAGATACTCAAAACCTAAGCGAGAAACATCTCTGAGAAGGCATGGGCAAGCAAAACTTTTATATGCACAGACCAGGGGACAGGTGACTGTGGAAAGAGGAAGGGGGACACTAAAATTGCAAGGAGGGTGGGTCTTGAACTTAATGAACTGTGTCAAATATTGCAAAAGCAGAAAGATCAAGGTAGGAAATTTTAGTTGGTGGTTAGGCACATGGGGTGGAATTTACATCTGAGACGGAGCAAGCAATTACAGTGCAGAAAGTTTGCATAAAGGTCAGGGTCTAACTGTCCTTTAGCAAACTAACGTTATGTCAAGCATTAAGTTTGACCAGTTTTGTCACTGGCTATCAGTGCCTGCTTAAATGATTTTGTTTTTTAAGTGGATATAAATTGCATATGTATCAGGTCATGTGGATGCAAACATATCCTAGACTATAGCTCTATAAATGTTCCAAAGTAGGTCTTATCCACAGGTCATTAAATTACAAAGCAGCTAGAATATTTCACCATATTAACTAATAAGAAAGAATGAAGCATCCAAATGAAATTAAAGATCAGCAAAATAAATCTAAGAAAGCAGAGAAGATTAAAAAGATAAAAGTAGCAACTACTTAATTATAAAATAAAAATGATAGAATTAAATAACCCAAGAGCTGGTTGCTTGAAAAGAAAAAAAAAAACTTTTAAGTATGTTAATTAAGAAAAAAAGCACAAATATACATGATGCAATAATTTGGAAATTCTAGGTAAAATGGGTTTGTTTTAAGAAACTATAATATACCCAGGGTGCCTGAGTGGCTCAATCAATTAAGCATCTGACTCTTGGTTTTGGCTCAGGTTATCATCTCATGGTTCATGAGACTGAGTCCCACATTGGGCTCTGCACTGACAGCATGGAGCCTACTTGGGGTCCTCTCTCTCTCTCTCTCTCTCTCTCTCTGCCCCTCCCCATGCTCTCACTCACTTGCTCTCAAAATAAATAAATAAACCTTAAAAAAAAGAAAGTAGCTGTAATATGCCAAACTGATCTGAAAATAAACTGAAAGTCTAAACAAATTAATTACTTAAAAGAAAGTATAAAGAGCTATCCCACACACAAAAAAACACTTTTTATAGGCTGTTACACTGCAACCTTAAAGGATAGATAATTCCAAAATTATTTAAGGTATTCCAGCACACAGAGAAAGAAGAAACCTTCCAAGTTCTTTATATGAAACAATAATTTAGATACTAAATCTGACAAAGACTATAAGGAAAGGAAATGCCCATTAATTTCACTTATTGATGAAATAATACTAAATAAAATATTAGGACATGGAATCATGCAATATCTTAAAAGAACAGTATGACAGAATGGGTTTATTTCAGGAATACAAAGGTGATTAAATATTAGGACATACATTTTATGAATAGATACAAAGAATATCAACTACAGACTTTGAAACAGGATTTGATAAAAACTTAAACTCTACTTTTGAATCAAAATGTTTATAAAAGAATAAGAATAGAATATACTACCTTAACATAAATCTATTTTAATGCCCAAGACAGCTTCTGTTTGATAGAAAAATATTAGAAGCACTCCCATTAACAAAAAGTTTAAAAAATAATGACTACTATTTCCACTAACGTTTTCCTAGCTAATGCAATTATCTTTATAATTTGGGGAAAACTTAGAAGTTAAAAAATATTGGAAATAAGTATGCTGCTCCCATTCAACATTGCACTAGAGGTTTCAGCCAAAGCAATTAGGCAAGAAAATAAAATAAAAGGCATCTAGATTAAAAAAGAAGTAAAACTATTTCTATCTGCAGATGACATAGTTTTATATATATAGAAAGTCCTAGAGAATCTACAAATCCATGGGGGCTAATAAATGAGTATAGCAATGTTTCAGAGATACAGCATCAATATACAAAGATAATTGTATTTTTATGCATTAGTAATAACAATCCAAAATTGAAGAAAATACTTCCATTTACAATAGTATTAAAAAGAACAAGAAAGTTAATATAAATTTAACAAAAGAAGTGAATGGCTCATAGTTAAAAAATAAAACATCATTGAACGAAATTAAAGAAGACTGGAAATTGAACAAACAGTCATGTTTATAGATTGGAATACCTAATGTTAAGATGACACTACTCCCCCACATTAACCTACAATACAATGCCTGTCAAAATTCCAATTGCCTTTTTGCAGAAATGGAGAAGCTGGTCCTCAAGTTCATATACAATTGCAAGGGGCCTTATAGAGCTAAAACATCTTGAAAAAGAAGCACAATATTCCAGTTATAAAAATAAGTAAGATAGGGGCGCCTGGGTGGCTCAGTTGGTTAAGTGTCTGACTTCAGCTGAAGTTATGATCTTGTGGCTCATGAGTTCGAGCTCCACATTGGGCTCTGTGTTGACAGCTCAGAGCCTGGAGCCTGCTTCAGATTCTGTGTCTCCCTCTCTCTCTCCCCCTTCCCCGCTCATACTCTGTCTGTCTGTCTGTCTCAAAAATAAACATTAAAAAAATAAATAAGATATAGGGATATAATGAACAGCGTAGGGAATATAGTCAATAACACTGTTACAATTTTATATGGTGACCAACTTATTATGGTGACTATTTTGTATATAAATATCAAATCATGTTATACACCTGAAACTAATACAACATTGTATGTCAATTATTTTTTCAATAAAAAAGACTTTCAGATGTATAACAAAAGAAAAAGTTCAAAGTTCGAACACAGAATTCTCCATTTGAAAACTTACTTTAAAGCTCCAGTATTCAAGGCTATGTGGTACTAGCATAAGGATACACATACAGATGAATGGAATGAACTGAGAGTCCAGAAAAAAACCCATACACTTATGGTAAAATGACTTTCAATAAGACTGTCAAGACAATTCAATGGGGGGAAAGAATAGTCTTTAATGAATAGTTCTGTGACAATTGGAATCTACAAACAAATGAATTTAGAACTTAAGTACCACCCACTATACACAAAAATTAATTGTAACCGGATTAATACCTAGATATAAGGGCTAAAGCTATAAGAAAACATAGATATAGATCTTTGTGACCTTGCATTAGTCAATGGTTTCTTAGATATGGCACCAAAAGCATAAGCAACAAAAGAAAAAAATAGATAAATTGGACTTCATTAAAATTAGAAATTTTTGCGCTTCCAGGACATTACCTAGAAAGTGAAAAGACAACCAAAGAATGGGATAAAGTGTTTTCAAGTCACATTTTAAAAAAATTCTGCAGGGGAAGAGTTACCATAAAGTAAGTCAAAAGGTAATGGCTACTTGAGGAAATTCATTTTATATTTGTATCACAAAGGGCTAATTTTCCTAATATAAAAGAGCACCTACAATAACTAAAGGAAAAAACAACCTAATAAAAATTGGACAAATCATATGACCAGATAATTCACAGAAAAGGTAATACAAATGATTTAAACATAAAAAAAAAGAGTAAACTTCTTTCACAACAGAATGTTAGTTAATGTCCTGCTAAGTGATCATTTTTGAGATGTTTGATTAGCAGAGAAAATAATTTGATAATAATGTATTGTGTGGCTGAGCCTATGGGGAAGTAGGCACTCTAATTTCCATGAGAGGATGAATTGCCCCCATGAAGAGAGATTTTGGCAGTAACTTTAAAAGTTACAAATTCACATACCTTTTGACCCAACAGTTCTGTTTCTAGGAATTTGTCCTACAGATAGATTCAAATGTGTATGAACTAACATTTGTACAAAGTTATTTATTAAGATCTTAGTAGTTTAAAAAAGAAAACTTCTTTAGGTCCATTCGAGAATTCTCTGCAGCTGTATAAGAGAATGAGACTACTCTGTGTACTGAAATGGAAGGCTGCCATAGACATACTGTTGCATGTGTGTAACAAGTAAGGTGCAGAAGACTATAGCCTAAACCACTTGTCTAAAATGATCAGTGGTGTGTGTATGTGTGCGTGTGTTTTCTTATATGTTGTAAAATATCTCTGGGGGCTCCTGAGTGGCTCAGTCGATTAGGCGTCTGACTTTGGCTCAGGTCATGGTCTCGCGGTCTGTGAGTTTGAGCCCCGCGTCGGGCTCTGTGCTGACAGCTCAGAGCCTGGAGCCTGCTTCAGATTCTGTGTCTCCCTCTCTCTGCCCGTCCCCTGCTCACTATCTCTCTCTCAAAAATAGATAAAGATTAAAAAAAAATTTTTTTTAAATAAAGTATCTCTGGAAGGATACATAACAAACTGACCAATATTGGCTAGGGGATGTGGTTGTGGTGAGACTTTTTACTGTTTATCCTTTGACCTTTTTCAATTTTATGTTTTAAGTAATCTCTACAACCAAGGTGGGTCTCAAACTCACAATCCCTGAGATCAAGGGTCATGTGCTCTACCGACTGAGCCAGCCAGGTGCCCCAACTGTTTTCAATTTTGAATCATGAAAATCATAATCTATTTTTAAAATAATGAACTAAGAATATAAGAGGATTTCTGTAAAAATAAGTAATGAATCTTTAAAAAAAATTTTTTTTAATGTTCATTTTTGAGAGTGTGATAGAGCATGAATGGGGGAGGGGGAGAGGTGGGGTGGGGAGGGACATAGAATCTGAAGCAGTCAGGCTCCAGGCTCTAAGCTGTTAGCAGGGAGCCTGACTTGGGGCTAGAACCCACGAACCATGAGATCATGACCTGAGCCAAACTCAGACGCTTAACTGACTGAACCACCCAGGTGCCCCCAAGAAGTAATTAATCTTAACCTCACATTTATGAACTATGTGTGAACAAAATTACCTCTTTGCTTTTTCCCCCTGAAATGTCCAACTTTTTTTGAATATTTGATAAACCACCACTAGTTGACTACTCTTTGAGCAATTCTGTCCTAGAACATTAAACATTAAGATCCCAAAGAGTCCACCACAGATGGACTCAGGACCTGTCTATATTGCCTTAGGACTAAGTATTATATTCTTATACCAGAAATTAAATGGGATCTTATTTAGAGAAATTTAGTTCTTAATTCAATTCAGTAAATATTTGTTGAAAACCCATTATGTAATGTAACTTGTTATGGAGAGATGAATGTATCATGGCTGCCATTCTTAAGAAGCCCACAACCGTGCTAAAATACCAAACTATACTTAGCCATATAAAATACGTTCCAAAGATCCTAGCAACACCATGGCAACTGGTTAAAATAGCCTTCTTATAACACCTCTGTGCCTAAGTTTACATCTGAGAAGATATACATAAAATTGTTATTAGCAATTACCTCTGTTGGGTGGGGTTAGGGGGGGTAGGAAGCAGATCAGGACTTGTAAGTTTTTAAATATTAAGAAAATGAAGATGGTGGGATCATGAGTGATTTCATTTAGTTTTAGGATTTTTGTTTTTCAAATGTAAACATAGGAACAAATCAAGAGTTTTAAAAAAAACAAATAGAAGGGGTGCCTCGGTGGCTCAGTCAGTTTAAAGTCCAACTCTTGATGTTGGCTCAGGTTATGATCTCGCGGTTTGTGGGTTCAAGTCCCACATTGGGCTCTCTGCAAAGCCCACTTTGGATCCTCTGTCTTCCTCTCTGTCTGCCCCTTCCCCATTCGTGTGCTTGCTCTCTCTCTCCCTCTCTCAAAAATAAATAAATATTAAAAAAACACATAAAATTATTTCTTCCCATAATGAAAACAAATTCTTATATACTGCTTTTCCAACTACCTTCACTTAACAGTATCAAAACTTGGCACTTTGTGTTTTCCTTGACCCTTGATAAATTAAGAATAAGTTTGTCTTAAGAAGAATGTATAATATTTCAACGGATGAGATCATCAACCAAAATGTGAAACCTAGACACTGAATTTATTGTTTACTTAAGTAAGGGAAGGCTATGCTGATCAGACACAGTCTCACTGAGCAAAGCAAATACAGGTTTTATGGGAAATTTTGTTTGGGGAGGTATTGGTTACTGAGGAAGGAGTAGCTGAAAATCAGCCTTAGAGACATGGGTTATAGAAGCATGTTTCCTGTTCCTGAGGTGTGTTTACTGAAGTTGTCACTTATCAGTTAAATAGTTTTTAAAACCAGCTTTGGTGTTTGTTACCATGGCTATAAAAATATCCGTCTTTTCCTAGGTTCCTGGGGATATTTTTTTATTCTTAAAAAATAAGTTATGTCTCTTTTTACCTGCCCTGGATTTAAAAACTAGAGGTTATCTTACACTAAAAGGAAACAATTTCCTTAGTCTAACCATAATTTGTTATTAAAAGGTCTTAATATAGTGTATTCATTTCCTATTGCCAGTGTAACAGATTACTGCATATTTAGTGGTTTGAACAACAAGAATTTACTGTTTTATAGTTCGGTGGGTTTAGAAATCTGACACAGGCCTCACTAGGCTAAAACTAAGGTGTCGGAAAGGCTGCATTCCTTCTGGTCTCAGGGGAAGATGCTGTTTCGTTTTCCAGCTTCTAGGGGTTGCCTACATTCCTTGCCTCACCGCCCCCTTCCTCCTCCTCCAAAGCCAGCAACATAGCATTCCTTTGACTCTGCTTCCGTTGTCACATATTTCTCTGATCCTTCCTTCTACCTCTCTCTTTCCCTTATAGGGACTTTTATGATCACATTGCGTCCAACTGGACAATCCAGGACATTCTCCCCAAATCTGGTTGAAGGGAGGTCCAAGACTGGTATGGTAGCTCAACACCACCACCAACTGACCCTTCTGTCTTGCTGTATACCATACTTGGCAATGACCGGTCAGTCTCCAGAATCATGCATGTGTTCCAGGCAAGAAGCATGAAATGGAAGAGGCGGTACCAGAAATAGTATTCAGCTTACGTTTCATTTGCCAGAACTGAATTATAGGACCACCTCTAATGGCAAGGACATCTGAGAAGGTAAGTTAGCTTTCTTACATCTCTAAAAAGGGAAGGAAAATGGAGATCCGTGTTGGAACAAGGGATAGATGCGCTAACCTACCAGAATGACTGCAAGAACTAGATGAACTTAACAAAGAACTTTGTCCGGTTACTGAAGGGCAGGGACCAGGTGCTAGAATTTTAGTGGACGACTTGCTACAAGTGTTCTGTAATACCTGGTGACAGGTTAGGTGTGGCTTCCACTCTCCTCCACTCCTCAGGGCTGAGTCACAAGAGATGAGGGCAAACCTGGTGCAGACAGTTTCACCTTAGGACAGCCACCCCATCTGTTCCCTCCCCGTGTTACCCGTGTGTAATCCCTGCTTGTTACATAGTCTCTTCAGGAGCAAATGCCAAGTCACATGCCTCCCAGTGCAGCTGCAACCCATCAGTGAGATTTCACAATGAATGCTTCTGTAAACCAGGTGCAATCTGACCTGGTAACATTCCACGTTTATCTTACTTTGCTACATTCTGGAGAGCTGAGTGGCAAGAAGGCAAATCTAAGGTCATATCCCCAGGGTCCCTTGGTCTGATGTAAGAGTTCAGACCAGCTGAAACTCCTTTTCTTGCAGGAACCAAGTACCTAAAAAAAAAATCATCCCTTTCTTCCTTTCCAATTCAGAATCAGTTGAAAGAGATACAGAATCAGACAAATGAAGGTCAAACTATCAGCTTCATAAAGCTGACTGGAAGACACGGCCAAGTGGGCACTCTCACACTTTTCCCAGAGTTATCCAGTAGTCACTGGCGCAGTTGAACAACACGGTCTTCCCAGTGGAATAAAGTCCCAGGAGAGGAAAGCTGACACGCTGTCTGCAAAACACTGGACTAGAGAGGGTGGGGGAAGGGCTGAGCTGTTTATTCTCCCCAGCTTCCCTAGGGAGGAGTAAATGAGGGGTGGAGAGAAGCTCAGTAATTCTCAGTTTTCCAGGAAGTTTGAGGTCACCAGGGAACAAATGAGCAGCCAGGTTAGAAAACCGTTTTGGTCTAGTTCAAATTACTGCATATGGAAACACAAGGGGTGGAGAGAACTCTTCTTCCCTATAGCTAGGAAAGTTCATTTTGTGTTTGTGTGTGTGTTGTTTTTCTTCTTTTTTCCTAATGTTTATTTCTGAGAGAGAGAGAGGAGAGAGAGAGAGAGAGAGAGAGAGAGAGAGAGAGAGAACGAGTGGGGGAGGGGCAGAGAAGAGGGACAGAGGATCTGAGATCTGAAGCTGGTTCCTCGCTGACAGCAGAGAGCCAGATTTAGGGCTCAAACTCATGAACTGTGAGATCATGACCTGAGCTAAGATGCTCAACTGACTGAGCCACCCAGGTGCCCCTGTTGTTTTTCTTTTTAATTAAACTTTTTTTTTGAGATAATGGTATATTCACATACAGTTGTAAGAAATAATGCAGAGAGATCCCATCTAGCTTTCTCCGGTGGTAACATTTTGCAAAACCATAGTACAATATCACAACCAACATATTGACATTGATACAGTCAAGGTACAGATTATTTCCATCAACACAAGGACCCTTCATCTTGCCCTTTTATAACCATGCTCATTTCTTGTCCCCCACACTCCAGAAAGGGTTGGTTTGATGCGCTCTACTGTTTTCATAAATGGTAGATTTCCTCTGATGTATTTTCCTTCCTTTTAATACACAGCAAATAAAGACACTTGCTTTCAATTTCTTTGTATCAGTAGGACTATCTTTAGTCACCAAAAACGTTTTGCCTCTAGGCTTGTGTTAACACTCTTTTTGTTTGAGAGTCATATTACCTAGTCATATTACCTACAGTCATAAAACATTTCTCTGGGGAAAGGTGTGGGTAGGAAAATAAGTTCATTCATAAAATATCCTTCAGACATTCTTCACTAAGTTTGTAAATACCATGATCAATATAGATTTCATTTTTCCTTTGTTCAATCTCTGGAGCAGATTTTATTTTTAAGATGGTTGTGAAAATGAACTGTCTGCCTCCTGCTTAAGTCTTCAATAGCTAAATAGTGTTCTTTGATTGTATCAGAAACTAAAACACAATTAGAACTTTATTTGTTCTTTGTGGACCTGTCATGACATACCTCAGTTTCTCAGGACATGTCTCTCACTGGGTTTACTTCATAGAATTTCTGGAATCATTTCAGAAGACTCCCAGAAATACCCACACCTCACCTGTTTCACCACCCTGTCCTTCCAGTTCTCCTGGTTTTGAAGTCCCCTTCTGGCCTTACATTTCTTTCTTTTTTTTTTTTTTTTAAGTTTATTTATTTATTTTGAGAGAGAGAAACCATGTGAGCAGGGGAGGGGCAGAGAGAAAGGGAGAGAGAGGGAGAGAAAATTCCAAGCAGGCTCCGTGCTGCCAGCAGAGAGTCCGATGTGTGGCTTGAACCCACGAACGGTGAGATCATGACCTGAGCCGAAATCAAAAGTCAGATGCTTAACTGACTGAGCCACCGAGGCACCCCTGGCCTCACTTTCATCCCTAGCTTGGAGGCCCTACCACCTATCATCATTTGCAGGCTTCCTGACCCTCTCACATTCTTACTCTCCTGTTCCACCTGTACTGTAACCCCCAAACAATTGTCTTCTTCATTCCCGTTAGGAGGCAACTTGGCAAAGAACATACCGTATTAGGTTTTACATGTGACAAATATAGATTCAGATCTTAATTCTGAAGCTTTTATTCTTTTATCTACAGCAGACATTTATTAATTTTTGCTCACCATCATCCAACCCCTTTTCTTTTGGCAACAGCATCACAATTCTTTAGTGAATTACCTGTCCAACCCTCTAGGCTTGGAGGCAGCTCCCCTAAGCATATGAGCCTTGCTAGGACAAACAGTTTCTCTCTCTCTGGAACTGGACTCTGGAATGGAGTGATCCAAAGCATTAAGTGATTCACATAGACAGCTATTTGTTTCTACTACCAAGACCTGTGAAAACATTTTGTTCTTTACATACTGGTTCATTAGCCTCCCCTTTGTTTTGATAGCTTGCACATATCCTTTCAATGAAATTGCTTTTTATCTTCTATTAGCCAGAGTAATTTTCTGTTGTTTGCAACCATGAGACCCTAATGTGCTAGCTGTAGAAGCTTATATTAGTGCCTTAAATTCTGTAAAATCAAGACAAATTACATATACATACATAGATGTCACGAGCATTAAATGTGAAAACAAACCTAATGGTTCTGGCATGTAAGAGCCACAATAAATCCGTGACCTCTAAATTCAGGTGAAACTCCAACAGAGCTTGGCAATCTTTTTTTGTTCTGGGCCATCTGCTTCTCCAAAATTCCCTCAGCAGATTTTACAAACATTTATAATTTTCTTCAAGCTGCCCATTTAGCCTCCCACTCAATCTCAACAGCCTGTCTTAAGCATTACAGGAGAATGTCAAGGAGACAGAGGTACTAGGTTTGCAGAACCTTGGAAGGTTTTATTGATCTTGTGATTCATGCCAGTGTTGTGATGTCTCAAACCTAGCTCGTGAGAATAAACTTTTGAAAAACCATATATGATCAAAGCCATCCCAGATTGACAATGTTGATGACAACAATGGTAAGAGTCTCCTTTCCATTACCTACATCCTATAATAAGTAATACTTGGAGCGCTTCAGTGGTTCCTTTGGCATATAGGTACCACTGTGCAATATGCAGACTTAGACTGGGCAGATGGATGGAGTGGGGTTGCTCTGCTGTTGAAATTCTTTGTCTTAATTTGATGATGGTGGACTTGAAGGTCATATCTGCTAGCTTACCTTCTAATGTAGGCTTCTGGTATGTGTGGAAGTCAGTACTATTCAGTCTTTGAACAGCTGTTAGGATCAGAATGCTCCTGGTTTGTTCCAGTACTAGAGACACTATTGGAAACTTTTTGTGCCTTTTTCCCAAACATCAGAATATCAAGATTACATGTGGCTCTAAATAATTAATGTAGTAAAGGGCGCAAATTATGTCTTTTTTAATTGACGTATAATTAACATACAGAGGTGTATTAGTTTCAGGTGTACAATATAATGATTCATCAGTTCTGTACATTTCTCAGTGCTCAAGATAAGTATACTCTTAATCCCCTTATTAATATTTCATATTTTATATTTCATCTGTGAATTATGTCTTGGTTACAAGAGTCTATAAAGCATTCTCAAAATAACAAAAATACAAGCATATCAGTGTAAAATAACATCAGCCATAAATTTATGCAATCTCAATAAGTAAAAAAATAGTGCTATAAGAGAAAGGAATCCCGACTAACTTCCAAAGGTAGTTTCAGAGTATCTAGAGCCAAACCTTGTATTTTCTTATTAATTTCTAGATAAAGAAGCTTTTTGTATATACTTTTCTCTTTCCTTCCCTTCCCCCTCACTTTTCCTTACTCTTCCCTTCCTTCTTTTCTTCTTCTCTGCCTTTTCACCATAAATAATCTAGGACTAGCATTAAGTTTGTTAGACATGGCATTTTCTCAGTACATATGTTGCAAATATTCTATTTATTTGTTTGTTTATTTATTTATTTATTTTCCCACTTGAGAGAGAGTATGCATGCACAAGCAGGGGAGAAGGGCGGGGGGCGGGGAGAGAAAGAGAGAGAAAGAGAGAGAGAGAGAGAGAGAGAATAGAATCTCAAGCAGGCTTCACTCTGAGCATAGAGCCAAACATGGGGCTTGATGCCATGGCACTGGATTATGACCTGAGCTGAAATTGAGCCAACCAGGCACCCCATCACATTTTTTCTATTTAAAATTTTGTTTTATTTTACAATTCTCTCCCCCCACAACTACTAAAGTTTTTCAATGTTTTCATATTTTTCCCTGGATGAAACATAATTTTTCTTCTTTTTTTAAATGTTTATTTATTTTTGAGAGAGAGAAAGAACATGAGCAGGGAGGGTCAGAGAGAGAGGAAGACAGAGAATCCCAAACAAGCTCCATCCATGCTGTCAGTGCAGAGCCTGATGTGGGGCTTGAACTCAGGAACTGTGAGATCATGACCTGAGCCAAACTCAAGAGTTGGATGCTTAATGGACTGAGCCACCCAGGCACCCTGAAACATGAGTTTTTCTTGTGATCCCTGATCAGTTTTATACCTTAGAACCACAGTAGCACTTGCTGGCTGGTTTCTGGCAGTCTCTTGACTAGATGGGCTTAAAGCACAGAGATGGTTACATTAGCCTTAGAATGAGGCTCTGGAGGCTCCAAGATATGAAGAAATTCTGGGTGCTCAGTCTCAATGCCAGTGACTTCACTGGCAAAAATAAGGTTTGTGGCTTGAATAAAAGGAAACACCTATGCACCTGACGTCTAGTTTTGCCCATGAGAGGAACACATACCAACGTGGAAATGTTCAATGTTTCTGACCCTGTGGGCATATGAACAGCAGGCTGCTGCCTGGGACCATGTGTCTGGGCATCACGACGTTATTGAACATGATGAACTCTTGCTCACAGCACATTTATATGGTGGAAATGTGAGGATGTGAGGACGCCATGAGTAGCTGCAGTAACAACAGCTGTGGGTTGTGGACCCAGCGTCTTGCTAACAACACACGGTGGGACGTGACTCAGAGTGTGGTCTTGTGACAATAGTTTGGGAGCAGTTTAGGTCTGAAACCCTGAGAATTCCAGGGAGAAGCTGGTCTTCGCTGGACAATTTGTCCAGGAGGACAGAATGTGGCAAGGTCCTGGGAGCCTTGGCACAGCCACCGTGAAGTATCTGAAGGTGGTGCTGGCGAATAGGAGTTGATTATGAAGCTGCATGCAGCTCTTGATTTTACCAATCTCTGCATGAACTGATTTTGACAGTGAGCTGCTGACTCTTCTTTATCTTGAACTAAAATGGTGAATAATGGCTTGGTGGATAAATTGGTGGCTTCTCCTAGGAAGACAGGGAAACCCTTTGCTGGGATCACACTCCATCATGCCTTTGCACTAAAGGTTGTGCCAAATGGATAAAACTCTGTTTGGAGATAAGGCTTCCTTTAGAATACTTTTTTTTGGATGCCTGGGTGACTCAGTTGGGTGAGTGTCTGACTTCAGGTCATGATCTCACAGTTTGTGAGTTCAAGTCCCACATCGGGGTCGCTGCTGTCAGCAGGGAGCCTGCTTTGAATCTTCTGTCCCTTTCTCTCTGTGCCCCTCCACCACTTGTGTTCCATCTCTCTCTCTCTCTCTCTCTCTCTCTCTCTCAAAAAAAAATATATATATATATACATATATATATATATGTATATATATAATACTTTCTTTTTTTATTAAGGTTTCCCCTCCCAATTACAAGTTCTCAGAAGTAACCGATCTCCTCAAACTGAGTCAACACATCTATCTATTGAGAAACCTGTGGGGCTTTCATAGTCTTAAGCAAGGAGTTGGTTATAATGGTGTGAAGTTCAAGAAAGAGAAGGAATCTGGAGATTTAGATTTGGCAGTTAGCTGCATACAGATGGTAGCAAAAGCCACTGGAATAGAAAAAAGGGAGAGTGTTTAAAACAATAAGAAAAAGAGGTGAGGGTTGAATTGCAGAGAATACCAATACTTACAGAGAGGTAAAGGAAAAAGGTCAGCCATGGAAGTAAGAAATAGTCATGAAATTAGAACAAAAGCCAGGGAGGAATGGTGTCACAGCAGCCAAGGGAAAAGAAATTCATGGAAAACAAATGACGCAGAGATTAAGTAAGGACTGAAAATGTGTTGGAATTTACATTTTTAAATGTTTATTTATTTTTGAGCAGAGAGAGAGGGAGACAGAGAATCTGAAACAGGCTCCAGGCTCTGAGCTGTCAGCACGGAGCCCGATGCAGGGCTTGAACACACGAGCAGTGAATTCACAGCCTGAGCCGAAGTCAGATACTTAACCAACTGAGCCACCCAGGCGCCCCAAATGTATTAGAATTTTAAATGAAGAACTCCTAGCAATGTTCCAGTGACCTGGGATTACAGTTCCATTGGACAGGTTGGGGTGCAGGTCAGATTTCTGTGGACCAGGTGAAGAAGTGTAAGCGTGTGTGGATTTCTCTTTCAGGAATTCAGCCATGGAGACTGGTAACTAGAGTTGAACTAGGAAGAACAGTTTAGGAAGGACTTTGTTTTTTCTTTTTTCCCAAGAAGGTATACAAGTGAAGTTTCAGAGGATAGTGTCAGAGTGTCTAGAACCAAGATAGAAGAAGAGCTAGTAAGGACAAAGTAGTTTAAGTTGAAAGAGCACAAGGGTGATGGGAGCCGGAGAAGAGAATAAAGGATACAAGGGAAGGGAGGTAGCCAGGTTCCAGGATGTCCCCCCTTGAGCCCTGCATCCCCGCATTCACACCCTTGTGTCACCTCCTCCCATATAGTATCAGGGATGGTCTTTGTGACCGATTGGATACAACAAAAATGGTGCTATGTCACTTCTGAGATGAGGTTATAAAAGACACTGTAGTTTCATCTTGGTGCCTTCTCTCTCCCTCGTCATTTGCTCTGGGGGAGGCCAGCTGCCATTGCATAAGCAGTCCTATGGAGAGGGCACACATGGTGACAAGCTGAGGCTTCTTGCTGACAACCAAGTGACAGGCTTGGGAGGGGATCCTCCAGCTCCGTTAAGTCTTCATATGACCGCGGCGCTGGCTGACAGTTTGGCTGTAACCTCATGAGATATTCTGAGGCAGCAACACTCAGCTAAGCTGTTCCCAGATTCCTCACCATTTGAAATGGTGTGAGATAATAAGTGTTTATTGTTTTAAGCTGCTAAGTCTCCGTAATTTGCTATGCGGTGTAGGGGAGGAAAAAGTTTTCTTCAACCCTGTTAAGGTCCCTGGCTGGGTCTGAAAATTAAACCAGCAAAGACAGATTAACAAGAGAAAAGCATACAAATTTAATACAAGTGTTATGTGACACAGGAGCCTTCAAAAGGAAATGAAGACCCAAAGAAACAGACCTCAGTATTTTGATGCTAGGTTTGCTGGAGGGTGGATTGTTGTGGAGGAATACCATAGATGAAGGGAGTATGAGGTAACTGTAGTAGCATACTTAGCAAGGCCTGTTTGCTCAGATTCTTCTTAGTGTCCTTTTGTCTTTGGAGATAAAGATGCTCCTTTCCACCACATTTAGGGAAGGCGCCTCTCACATGAGGGCTTTATGACCCGTTTCAAGGCAGAAGGGTAGGAAGAAGGTCAGAGTGATCTTGCTTCTGCTTGTTTTCTCAAACTCCTTCAGCTTAAAACACTCAGGACTCATATTCTGGGATAGCGTGTTCTGAACCCCATCTGCATAAGTAGATAAATAATACAGGAGGGATTGGCTTTGGGCAGGAGGATGTTCTTTGCTTTCTCTGAGACGTTATCAAGTCTGGTCATTTTTACAAGTTCTTATTCTTTAAGCTTATCTTTTATTGCTTACACTTGGTATCTTAAAATATTTCACATTCTAACTTACAACTAGACTTTAACTATTTTTATCACTCAAAAAAACCACATTAGAATCTCCTACTTTTTTGTAACATCCCATTGGAATTTGTCTATACTACCTCTTAGCTAGTATCCATTTAATGATTCATCTGAAAAATGTTTAAACTTTAGAGAATGTTATAATGTTATAATGTTATAAACTTTAGAGAATGTTATAATGTTATAATGTTATAAACTTTAGAGAAAGCAGTGGTTGCTTTTAAAATAGTAGAGTGACAGATGAGCTATTTGCTAGTATATCCAAATTATCCAACAATAAGGCTTTACTGAATAAAGCGGTATGGGTGTTAGCATAAAAGCATGAACAAATACCCAAATAGTATATTTGCGAAGTTAATAATTCAGGCAGAAAAAAATGATACATACAGAGAACCCATGCATGCCTGAAGAACAATCTGAGAACGTATCAAATCAAAGTTGTGTTCAAAGCAAAAATCATGTTTGCATGACGAACAGTAGAGTATCAGTGAAGACAAATGATACCCTTGATCACAGAACAATGAGAAATTCTTCCAGCAAGTGAGCGTAACTGCCAAATGGGATCATATAAAAGAAGTATGAAGGGAAAACTAATTTTGAGGATATAACCAGGTGGAACTGAAGCTGATTCTTGAAGTTCTGCTTCAGGTCATCCAAGAGAGTTGTGCCCCGCTTTTAACCATTAATGATAAGTATAAGATTCATGCAGGAGCGCCTGTGTGGCTCAGTTGGTTAAGCATCAGACTTCGGCTCGGGTCATGATCTCACGGATCGTGAGTTCGAGCCCCATGTCGGGCTCTGTGTTGACAGCTGGGAGCCTAGAGCCTGCTTTAGATTCTGTGTGTCCCTCTCTCTCTGCCCCTCCCCTACTCATGCTCAGTCTCTCTCTCTCTCTCAAAAATAAACATTAAAGGGGCGCCTGGGTATCTCAGTCAGTTAAGTGGTTAAGCGTCTGACTTCGGCTCAAGGCATGATCTCACAGTTTGTGGGTTCCAGCCCCGCATCAGGCTCTGTGTTAACAGCTCAGTCTGGAGCCTGCTTCAGATTCTGTGTCTCCCTCTCTGTTTTCCCCTCCCCTACTCTCACTCAAAAATAAACAAACATTAAAAAAATTAAAAAAATAAACATTAAAAAAACTTTTAAGTAAAAGATTCATACATAAACAATTATTCTGCTGGTGGATGTGACTTATTGCATTAATAAACTTGTGAATTTTCAGTCATTTCCATTATTTGTCTCAGACCGTTACTCTTGTATTCATTTTAGGAAGGATTTATATGCAAACCATTGTACAAATTTTAAAATGACAAATATGGGGGCGCCTGGGTGGCTCAGTCGGTTGAGCAGCCGACTTCGGCTCAGGTCATGATCTCGCGGTCCCTGAGTTCGAGCCCCGCGTCGGGCTCTGTGCTGACAGCTCGGAGCCTGGAGCCTGTTTCAGATTCTGTGTCTCCCTCTCTCTGACCCTCCCCCATTCATGCTCTGTCTCTCCCTGTCTCAAAAATAAATAATAAAAAAAAAAGTTAACAAAATTTAAAAATAAAATTAAAATATAATAAAATAAAATGACAAATATGCCTCAAAGAAATGAAAGACAGTGGGTTTTTTTCCTTAACAAAAGAGGTGTTTTTTGTTTTTGTTTCTGTTTTTGTTTTTCATTTTTTTATTGCTATCTATTCTCCTTTGTTGTATTTTGGGTTTCCCTAGTTTGGAGCAGGATGGACCACAGTGAGAGTCTGGAGCTTGGCCGGGTCATGGGACCAGGCAAAGGTGACAAGATTAACCGGCCCTTCTGTCAGTACAGAGAAGGGTTTAACAAGGTGGACAAGGCATAGTTTTCATGGTTTCCCATTAATACTCTATAGGAAAAATTACAGTACTTGGATATGGAAGATCTTGATTTGAATTCTGATTTTACTATTTAGTAGCTATATGATACTGAGCAAGATATTCACCTCTCTGAGTCTCAGTGTCTCCCCCACAAAGTAGAGCTAAAAAAAACCCTGCCATTATTACATTCTATTTTTTTCTTAAAAGTCAAATGAGCCCTGTATGAAATATTTGTGAAGCTATTTTTTAAATCTATAAACATTATTATTTTTATTGTTGATACTATTATCGTTTCTACTTACCTTGAATTTTTGTGTTCTTGGCAAAAGCTTGAATGGTCTTTAAGTCTTGAATGCACTAGAGAAAGGCTAATAGCTAATGCTAAAAAAAAGGAAACAAAATCATGTCTTTTAAACAAAATTATTAACACATTTGAAATTAATTTTTGAGTCAAAAAATAACGTCTAAAACAAGTCTTTATCACTGGAAAATATTAAATATTTATTTCTTTTATTAAATTTTTTTTGTTTTATTTATTTGTGAGAGAGGAACAGAGTGGGGCAGTGGCAAAGAGGGAGACACAGGCTCCAGGCTCCAAGCTGTCAGCACAGAGCCTGATGCAGGGCTTGAACTCACAAACCGTGACATCATGACCTGAGCTGAATCAGGTGCTTAACTGACTGAGCCATCCAGGCACCCCACATATTTAGTTCTTTGAGATTGCAAGGATTGTATTTAGCACCCGAGAACAAGATCTGTTTTCCCAACACTGAAAAGCTAACCTGTTAGCATTTGCTATTGCAAATAGTTGTCACAAAAAGAAAACAATGGAGATTTAATTTAGGGATTATATAAAAGGTGAGACCCTTAGTGTATTAAAACAATTTTTTTTTTAATTATAAACGTAACACATCCATTGAAGAAAATTTGGAAACTGCATGTAAGTATGAAGAAGAGAATTATAACTCGTAACCACATTACTTAAAGATAGTCACTGTTAACATTTTTGCATAGTTTTTCCAATTCCTTTCTCCCTCTTTTCTGCTTCTTTCCCACATATTAAAAAAAATTTTTTTTTAGTGTTTATTTTTGAGAGAGAGAAAAAGAGAAAGAGAGATCATGAGCTGGGGAGGGGCAGAGAGAGAGGGAGACACAGAATCTGAAGCAGGCTCCAGGCTCTGAACAATCAGCAGAGAATCCCAAGCAGGCTCCTTGCCTTCAGTGCAGAACCAGACATGGGGCTTGATCTCATGAATTGGGAGATCATGACCTGAGCTGAAACCAAGAGTTGCTCACTCAATAGACTGAGTCACCCAGGTGCCCCTAAAAATCTTTTTAAAATAATATCTGAAATTATTTCAAAGGTAAATATTTTTTTCTCCAAGTATTTTCCTAAGGACCTACATTCAAAGCTTTGCATTACTCCAGACTCCTTTTTTTTTCTTCCTTGTGGGAAGTCATCAATTCTATCATTGAATCCTAAGAATTCTTTCCTTTCTATCCTATTACCATAGGCCTAGGCCAGGCTCTTTTCTCCTCCATTCTAGATTATTGAAGTAAGTTTTCTTACTGGTCTCCTTCTTTCTAGTCTTTTTGCTCTATAATTCATTTTATAGACCTTTTTAATGCATCATTACATTGCTCAAAAATATTGACTGTTTCTACATTCTATAGCAGAGGTGGCAAAGTGGATCTCCAAGGCTGGATATAGTCTGCAAATTTGTTTTATTGCTCCAATGTTCTGAACATTGTTTAATTAGTTGGAATCCTTTAGGTGGGTCATATGCTTCACTGATTTATGTTCCTCGCCTGGCTTCTAGGTTTCCAAGTATAGCTGAGCAGATTTTGCGTTGTATAATTCCAGGGGGCACTATGTACATAGCACCCCCTACAGTTGTGCAGTGCACAACCTATATGATCACAGCCCATCTTGAAGCCTCCAGATGTTTGAAGCTCTACTCTCTAGTTTATATAATATGGCAAAGAAAACTGTTGTCTAACCCTGTCCACAATAACGACTAATCAAGCCCATGACGTACTAAAGCCTAAAAAAGGCTGACATTTCTAAAAGCATTTCACTCTAAGACAAGTCTTAAAAAAACAGGAATATTCTAAAAGCCTTGAATTCTAAGATAAGCCATAAAGTTATTTTTTATTCAAAAGAAACATTTTGTTTTTCTTTTTTATCAAAATGGACCCCAAAGCTATCTAATCAGAATTACTGACTACCAAGGAACAAATGGAGTTATCTCCTGACCTTGCGATTTTTTTAAATTCAAAGACTTCTATTTTCTTGAATAGGTGAGCCAGTTCTGTATTAACTTGTCTCCTTTGCAAATGAAAGTTAAAACTCTAGTCAGTTCTTCAATTTGTGTCTGAGTTTTGCAAAATAAAGTTCCTTTAATCCTAATTCTAAAGTCTTTACAATGTAGATCCTATATCCCCCACAGTTTTCTCTTTTGCATAAATATTACACTTGAGACAAACCAATTCCCCCCTTCACATAAACTTCACAATGCTTTGTTGCATTTCTCCTTCCCCTAATCCTCTGCCCTCCTTTCCTTCTTCTCTTAACCTACATTGCTTCTGCTTAAGGCCATTTCAATGCCACTGCCTTTGTGAAACATCTTTTGCCACTCTTGTTTCCATCTGTTTTTCTTGGAACTCTTTATGCCCGTATTGTCTTAACCTTATTTATTTGATGCTGTGTGAACCTGTATGTATGTGAATTTTTTAAAAATTATTTTTTATCTTTTTTCTTAAAATTATTTTCTATCTTTTTTCTTATAAAAGTAAAACTTGTTCAACTTAAAATACAGAAAATATAAAGGAGCAAAATGAAATGAAACACTTGTCATAAAACAGTAAATATCAAAGGAAAAGAAACCCTAATGAATATTTGTATAATCTTGGGATGAAATGGGGATATTCTGATGCCAAAAATATAAACCTTGAATTTAGAAACAATAATTTCCTTTGTAAAAGAGTTACCTTTCTACATGAACACAGGAAAAAATGGACAGCCTTTTCAGACCTTGATTAATAGCAGCATGTATCTCTATAAAGCTCTTTGTGCTGTTGTACAGATAGGGTAAAAATGTGTAGAATGTTGAAACTTACAATAGAAACTGTTCATATCACCAGAGCTTTTGGTTCTGGACAGAATTTGGACAGTTCTGGCAAGAAAATAATGGAAAATTTGTGATTTCTGGGAATGAAACTACTAAACAGCAGATGGGAATTAATCACCATTCTTTTAGGCTTAGTGCTAAAGAGAAGCTATTGG
The DNA here is from genome assembly GCF_046562875.1 of Panthera onca. Classification (NCBI taxonomy): domain Eukaryota; kingdom Metazoa; phylum Chordata; class Mammalia; order Carnivora; family Felidae; genus Panthera; species Panthera onca. The sequence goes on from NC_138345.1 coordinate 63,730,078, forward strand.
ATTAGTCATTAATACTTTTGACATCTGAAGAAATCTACCTTATTTTCAAAGAGCCAAAAAAAAAAAAAAAAAAAGGGAAAAAGGAAAGAAAAAAAGGAATTTCTTTCCCCCAAGGAAAATATAGTAAAACCTCTAAGTAATGAGTACCAAATAAAACACCTTCAAACTACTATGAATCACCGGTCTGTGTTCCAACCTATTGAGTGGGTGAGGTCCAACGACAGCTTGGGAAGTCCCCTGACTCCAAAATCTCTAGGCATACTCTCTACCCCTCATCTCATATGGCTTTTGAAGTTTTCATCCTTTATTATGAATAATTGATTTTTTCTCAAACTTATGGAAACTATGAATCAAAGCTTCTGTAGTAAATTGTGTTTTATTTATTGGCCTATAATATGTAATCTAAGTAGAAAATGATGAATTTATTATGCAAATACAAGAAAGCCTTGGGAAAGTCCCTTAGCTCTCCCTTAAAGATCCAGAATGTTGGCTTTTAGAGATGGCAACTTGGTTGGGTTGAGAAGGATGGCGAATGGTACAGTGTCATAGGGATTAGTGTTGAGCTAGTTCTTTGAGAACAAGTCATTTTCCACATCAGAGGATGTATGTGGAAGAGTTTATTAAAATTATGGAAGCAGGCGCCTGGGTGGCTCAGTCGTTATGTATCTGACTTTGGCTCAGGTCATGATCTCACAGTTAGTGAGTTAAGTCCCACATCAGGTGACCACAAGCCCCCTTTTGGGTGAACACAAGCCCTGCTTCAGGTGAACATGAACCCTGCTTCTCTCCCTCTCCCTCTCTGCCCCTCGTGGGATTCTCTCTCTCTTCCTCTGCCTCTTGCTCACTTGCATCCTCTCTCTCTCTCTCAAAAAAAAAAAAAAAAATTACATAGACACTAATGCCAATCCAAGCCTCCTTTTGTTACTGACCCCCTTCCAAATGAATTGTGTCAGTCACTGTTTTGCCTGCTTTATATTTAATAACATATTTACTCTTCTGAACAACTTGGGAGGTATGTACTATATATCCTTTTGTTTTGTGGTGAGGACATTTGAGTTTGGGAGAGAGGAAAATTTATATAAGAGTCCCTGAGGATGCAAGAGTTTTCCATGTGGCCCCTGTATGTCTACTTTGCCTGAATTGTTTCTCCCATTCTTCTTGCACAGGATCCTAGTCCCTATCTGTCTCTCCCATCTATGTTGATAAATTCAAGTTGCCCAAATAATGGCTGGTAATCTGCAGTACAATTTCCTCTTCTTTCAAGACACTTTTCTGACCAGCTATTCCCCAAACTAGCTGAATTTTGGCTGATAGTCTCCTACTCAACACCAGCTAAAATTCTATGAGATTCTTGCCCCTTCCTTCCCGAAGATAAACTGTTCTCTAGCTCCTTCAAGAGACCTCTTGGGACCAATATTTTAAAATAAAGTCTTATGCTAATGGTGCTCTGACTGATTTTTTCCATATTATTTTCCCCAAAGCCACATAGTTAGGAAGTAGTAGAGCTAGGATTTAGACCCTGATCGTTTAGTAGACTATACTGATAATTCTCCATTTTAAAAGTTACTGGTTGAATTTGTTTGCAACCTGAAATATCCTTTCTCATAGAAATATCCTTATCATAGAAGTGATCCCATGGTCTGAAGCCAGCTCTTTAGGATGTTATAACCAACCTGAGCTGCTATAAGTGGAAGAAACAAAGCAATAATGAAATAAAAGATTGGAATTAAGTGAATGAAAGAAGCAGGTTTTGACAGAGTCACCATAAAGTTTATTGTCCAAGTAGGAGACTTGGGAGAGTGAAAGAGTTGCTATTAATAATTACACTAGGAGAACAGGCATAAATGGGGACTATACCGGACACGCCAGCACATATCTTCAATCTAGGTGTAGGTCACAGCTGAATAACTTTGAGCAAGGCCTCTTAGCCTGCTTGAGCCCCAATTTCTTCACTGTAAGTGGGAGTGTTGACACCTAACTCAAGGGGGCAGTAGCGAGAATGAAACAAGAGTATACCGCACACTTGACTTTGTAAAAGTACTGTATAAATATAACCTTTTAATAATGATAATTACTAATATTACCTACCTGCACCATCACACAGTATGTGAATACATATGTATGTATGTATAATTTTTTATTGAGGTAAAATTGACATATAATATTATATTAGTTTCAGGTGTATGATTTAATGATCTGTTATTTATATACATTGCAAAATGACTAGTGCACATCATCCACTGTATATTAAATGTTGATTTGCATTGCTTTTCTCTTTGATACTCTCCCTGTTTAGATAGTCTCTTTGTAACTGTAATAAGAGGCAGAGAAAGCAAACCAAGCAGTAAGAGGCCATAGGCATCCATTCCCTACCAGGGCACACAAACTACCTGGGGAATAAGTTCTGTTTCATTTCAGGAAAAACAAAACAAAATAAAACAAAAAAACCAACTTGTTTTTATTAAAGTATAATATGAATCAATGTTGTTGATTCAAAGGTCAAATTTATAACTACAAACCCCAGTCGTGAATCCACTGGAGAAAGGTTCATGGATATTCAATAACCATGAAGTTCTTGAGCCCAAGTTTATTTTTATTTACAGTCTAAAATCTGTACTCAGGTATTCTTATCCTTGATCCATGGTTACATCTCCCCCAGGTCTTCCTCCAAGGTGGCACTGATTAGATCAATATGCTTAGTGATGATTTTCTTCATTTCTCATTATAATATTATCCTCAAGAGGAGGCTCATCTCTTTGGTAACCAGTGCATGCCTGGGGAGTCCTGCTTTGTGGAGCCCTTTACCTACGCCCTGGGCCAGCTTCCAATGTGTTCTTGGCTTACTCGGTAAGTAAGATCTGGTTGTCTCAAGTCTGAAGCACAATTTGATCTTCATTCTTTTATCTCTTGTCTGAGAGCCAGCTATTCAACTTCATTCTTCTTTATTGCTGACCAGGGCAATTTTCCCATAGAACTGAAAACCCTCCAAATACCCATATCTGTATGTCCTTGTTTTCCATTTTCCAAGGCTTTTAACCAAATATAACGGTTATTTACAATTCTATGTAAATTCTATGTGTGTTTCTTGCATTCTGTCAGGATTCATTTATTCGTACATTCAACAAATGTTTATTGGGCACCTAGTATATGACAGGCATTGGTTTAGGTGTAGAGATAATACAGTGTGAAGACGAAGTTTTTGTTTGCATTCAATTGGGGAACACAAAAACAACAAATAAATAGATAATATATTAAATAGTAATAGGTGCTATGGAGAAAAATAAGAGCAAGGCGGGTTAGGCTGTCTTAGGGGTGGGTGGCAGAAATACCAAATAGTTTGTAGGGTGGTCAGGGAGAGCTTCTCCGTGAAGGTGACATCTAAATAGAGACCTGAAGGATGTAAGGGAGGAAGCCATATGGTTATGCAATGAAATAGTCTTCCAAACAGAAGGAAAAGTAAGTGCCAAGGTCCTGAGGTATAGAAGCATGCTTGCGTTCAGGAAACCGAAAAGAAGCCAGTGTGGCTGGAGCTGAGGGACCAATGGGAAGAATAAAAGGAGAAGTAGGGAGGCGAGGGCTGGGTGTTGCTTGTAAAATCATGAGTGAGATAGAATGTCATTGAGGCCTTGAGCCAAAATGTGACATGATCTGGTGTCAATTTTCAACAGCATGAAGAACAGCTACAAAGAAATGTAGAGATTAATTAGAAAGTTATTGCAATAATCTGGGCAAGAAATGATGATGGTTTGGAACATGGTGGTAGCAGTGAAGTGCTATGGGATGGGCAGTTATGGTTATCGTACATTTTGATTTTAAAGCCGATGTAATTTGTTAAAGGATTCATGGAGAGTTTGAGAGAAAGACATTAAAGATGATTCCAAGATTTTTGCCCTAAACATGCAAGAAAAGTTTTTCTTCACTGAGCTGGGTAATGCTATAGGAAGGGTAGGATTTTTTTTTGTTTTTCCCAGTTGGGGAATATTGGGTTGTTTCCAGGTTTTGGTGATTATTGATAAAGCTGCTTTAAACATTCACATACAGGTTTTTTGTGTGAACATAGATTTTCATTCCTTCAGATAAATGTGCAAAGTGTATGTTTAACTTTAAAAGAAACTGCTAAAGAGTTTTCTAAATTGGCTGTCCTATTCTGCAGTCTCACCAGCAAAATATAAGGATGCCAGTTACTTTGAGTCCTCACCAGCACTTGGTATTGTCAGGTTTTTGTGTGTGTGTAGTCATGTTAATAGGTACATAGTATTTCATTTTCATTGTAGTTTTAATTTGCATTTCCCTAATGACTAGTGATGTTGAACATCTCTTCATAGGCTTATTTGCCATCCATACATCCTATTTGGTGAAGTAATTGTTTAAATCTTTTAAAAAGAAGGCTATTGGGGCATTTGGGTGGCTCAGTTGGTTAAGTATCCATTTCTTGGTTTAGCTCAGGTCACGATCTCATGGTTTGTGAAATTGAGTCCGACATGCTGACAGCATGGAGCCTGCATGGAAATCTGTCTCTGTCTCTGTCTCTGTCTCTGTCTCTCTCTGCCCCTCCCCTGCTCATGTGTGTGCATGTGCACTCTCTCTCAAAATAAATAAATAAAACTTTTAAAAAATAAAAAATAAAATAAAAAGAAGCCTATTTATTTTCTTATTTCTGCATTTTGAGAGTTCTTTCCATATTCTGGAGTCAAGTCCTTTGTCAGATAGATGGTTTGCAAATATTTTTGAGGAAAGGTAGGATTGAAAGAAAATCGGGAATTTGTTTTTGGAGAAGTTGAGTTTGTGATCCCTGACATTCAAGTGGGGGTGTGAAGTAGGTAGAAGTTCAGAGGAGAGGCTCAGGCTAGATATATAAATTGGGGAGTTATCAGCTTGTAGATGGTTTTTAAAGCCATGTAACTAGCTAAGTCCACCTGAGCAAGAGTAGACAGAGAAGGGAAGAATTCCAAAGAGTGAGTTCTGTGGGAAGATGTAGAGGAATTAGCAAAGGATACTGACACGTAGTAGGGAGATAGGAGGGGGATCAAGAGATAGAAGGGTGATGTGGTGCATGGGTGGCTCAGTTGGTTAAGCCGCTGACTCTTGATTTTGGCTCAGATCATGATCTCCTGGTTTGTGGGATCAAGCCCTGAGTCTGGGTCTGCCCTGATAGGTCTTCCCCCGCTTGCATGCTCTCTCTCTGTCTCTCAAAATATATCAACTTTTAAAGAAAGGCAGAGGAATATCACATAAGCCACATGAAGAAAATGGTCATAAACATACTCTAAAATGATATGCTTTTTAATTTTATCACATGATATCAGTTTCCTCATTTGCCTTCTTCACTAAATGTCAGATTTTGAGGCCCGGGAATTTATCACATCCATTACTCTCTCTCTGGGGCTCTGGTTAGCTCAGAGCCTTCCACATATTAGACTCTCTTGATGGGATTTCTTTTCCATGTATTTATTTATTTATTTATTTATTTTTAATTTTTAATTTTTTTAACGTTTATTTATTTTTGAGAGAGAGAGAACCAGTGCGGGAGGAGCAGAGAGAATGGGGGACAGAAGATCTGAAGTGGGCTCTGTGCTGACAGCAGAGAACCTGACTCAGGGCTCAAACTCATGAAATGTAAGATCAACTGAGCTCAAGCTGGACGCTTAACTGACTGAGCCACCCAGGTGCCCCTACTTTTGTTTATTTTGAAAAAAGTTGTAAATTAGAGAAAAGTTACAAGAATACTATCATGAGCTCTGGAACTCCCTTTAGGTCAATAATGTTTAGTAAACATTTTGCCAGATTTGATTCTTTTTCTTTCTCCCTTTGAAACTAAGTTACAGAGATCACGATGTATCATACCTAAGTAATTTAGCATCCATCCTTAAGAAAAAGGTATTGTCATACAAAACCACAGTATAATTACCAAATTCAGGAATTTTGACATCAATACACTGTTGCTGTGAATATACAATCCATGTACAAATTTTGCCAGTTGTTTCAGTAATGCCCTCCTTCCCCTTCTCACTTTTCATTCAGCTCCTGTGTCCCTTTAGTTTCCTCTGATCTGGAACAGTTCCTCAGACTTTGTCTTCTTTGACATTGACTTTTCTTTTTTTGACATTGATGTTTTTGAAGCACATAGACCAATGTTTTTAGAATGTTAGCCAATTAAGATTTTTTCCAATGTTTCTTCATGTTTAGATTTCTTCCATTTTAGGCAGCAAAATGTGTAAGTGACATTGTATACATATTAGAAACTCAATGTTGGTTGAATCATTATTAAAGAGAGTAATTCACTAATTTCTTAAAGGGAGATTATGTCAAGTCAGAAACGAAGATGAATATTAGATGCTACCCTGTTTGCATAGAGATAGGTAGATAGGAAGGTGGGGTTGGGGGGAGGTGCTAGCAAAAACAGGTCTCTGGATGAGAGATTAGAACTTTTATTTACTCACAGCAATAATGCCAGGTGGACTAACACTGTTGCATAGTCCCTCGGGCCTAAAACCCCACATAGGGAGACACTGATGAGAGCAAGGTGGCTAGACCTACATGTAGGGAGGGATGAGGGACTCTGCTCCCTTATAGAAAGAGAAATAACCTTTCTTCTTTCCCTTCCTTGAAAGAGGGAGAAAAGTCTTTGCCTCTAGTGTAAACTAATTCTCCTTAGGAACAGAGGGGAAGAATTCTTGGATTGTTACCCTTTGGAAGCTAAATTATCTAAATTGTCTCTGAGGGAAGATAAAACCAGCCTCTTTGAGATTGCAGCCAGGGTTTTCTGTTCTTTTGATGTATGAGCACATAGGCAGATAGTTCCCCAAATCCTTCCTTAGGCATCTCTGGGGAGGAGGGAAAGTTCCCTGTCCTGGAATGTAAGGCTTTGACTCCAGGTAAGATAAGTTTTATTACCCTTTAAAGGGCAACAAACATCTTTGAAAGCAAGACTTTAAACATTCTCATCTTCATAGTAGATCAATGTCCATAGCTCAATGTCCTGCAGAAACACAGGAATATAGGGAAAATTGCTCTTCCCTAGGCTACAGTGCAAAATTTCAGAATGGGCAAAATTTGTATTTTTTGATGCGTGGACGTCCTTTCTGCACTCTTTCCCTCTCATTTAGTGCATCTTTCCTTTGACCTTTGGTAGTCTCATGAGGCTCTACCCTATCACTTCAATTTGGGGTATGAGATCCGTTTCAAAATACTCTATGCTACAAGATTATTTTGTCCTGTGTCCTCAAATTAAAAAGTTCCATACTTTTAGGGTAGTGGATCTTAGCTTCTTAGAAGGAGAGCAAGCTAAAGTTTAACCATCAAAATTAGCCATCAGCAAATCATGTGCTCTCAATATTGCAGGGGATTTTTGTCTCCCAGAGTTCTGATACCTATCACGTAGAGGTGGAGGGATTGAAAGAATGAGATGAAGTAAATTTTGTGAAAGCACACTTGGGATTCGTAAAATCCCATATAAATGAACGCAAATTTGTTTAATAATAATTACTAATGCTACTGCACTAAGGCCTGGGTACAAGAAGACACTATTTTCATTCATGGCTTGTGTTGACTTCTGCCATTTTAGTGCATAGGCATTCATTTTCCTGCTTTCCGTCTCATGGCCACAAGATGGTTGCTGCATCTACAGACACATTTGTGTACATTCCTGGCAGAAAGAAGGATGTGAAGTAAAGAGCAAAGAGGACAAAATAAGCTGTGTCTTTTTATTCAGAAAGAGACACTATCTCCAGAAACTACTACCCGATGGGGTTTTGAAGTGGTGGTGGGGGTTTGGAGCTGGCGGCCAAGAAAGAATTCTTGGAGATGTCTTTGGTGCAAAAAGATGATTTTATTAGAGCACGGGGACAGGACCCGTGGGCAGAAAGAACTACACTGGGGTTGTGAAGAGTGTCTGGTTATATATTATGGAGTTGGGGGAGGTAAAGTCAAGAGGAAGTTTCTTAAAGGGATTTCCATATGCTAAAGAAGACTCAGATTACTGGTGCCCTAGCTATTGTCAAGTTAAGGTTGTCTTCCCTCTAGTAAGGCATTAACATTATGACAGTAGGGGGTTCCTACTCTGTATTTGCCTCAAGTATTTGTCAATGGGCTGCAGGTTATAAAGAAATTTAATTATACCTGCCCTTTCCTTCTTGTCTTTGTTTCCCATATCACTATGAAGGAGAGGGTGATATTAGGGGATCCAGGAAACTGAGTCTATAGGTTTCTAGAGATTAGGCTATTGATAAGATTGTCCTTTTCTTGTAATTTACTAAGATATTTGTAAACTGATGGAGACTCAGGACTGGCATGACTGTGATCTCTATCAGTTAACCATTTGTTTGCTTTGCTTTCCTTTGTTCTTGGGCAGCCAGGAATGCCTGAGGAATATCACACATATCCCATGGTGGGGGGAGTTGTGAAGGGTGGGGGTGGGGAGAGTGTGGGTGTGTGTGTGCTAGTTTGTGATTTGCCCTCAGTTTGCCTTATGCTCTCTCATCACTACCTTCATCTTATTTTGAAAACTGTCACCTGACCAGCCCAGATGCCAAGGAAGATGAAAGAGTATTTTTTAAATCACATCTCCTTTGAATAAAATCAGTGCTCTATTAGGAAGAAGGACTGGGCAGGGGTGGGGTGGGTATTGTTTGAATAGGCAACTGGCAATGTTAGTCCCATATAACAGTTTTACTTCTAGGAATTTATCCTACAGTTTTACTCACTGTTGCAGAATCTGTTGGTGCCCCAGGCATCCCTGCTACCATTTTGGTGTGCTCATCCCCCCAGCAACTGTGGGAGCTGCTGGGAATAGCTCCCACCTACAACCCCAGAAGATTGCCCTTGGATGATTAGAGCCACCTGAATCTTAAAGTGCCTGGAGTTATGTGCTGTTTTCCCATACCTCCCCCCCAACCCCCATCCTGGAGTAGCCAGTGACTATTTGGATGTTGGAAGGTGGTGGGAGGGACACTAAAATATCCTCCAGACTGAGAACGCACTTTAAGACCAAAAAACAGAGCAAGCCACTCCATACCATGCACAGAATTTCTTTAGGGTGAACAACCTACTGATGGGGGAGATCAGGTGGGCAAGGATCCAGGCAACACACAGCTATTCTCTGCCCAGTCTGGACTTTAACTTACAGCTTTTTTAGAGTGAGGGGATCATTGTGGTGAGGTCAAAGGGTAGTCATCTAAAGTGGTGACTTTTGTCTGTAAGTCACCTCTAGTAGTTATCTAAAAGGGTGCAATCTGTGAGCCAGTCATCTCTACTGGTTATCTAAAGTGATGCCTTCTGCGTGCCAATTTAGGGAAGGTCAGAACAAACCTTCCTGTATTCTGTTCAGGGAACACATAGTCTGGAACACATAGTCCCGAGGGAGGTCATTGTGCAGGCATGAACAAGGTGGAGGGCCAAAGATGGAGTCAGTGTTGTCAGCACTCCCACAGTGAGGGTACAAATGTTCTGGTCCTTGTCTGAAGGCAGACTGCAGCTGCTTGTACTTTATGCTTCAGAGCTCCCTGAAGGAACAGACTGAATCCAGACTTCATCTGCAACCACATTCTTGCTTTACTTCTTCTCCTTCCTTGTTCTGTTTCCCTCATTCTCTTAGGTTTACTCCTGAGAGTGTTCTAATAAAACATTTGCACAAGAATCTCCACCAGAATCTCTGCAGCTGGAAAGACAGACCTAAGACACTCACACATATGTGAAATGACACATACAAGATTATCCATTGCTTTATTATTTGTAATAGGAAAAGACTCTTAACAAGCTAAATGCCCATCATTAGTATACTGGTTAAATAAAGTATGGTAACATATATAATTGAATACTTACCATGCGAGGGTTAAAAAGAATGAAGCAGCTAAACTCATAATATTGGTTCTTCTGGGAAAGAAACTGTGGGTTGAGGAACAGGGTGAGAAGTAAACATTTCACTGTACTGTTTGTTCCTTTTGAATTTGAAACCATTTGGATGTATTGAATATTTTATAAAGCAAAATTGACATTAAAAATTAATGTGGACTAAGCAAGTAAATTTGGTACTTAAGTGAAAACTCCCAAGTACCTGTAACATTTATTAAATGACTATAAAATAGTAGTAACGAAAACTATTATTTACTAAGAGATTACTCTGTGGCCTATGTCTTCTCCTTTTATGTCTGCATTTCTCAAAGTCATATATACATCCTGTCACCATACAGGTCTGTCCTCTCTGCTAAGATAACTCTTTTTTTTTTTTTTAATTTTTTTTTTTTTTTTTTTAACGTTTATTTATTTTTGAGACAGAGAGAGACACAGCATGAACGGGGGAGGGGCAGAGAGAGAGGGAGACGCAGAATCGGAAGCAGGCTCCAGGCTCTGAGCCATCAGCCCAGAGCCCGACGCGGGGCTCGAACTCACGGACCGCGAGATCGTGACCTGAGCTGAAGTCGGACGCTTAACCGACTGAGCCACCCAGGCGCCCCTAAGATAACTCTTAATAAGCTTATCAATGACCTCCTTGTCTTTAAATCCAGTAGCTGTTTTTCAGTCCTCATTTTTGTTGTCTCTCAACAGCATTCTGTGACATTATGCCTCCTGGTTTACTGCCTACACTATACCCATGTCTTCCTAGCCTCCTTGCTCAGTTTGTCTGCTGCTGCCATCTTTAAATGTCCAAATTTCTCAAGACTCAGACTTAGGCTGGCTTCCCTTCTTACTTTGTGCTCTTTTCTCAGGCATTACTATCCACATCCATGGCTTCAGTGACAATCTATGGACAAACGCATCCCTGATTTTATAAAATCTCCTCTGAACTCCTGTTTTCAAATGCATATTTACTATGTCCTCTTGGATGTCCAGTGAATGGCACCACCAGTGACCCAATTTCTCCTTTCAGGAGACTAGAGATTGTCTTTCTCCTTTAATGCTCATATCCAATCCAATGTAATGTACCTCCCTTCAATAAAACTTTGCAATGGGTTTTCATTGCGTTTCAAATAAAATCTAAATTTCTCACCAAGGACTCCAAGACAACATGATCTGAGCTATGCCTACTTCTTTAATCTCATTTCAAAGCATTCTCACTTTGGCTCCCTCAGGGTTCTGTCCTCAATACTGGCTCTTCATTGTCTCACCTACTTTTGTTGTTTTAAGTTTTTAACGTTATTTTTCGTGCTTTCGTGTGTTTGACCTTTTCTCAGTGTTCAAGTCTCAGATCAAGTGTTACTTCCTCAAAAATTGTTCTCTAACTATGCATCTAAAGTGCCTTCATGCTGTTTTATATTTTCTTCGTAGCACTTACCACAATATGTCGTTACACTCATTTATACATGCATATACATACATACAGTATTTATTTATGAGTTTATTATCTGTCTCTAAAATTCACCTCTATCCCACATGTCCACCCTATTAGGGCAGAGACCTGTCAGTCTTATTCACCACTGTATTCCTTTTATCTAGAAAAACGCCTGGCATGTAGGAAGAAATTAATAAACATTTGTTAAAAGACTTTCACATCACTCTTATGTTTTTGTCCTCTGGTCACATTGGCTTTATTTGAGCTCTCAAAAAAATGCAGGCAACTTTCTCCCTCAGCACCTTAGCACATCCTATTTGCTTTGCCTGTAGAATTCCTTGCCACCATATTTTTAGTTACCAGCTACTGTTTTTCAGGTCTTACTGTACATGTTATTTCCTCAACTTTATTATCCCTGATATTCTAGACTAGATGAGGTCAGTGTTATATAATCTCCTAATGCCTGTATTTTTCCTTCATAGCACTTATGAAAATTTGTAATTATATTTATTTGTTGCTCTGTTTCCTACAGACTAGAGATCAGCAAGCTATGGCCAATGAGCCAAGTCTAGCCACAACCTATTCTGTAAATAAAATTTATTGGAACACTGTAACACCTATTCATTTATGTATTGCTTGTATGGCTCCTAAAATATTTACATTCTGGGTGCCTGGGTGGCTTAGTAGGTTAAGTAGCCGACTCTTGATTTCAGCTCAGGTCATAATCTGGCAGTTCTTGAGTTCAAGTCCCACGTTGGGTTCCGTGCTGACAGTGCAGAGCTTGCTTGGGATTCTCTGTCTGCCCTCCCTGCTTTCTCACTCTCTCTCAAGATAAATAAATAAACAAACTTAAAAACAATTAAAATATTTACATCCTGGTTCTTTACAGAAAAAAATTGTTGATTATCTGCTGTAGACTAGAATATAATCTCTATTAAGGCAAGCATACTATCTGTTTTACTTATGTCTTCCTAGATCACTACTAAAAATTAAAGAACTCCAATAAAAACTAGTTAAAATAAATGAATGGTAATCACTCTGCTAAGTACTTTGCATATATTATCATATTTTATTCTTTACAACTTTATGAAATAATTAGTATTATCTACAATTTACAGATGAGGAAACTGAAGCTCAGAGCCATCAGTGAGTGCCCTAAGATCACACAACTGATATGTAGCAAACCAAAGTTTGAAACTAAGTTAAAAATTTTTTTTCTTCTATAAATTTTATTTAGAAATAATTAATTGATACTAAAACTAGTCAGTAAAAGTTTAATAAGGAACAGTATATTATTACACAAATTACTAATTAATTATAAAAGAAAAACAGAACTTTGCAGTGGAAACACCAGTTGATCAAGGTTAACGTCACCAATAATGGGGTAAACTGATATTATTTCCTCCTGATGCAATATAATGAGAAGGTCATAACATCTGTTATGCAATGTTAATGCCCAAAACACATCATCTGAATCTAATTACCAGGAAATATCAGACAAATTGAGGGATATTCTGCAAAATTCAAAATTTCAAAGCATCAATTAAAAAAACAAAATTCAAAAATGTCAATGTCATGATAGATGAAGAAAAGCTAAGGAACTATTACAAATTAAAGGAAACTAAAGAGATATGACGACTAAAGGCAATGTGTGATCTCAAATTGGATCCTCGAATAGAGAATCTTTACTTTGTCGATAAAGGATATCATTGGAACAGCTGATAAATTTATGTTAGAAATATTGAAGGGGGTGCCTGGGTGGCTCAGTTGGTTGAGCATCTGACTCTTGGTTTCGACTCAGGTCGTGATCTCATGGTTTGTGAGATTGAGCCCTGTGTTGGGGTCTCGTCTGATAGCATGGAGCCTGCCTGGGATTCTCTCCTTCCCTCTCTGCCCCTCCCCTGCTTGCACACACTCTCTCTCAAAAATAAGGAAACATTAAAAAAAAAATAGTGGAGGATTACATGTAGGTGCAGATTTGTTTGTAGCTTCTCCTGAAAAGAGGGGGAGACTGTTTCTCCACTGTATAAGTCAGGGCTCTCTAGAAAAAGAGAACTGATGGAATTGATATGAAAACAGATCTAGATATGTAGTTAAGAAGGATTGGCTCATGTGATTACAGAGGCCAAGAAGTCCCAATGTCTGCCATCTGCAAGCTGAAGAACCAAGATAGCCAGTGGTATGTTAGTCCAAGTCTGAAGTTCTGAGAATCTGCGATTGTTGGCATGTATCCTGAGCTGAGTCTGAACATCTGAGAACCAGGAGTGCCAATGTCTGAGGGCAGGAGGCGATGGATGTCTGAGTTCAAGCAGACCGAGTGAATTTGTCCCTCCTTTTTGTTCTACTCAGGCCTTTGAAGGACTGGAAGATGCCCACTCACACTGATGAGGGTGTTGTTCTTTATTCAGTCTGCTGTTTCAAATGCTAATCCCTCCCGCAGACATCCCCACAGACACACTCAGAAATCATGTTTTACCAGCTATCTGGGCATCCCTTATCTCAGTTAAGCAGACAACATAAAATTAACCATCATGCCTACTTCTTGAATCTTGGGCTGGTCTCATGACTTACTTTGCCCAGTCAAAGTAGAAACAGTATTATAGATTTCTGAATTTCAGCCTCCAAAGGTCTTGTGCTTTTGCTCTTGCTTTCTTAGAATGCTGCCCTGAGACTACCATGTAAATAAGCTCAGTCTAGGTTACTGGACTATAAATAATAAATAAAACAAATTTAAAATTGTTTTAGTTTCATGAAGTCAGGGAGTGATTCTGTGTGCTAAGGTTTTAGATACATACCTGGTATAGTTAAAAGAGAGATGATTGTCAGAAAGGTTTATTTTTACACATAAAGCCAAAACAACAACAACAACAACAACAAAAAAACACCTTTTTGTGAGCCTGGGTGGCTCAGTTGGTTAAGCATCTGACTTCAGCTCAAGTCATGATCTCATGGTTCATAGGTTCGAGCCCCACATCGGGCTCTGTGCTGACAGCTCAGAGCCTGGAGCCTGCTTCTGATTCTGTATCTCCCTCTCTCTTCACCTCCCCTGCTTGTGCTCTATCTCTTTCTGACTCTCAAAAAATAAATAAATGTTAATAAAAAAATTAAAAAAAAATAACCATATGTTAAAAAAATTTTTTAATGCAAAAGAAAACATAAGAATCATCTTATTTTACTTATGTGCCACTTAACTTTAATTTATTATTGTTTATTTGTGTTTAGACAAGAAAGAAGGATTTTTTTTTCAGAAAGTAAACAATTTCTATTTCAAAGGAGCACTAGTTGAGAGCCAGCACAAGTGCCATTTGTGTGTATGAGACTATCTTGGAAAGATTACTGTAGCCACATTAGTAATTCCAGGGAAGACCAGCAGAACTACCACCCAGCTGAACAAATTGCAATTCTCAAAACTATGAGCAATAAATAGATGCTGTTTTAGGTTACTAATTTTGGGGGTGGTTTGTAATGCAACAAAAGCTAACTGAGACAGGTGTATATGAGATCAATTGGCTGCTTGAGTAAAGGCTCACGAGGTGAAATTGTTAATTAGAGTCATCAATGTACAGTCTGGTTCTCAGCTCACAGATGTGCAAATTTAAAATCATTAATAAATCCAGCATTGATCAGACTCCATGAATATGATGATAACCAAACTCAGAAGAAATGGTTTATAAACCAGGACATCTAACAGAAAAAATTATAGTAAAAATTATATATTTTTTCATTTCCTCTGTTTAGGTGACTGGAAAGCATTTATATAATCACTTTACTTACAGGCAAATGGAATTAGAGCAATAGGAGGTATATTGTTTATCCAAACTATGAAATTCTTTTTTTTAAAATTTGTTTTTAATGTTTATTTATTTTTGAGAGAGAGAGCACGAGTGGGGGAAGGGCAGAGAGAGAGGGAAACACAGAATCCGAAGCAGGCTCCAGGCTCTGAGCTGTTGGCACAGAGCTCAACACGGGGCTCAAACTCACGAACTATGAAATCATGACCTGAGCTGAAGTTGGATCCTTAACTGACTGAGCCACCCAGGCACCCCAAACTATGAAATTCTTGATCTAAATTATAATGAGGTAAAGTAAGCCAACTTTATCCTCCAGGAGTCTGTAACTATGGCACAGAGTACATGTGTCCACCATGGTCAATTTCTCTGGACTCTAGTAATTAGGTAATCAGTGCCAAAATCTTGCTCTCTTGCTATCATCAATTATCTCCTCTAAACTTTGCTTTTACTGCAAAATTTCTTTGGACAGTGTAAAATTGATATTTTGGCAATGTTGGGTACAATCACATTCTAGTCCTTTCTCAATAGTCTTACATCCCAATCACCTTAATGGATCTTGTGTGTTTCTAGGTATTCTTATATCATAGGTGTTTCTCATTTGCCTTTTGACCTTGTTAATACTTTCTTGACTTATGCCATGTGTAATTTTTTTTTTAGTAATCAAGTTTGTCATTTAAAAAGATCTCTTTGGTGGGGCGCCTGGGTGGCTTGGTCGGTTAAGCGTCTGACTTCGGCTCAGGTCATGATCTCACGGTCTGTGAGTTCGAGCCCCGCGTCGGGCTCTGTGCTGACAGCTCAGAGCCTGGAGCCTGCTTCTGATTCTGTGTCTCCCTCTCTCTCTGACCCTCCCCCATTCATGCTCTGTCTCTCTCTGTCTCAAAAATAAATAAACGTTAAAAAAAATTAAAAAAAAAAAACGTAAAAAGATCTCTTTGGGATTTTGTGTCACACTTAGGAGGTCAGAGTACTCAGAGATATACCTCTGGGTGTTGGAGGCAAAAAAAAAAAAAACAAAAAAAACCCCAAAAAACAAAAAAAAAACCCAACTTTTATCCCAGGGTCAGCACTACAGGAGTAGGCTAGTTGACCTGGTAACAAAACACATGACTTCAATATAGATAGTAAGAACCCATGTCAATTATATCTCAGTAAAGCTGGAAGATAGATAGATAGATAGATAGATAGATAAATGAATAGATAGATAGGAAGAGTTCCTGAATATAATAAAAAATCAAAAACTTGAACTTGAAGAAAAACAATCTTCCTCATTCCTGATCTTTGAAACAATTTCCTGATTCATAATAGAGGATTGTCTCACTAGCTTTGGTTTTGTTTTATTTTCATGAAGTCAGGGAGATGCTATTCTGTTCTGTGTGATAAGGTTTCAGATACATACCTGGTATACTTACATGAGAGATGATTGTCAGAAAGGTTTATTTTTAACACTAAAGCAAAAGAAAACAACACAGGAATCTTCTTATTTTACTTACCTGCCACTTATTTTAATTTATTATTGTTTATTTGTGTTTAGACAAGAAAGAAGGATTTTTTTTTCAGAAATTTAAATAATTTCTATTTCAGAGACAATTTAGATAACTGTGCATTCTGGGTAACCTGAAATTTTTGTCCTGTTATAATATACACAAATATTGTTTGTATATACACAAAACAACTTACGTTTATGTTCCCTGGCCATGACCCAAATCTATTATCTTTTAACCTAATGGTATATTATCTTTTGTATCAAAGTAAAATTTGACCTAACAGAAAAGCATATGTAAAAAAGAATAAAGCAGCATTTAGGGTATATTTGCTTATGTTGCTGTAAATTTGTATAAAGTGACATTCTAGTGATACTTCCTGTATTGTCACATTTATAAATATGTGACTGGGGCACTGGTCGCTTAGTTGGTTGAGCCTCCGACTTTGGTGCAGGTCATGAACTCCAGGCCTGTAAGTTGAGCCCCACATCAGGCTCTGTGCTGTAACTGCAGAGCCCCGCTTTGGGATTCTCTGTCCTCTTCTCTCTCTGCCCCTGGCCCACTCTCATGCTGTCTCTCTGAAAAATAAATAAATAAATAAATAATAAATAAATAAATAAATAAAAACAACAACAACAACAACAAAAATGTGACCATACCGTGTGGAAAAGTAATGCTATGTGTTCCTTATATAATTGTTATTATAAGATCTTACTCATTTTCAACTGTATTTATGTCATTAAAATTGATCTCCATAGGTCTGCTTTTAGCTTATAATGCTAACTAGTGAAAATACAAAGCTTGGTTTTATCAGTGCAAACCTTTCTAATGAATAAAAGATGTCTCAGAAAGCTATAAAGGATATGCTCCCATTCCCTATAGCACAGAGGAAGAGATCTCTTTCTGTGACATAAACCTTGTTCAAAATATTTGATTTTATAAAATGTTAAATGGTGCATATTCATAAAAATATCGATCTTTTTCTGTACAATATTGAGATAGTGTAAATATTCATAATTATTTTCAGCATGTTTTATTTCTTGTTATTATAAATCTGTCCTGGAAAGTATATATTTTTTTCTATTTAATGAAACTCTGTATTTCTTTTCTTTTTTTTCTATTTATGTATTTTATTTTAATTTTATTGTTTAAATTTACATCCAAATTAGTTAGCATATAGTGCAACAATGATTTCAGGAGTAGATTCCTTAATGCTCCTTGCCCATTTAACCATTCCCCCCTCCCTCAACCCCTCCAGCAACCCTCTGTTTGTTCTCCATATTTAAGAGTCTCTTATGTTTTGTCCCCCTCCCTGTTTTTATATTATTTTTGCTTCCCTTCCCTTATTCTCATCTGTTTTGTCTCTTAAAGTCCTCACATGAGTGAAGTCATATGATATTTGTCTTTCTCTGACTAGATAATCTTGCTTAGCATAATACCCTCTAGTTCCATCCATGTAGTTGCAAATGGAAAGATTTCATTCTTTTTGATTGCTGAGTAATACTACATAGTGTGTGTGTGTGTGTGTGTGTGTGTGTGTGTGTGTATGTATATATATATATATATATATATATATATATATATATATATATACCATCTCTTCTTTATCCATTCATCCATCGATGGACATTTGGACTCTTTCCATGCTTTGTCTATTGTTGACAGTGCTGCTATAAACATTGGGGTGTATGTGTCCCTTCAAAACAGCATCCCTGTATCCCTTGGATAAATACCTAGTAGTGCAATTGCTGGGTCGTAGGGTAGTTCTTTTTTCAATTTTTTGAGGAACCTCCATACTGTTTTCCAGAGTGGCTGCACCAGTTTGCATTCCCACCAACAGTGCAAAAGAGATCCTCTTTCTCTGCATCCTTGCCAACATCTGTTGTTGCCTGAGTTGTTAATGTTAGCCGTTCTGACAGGTATAGGTGGTATCTCCCTGTGGTTTTGATTTGTATTTAACTGATGGTGAGTGATGTGAGCATTTTTTCATGTGTCGGTTGGCCATCTAGATGTCTTTTTTGGAGAAGTGTCTATTCATGTCTTTTGCCTATTTCTTCACTGGATTATTTGTTTTTTGGGTGTTGAGTTTGGACTTAGCATGCTTTCAAGATTCATTCATGTTATAACATGCATTAGTACTTCATTTCTTTTTATTGTTGAATAATATTCCATTGTATAACTATATCACATTCAATTTATCCATTCATCAGTTGATGGAAATTTGTTTCTACATTTTGGCTATGATGAATAGCGCTACCATAAACACTCATGTGCAGGGTTGCCTGGGGGAGCTCAGTTGGTTAAATGTCCGACTTTGGCTCAGGTCATGATCTTGTGGTTCATGAGTTTGAGCCCCGCGTTGGGCTTTGTGCTGACAGCTCAGAGCCTGGCGCCTGCTCCAGATTCTGTGTCTCCCTTTCTCTCTGCCCCTCGCCTGCTCACACTCTGTCCTTCTCTCTCAAAAATAAATAAACATTAAAAAAACTAAAAAAACTATTCATGTGCAGGTTATATTTGAACATACACTTTCATTTCTCTTGGGTATATAGCTGGGAGTGGAATTGCTGGGTCATATGAGAGTTCCAGGTTTAACGTTTTGAGGAACTTCTAAACTCTTCCTTCCAGCATTGCATAAGGGTTTCTATTTTTTCACATCCTCCCCAACACTTATTATTTGTCTTTTCATGACTGCTATGCAAGGTGGATTTTTTCTTTCATACTTCCAGGTATAATCTGTGATGAAAAATCAATAATTACCATCTTGAGACTGTCTTAAGTTCTGAAAAAGGATAATGCTCTGAGAGAATAGTTTCTTGTTTATCACTCAATTTTTCTGTTCAGTTTTTAGTTGGGAATATTATGTTATATAATTGTTCAAGTCAAATGATTTCTAAATTTACATATCACCAAACAGTGGCGAATTCACCATTACTGGGCATATTTGAATAGATACGGCATGACTAGTTAGCAGAGACATTAATTACAAAGGCAGTATGGGTTAGAATAGATGGTGTTTTGGGGACTCCAAGATCACCCCACAATTGGTGATTTTTTATACAACATAAGCTACAGAGCAAAAGCAATAGGAAAAAGACATGAATCAGGTGGTGTCTAAAGAGGTCTAATACGTATTACAAATCCTGCCTTATCTGAAGCCACACAGGATATGCTTTCTCTCCAGAAGCAAATTACAGGGACATAGGAGGAATATCTTTACTCAGAGAAGGCCATTCAGGACTCAGAGTATGAGGTTTTTATGGAGGACTTGTCACACAGACACATGCTGTTGTGCTACCAGTGGTAGCAACCACAACTCAGGACCTCAACAGCGAGCCCAGGTGTATATCATCAGTATGGATTTTGTGCAAAGCAAATTGACAAGCTGGTATGGCATTGTACATTGCTTCGGATGTACATAATAAAAATAATTAATTAGTGATGTAAAAAACACTCTGAGGACCACATTGCTGGAGGCTGGCCAAGGGTCAGCTATAGTTCAAGCCTGCCTTAGAGATGTGAGGACTGAGTGACTAGACCTGGTGTGTTGGCTTTCCTCATGGATAGTCTCTTAAAGAGAGTTTTTATCATTCTAGATTCTTTTTTAACAAGATTCACACACAAAAAGCCAATATGCCCAAAGACTGGGGAACAAATTTATTGAGGAGAAAACTTAGATTGCAAGGAAAATAATAAGGAAGTGACTAGAATCAATTACATAAATCAGTTTTAATATATTTGCTTAAAAGATTGGTAAGTAGAACTTAGATATCAACATTGTGGTATTAATTTTTTATTATTTTTTAAGATTTTTACTTTAATTCCAGTTATTTAACATACAGGGTTGTATTAGTTTCAGGTGTACATGTGGTATTTATTTTTAACTTGGGATGGACATATCAAGTCTATTCTACCTTCTACAGCGTGAAGTCTAATTTCTATCTTGATATGAGCTGAAATATGGCTCAGTAGGAGTCCAGCAGGTAGGCATGCAGGAATAAGAGAGCATATAATCCATTTCAGAAGAGGGAAACAGAAATTCAGGGTATCAGAAGGTTAAGTTTGGACCAGATAGCAAAGTCACACTGGCCCTTTTAGGAAAGGGAAGCTTAAACAGCTAAAAGTGAAACTTCAGGGTAGATGAGGAAGTGAAAATGCTTAGTAGGGAAAAAGAGTAGAGGCAGGAAGGGAAATGGGACCACAAGTGTTGCTTTTTGTTTCTCTTCCTTTTTCTTCCTTCCTCTTCTCTCTCAACAAATATTTATAAAATACCTGTAGTATAACATGAAGAAAATTTACAATGTGCCCTGAATGAATGATTTTCAAATCAACTTGAGTCACGTGTGTCTAGATGTTTTCCTAATGTGCATTAAACCCCTCGGTTTGCTGAATTTGCATTGAGGGCTCTTAAAGGAAAGACCTTTCCTGGGAAAGTGTGGACAGACAATAGATTGATTTATAGCTTTGGGGAAGCCTGGATGTTTGGATTCTGACTCTTGGTTAACGTAAGGGCAGTGGAATTTATGATGTGCTATTTAAAATTTGAATCTCCCCCGGCAACTCCCAAAGTCACTTTCTTTACTAATGGTTTTCAACCAGTCTAACCAGTTAGATTACCTGGTTTGATTATGTGACCAGAGGGACAAAAACCCTGCTGGAAACTTCTGTTCTAGCCTCTCCTGAAGCCAAGATTCCTTGCACATATCTTTATGGTTCAAATTGGTGATAAAGCCTCAGTCCTCCATAAGTTTAAGAACCAGGGGAACTTTTTTATTTTGTTGTTGTTTTAAGCTACTAAACTTTTGAGGTAATTTCTATACAGTAATAGATAAATAGCTAATTAATCAAGGCATGAGTTGGTCATTTGGGTATCTGGATGAAATAAAGCTGAATGTGATGAATAGTATCTTTATTTCTTGCTTTAGAGAGCATTTTTACAGTTCCCCATCCACACACTACACACATTATACACATTTTGAAATGGGTGAGAGGTATGCCTTATTTTCTAAGTTGGGAAAAGGGTGATTGGAATACTAGAACACCACAACACATTCCCAAGCAGATCGGTTTTATGAGAGGGCAAATAGAAGCTGAGAGACAGAAATTAGTTCTTTTAAAGCTATTCATATTCATGCACATCATGGAAATTCTTCAAATTCCCCAAAGGGAACATATCCCAGTTTGAAGACTGGAGAGGAGATGTTGTGCTGTGTTGGGAAATAATCCATACTAGGAAACAGTGAGTGTGATGAAATAAATACTTTTGAAAAGGATTCCAGTGGGTCACTGTTGCTGACTGTCAAGCTATCATCACATCTAGAAAGGCATCATAAACCAGGATCTGGGCTCAGTTGGGTTTTCTGGGACAATAGAAGACATCTATGCATGGGCTCCATCTCCTTGTCTTTTTTTTTTTTTTTTTTTTTAATTTTCTTTCCAATGTGTGTTTATTTTTGAGAGAGAGAGAGACAGAATGCAAGTGAGGGAGGGGCAGCGAGAGAGGGAGACACAGAATCTGAAACAGGCCCCAGGCTCTGAGCTGTCAGCACAGAGCTGCACGCGGGGCTGGAACCCACAAGCTACAAGATCGTGACCTGAGCTAAAGTTGGACGTTTATCCGATTGGGCCACCCAGGCACCCCATCCATCTCCCTGCCTTTGATGCTCTTTTTCTCTGAGAGATGGAAGATGGGTGTCAGCTTGCTTGGTTGTTTTTGACAACTTTTTTCCCCCTGGAATTCTTTTGTTTTATTATGCTTGTTAATGTGGATCTTCTAATTGTTTCTTTCTCCCTCATACATATTTACCCAACATAGGATATTTTGCCCTTCATGGTATGTTTTGCATGGCAACTCTCGATACATTTAGCCAACATAAGACATTTCAAATGTGACTCTGCAATAGCTATTTAATGTTTTATTATCACTGCCAGTGCATAATCACATTTTTAAAATTTCTTTTTTTTAGTTTTTTTTTGAGATATAAGTGACGTACAGCACTACAATACATTAACACCCGTCATCTCATAGATACAAAAAAAAAAGGAAAAGGAAAAAAATTGTTTCAAATATACTATACCATTTAAAAAATCTCTTCAATCCACTTGGAAGCTGACTCTTAATAAAGGGTACAAGTAGAACTCATTCTCAGATATCTTTACAGTTCCTGAGGTTTTGGTCATCTCTCTTAGCTTCACTTGCCATCTATGCATCTATAACAAAGATGCTAAAAGTGATTCTTCACTAGATCAGAATTGGGGACTGGTGTTGAAAGCTGAGACAACCAGAAAAGAGAGATGTTTTAAAGAGAGTTACCCATTTTCTACTACAAAGCTGTCATCATCAAGACAGCATGGTATTGGCACAAAAACAGACACATAGACCAATGGAATAGAATAGAAACCCCAGAACTAGACCCACAAACGTATGGCCAACTCATCTTTGACAAAGCAGGAAAGAACATCCAATGGAAAAAAGACAGTCTCTTTAACAAATGGTGCTGGGAGAACTGGACAGCAACATGCAGAAGATTGAAACTAGACCACTTTCTCACACCATTCACAAAAATAAACTCAAAATGGATAAAGGACCTGAATGTGAGACAGGAAGCCATCAAAACCTTAGAGGAGAAAGCAGGAAAAGACCTCTCTGACCTCAGCCATAGCAATCTCTTACTCGACACATCCCCAAAGGCAAGGGAATTAAAAGCAAAAGTGAATTACTGGGACCTTATGAAGATAAAAAGCTTCTGCACAGCAAAGGAAACAACCAACAAAACTAAAAGGCAACCAACAGAATGGGAAAAGATATTTGCAAATGACATATCGGACAAAGGGCTACTATCCAAAATCTATAAAGAGCTCACCAAACTCCACACCCGAAAAACAAATAATCCAGTGAAGAAATGGGCAGAAAACATGAATAGACACTTCTCTAAAGAAGACATCTGGATGGCCAACAGGCACATGAAAAGATGTTCAACGTCGCTCCTTATCAGCGAAATACAAATCAAAACCACACTCAGATATCACCTCACACCAGTCAGAGTGGCCAAAATGAACAAATCAGGAGACTATAGATGCTGGAGAGGATGTGGAGAAACGGGAACCCTCTTGCACTGTTGGTGGGAATGCAAATTGGTGCAGCTGATCTGGAAAGCAGTGTGGAGGTTCCTCAGAAAATTAAAAATAGATCTATCCTATGACCCAGCAATAGCACTGCTAGGAATTTATCCAAGGGATACAGGAGTACTGATGCATAGGGGCACTTGTACCCCAATGTTTATAGCAGCACTTTCAACAATAGCCCAATTATGGAAAGAGCCTAAATGTCCATCAACTGATGAATGGATAAAGAAATTGTGGTTTATATACACAACGGAATACTACGTGGCAATGAGAAAGAATGAAATATGGCCTTTTGTAGCAACGTAGATGGAACTGGAGAGTGTGAGGCTAAGTGAAATAAGCCATACAGAGAAAGACAGATACCATATGGTTTCACTCTTATGTGGATCCTGAGAAACTTAACAGAAACCCATGGGGGAGGGGAAGGAAAAAAAAAAAAAAAGAGGTTAGAGTGGGAGAGAGCCAAAGCATAAGAGACTCTTAAAAACTGTGAACAAAGTGAGGGTTGATGGGGGGTGGGAGGGAGGGGAGGGTGGGTGATGGGTATTGAGGAGGGCACCTTTTGGGATGAGCACTGGGTGTTGTATGGAAACCAATTTGACAATAAATTTCATATATTAAAAAAATAAATAAATAAAAATAAAGAGAGTTACCCATTTTGGGGCTAGATTCCACCCCTGGGCTTACCAACACACAGTAGGATGAGCTTTACTCAAACCACTTTTCACCCTGTCTCCGACTCCAATCTACAGAAGAGGGCTAGGGAGGGGTGAGGGTCAGAGTTGCCCACAGCCAGTGGTCCTTGCTTCTTCACAAAACTACATGAGGGAGAAGACTCCAATAGAAATACTGAGAGAGCTTGGGATGCCTACAACACGGAGACTGGCATTTCTTCTCCAGTTGAACCTTAGAGTTGTCAGCAGGATAGTGAGAGACAGCCTTGGAGTCGTCACAACTCTCACTGGATGGAATGGCAGGAATACATGTGTTTCCTTGGTCCTTTAGCTAGTCCCAAAACACTTTTGGTAAGGTGAAGGGACGCTAGCAGTAAAAAGCTGGAGGAATGCAATAGGGGTAGGATGAGGTAGAAGAGGTCAAGTGAAAGCCTGATCTCATGTCAGTGTAGTGGAGGAAATCATGGAACTGAATATTACTGACCCAACCCCACCCCCACCCCCAGCTACTTTCGGTTCCTCAAGCCAAAACTCTAGCAAGAAATGAAGAATGAAGGGTAGGGAAGTTTTGAATTACATATATGATTGCATTTTTTAAGTGGGCTGGACTAAGTTTTAATAACTGAAAGTGAGGAATCCAAATGGAGATCATGGACTCTGTCCATGATGTTGTTACAAGACAAAGAAAGGGAATTCAGCAGAGCATGATTGAAAGCACTGACTTGAGAAAAAAGTTTTTTTTTCATATATGCACCCCACTGAATTGAGATTCTTATAAGCTGCTTACTGGCTGATGACTCTAAAATTCACATTTCTAGCTCCATTTCTATATTCTCAACAGCCTTCTGGGCATCTACACTGGGATACTATACAAAGTCCATATATGTTAGTTCATTAGTAGGGGCTCAGGAGCAAGACTGACTGGGTTAATTCCAGTCTCTGTAACCCTACCTCTGTAACCCTGGGCAAGTTATTTAACCTTTTTGTGCCTCAGTTTCTTCATTTATGAAATGTTGATAATAATATATTACTCTTAGGATTGTTATATGGACTAGATTATTTATATTGGCTGGCACTTGATAGAACAAAGCGAATAGTAGAACAAGGATTTCAACCCAGTTTTATGAGATTCCAGAGACCATGCTGTCAATCTCTGAGATCTACTCATGATTACATGCTGAAGTGACAATATTTTGACATATGTGACTGTAAAATATATTAGTAAAATTCATTTCAATTAACTTCAGCTCTTTCATCTTCTTTGATGTGATTACTAGAAAATTGAAAACTGCACGTGTGGCTCACATTCTATTTCTGCTGGACAGTGCTGCTCAGAACCTTATCATTATCTGAAATTTTCTAGCCTTCAAAATCTCAAACATCTCACTCACCAAACACAATCTCTTTCCTTGCATTTTTCCTAAAATGGTCTCAGCTCCTCAACTTATGCACAGAGACACCCAATCCATCAGTTCACCTAATAAACACCTATTCATCATTTAGGGGCAAATTAATGGTCACTTCCTCAGAGAAGCCTTCCTTGACTTCTCTGATTAGGTCACAGGCCCTATTATAGCATTCCTTAAACATTGTATACTCAGTTCTTTCTGTCTTATTCCTTGTTATAGTTACAATTTTCTGTTTATTTATTTGTGCAATTATTTGAGTGTTGTTTGGTTCCTCCAAGAGAATGGAAAATCCCTAAGAGGGTGAATTGTATGTTTTGACCCAACAGAAATTCCCCAGTGTCTAGCCAAGCAGTTAGCCCATACTAAACATTCAAAAAGATAAATTTTAAGTACATAAACATTCTTTTAAAAAAATTTTTTTTTTACATTTATTTATTTTTGAGAGACAGAGTGAGACAGAACACAAGTGGAGGAGGGGCAGAGAAAGAAGGAGGCACAGAATCTGAAGCAGGCTCCAGGCTCTGAGCTGTCAGCACAGAGCCCGACGCGGGGCTCGAACTCATGGACTGCGAGATCACAACCTGAGCCGAAGTCGGACGCCCAACCAACCGACTGAGCCACCCAGGTGCCCCAGTACATAAACATTCTTAATAATTTCCAAACTCACAGGGCTCTAGACTCTACTGACACTAATATTCTATATTTTGTCCCTATTCATCAGTCCTCTCCTAACTGTACTGACACCTGCCCAGATTAGATGCCATGATTAATTACTGCAATGGTTTCTTGCAAGTATCAAGCTCGTTTTATTGCATCTCACTAGCTCTAACTTGAGGTAAACCCGATCCTCTGCCTTCTCTTTTTTTATACCTGGCTAGCTTTTTCCAAGCCCTGGTGGAGAAAATGAAACCAGGTATGGTGGGTGCCTCTAAATTCATAAACTCTAAACTTGACTGTTTGGCAAACCCAAGAGGGCTTCATACTTCCTGGCAATTCTACTTTATCTTGATATAGAATTTCTGTCCCACTGTTGTTTAAAAAAATTTTTTTTATTGTGAAATATCATTTGTACAAAACTTTAAACACAACATATACATAATAATAAAAAGCATCCACATATCCACCGTTCTGTTTAAGAAATAGAATATTACCAGTATCTTTAACTAAGCGTGACTTTCACCTTTTCACTTTTAAGAGTGAAAGGGTGTGCTAAATGGTCAGGATGCAATGACAAGAGGTGTAAACCAGTACTCTCCCAGGCAAATCAGGACACATGGTCACCACAGGCACTCTCCTGTGCCCTCCTGTGTGCCTCACTCAAATTGTATACTCCTCTACTCTGAATTTCATATTATCTTAATTTTTGTTTCTTTATAGTATGTATGTATTCCTAAACAAGGTTGTTTCATTTTATCTGTTTCTAAGCATAATATAAGTTGAATCATACCACATAAATTTTTCTGGTGTTTGTTTCTCTTATATAACAGTGTTTTTGAGATTTATCCATGTGATGTAAATATCTGTAGTTCATTCAGATTTTTCTGCCGTATTCCATTCATGAATACACAAAATTTACCAATTCTGTGGTTGATTGACATAAAGCAGTTTTCAGTTGGTTGACATAAGGCAGTTTTTAGTTGGGGGCTATTATAGTGTTAAGAATATTCTTGGGATTGTGTCCTGATGCTCATGTGCCAAACTGTGGATCAAGGACTTTAGGTTATGTGCATGTTCAACTTCACTCTGTGATGCAAAACTACTTTACAAAGTGGTTATATCAATTCCCACCAGCACGGTGTGAATGTTTTTATTCCATATCCTCACCGACACTTGGTATCATCAGATTAAAACATTTTTGCAAATCCAGTGCCTAGGAAATATTATCTCATTGTGTTTTTAATTTGCATTCCTTCTTTCCTAAACAGGTTGAACATTCTTTTCATATGTTTATGGTTCCTACTTTATGAAATGCTTTTTGCCCATTTTTCTGTGTATTTTTCTTTTTTATTTGTAGAAATTCTTTATGTATTCTGAGTATTAATCCTTTCGGTTGTATGATTGCAGGTATTTTCCTTTTCCTTATGCATTATCTTTCACTTAATAATGGCTTTGATAGATGTTCTTAATTCTAATGTGATTCAATTAATCAATTTTTGTTGAGTGTTGTTTGTGTTGTTTAACAAACACTTGCTTACTTTAAATTCTTAAAATATTTTCTTATTTTGTCCTCCAAAAGTTTTGTAGTTTTGCCTTTTATATTTAAGACTATAATTTGTTTAGAATTCTTTTTTGTCTCAGCACCCTTTTCTCAGGAGCCATGCTTTTTACACTGATTTGCAGTGCTGTTCTTTCATAAGTAATGATTCTATATATGCAGGGAACTTTTTCTGGGTTCTTATTTTTATTTCACTGATCCATTTTATTATTATTTGAAAATTTTTTTTAATGTTTATTTTTGAGAGAGGGAGAGACAGACTGCAAGTGGGGGAGGGGCAGAGAGAGAGGGAGCCAGAATCTGAAGCAAACTCCAGGCTCTGAGCTGTCAGCACAAAGCCGGATGAGGGGCTTGAAATCATGAACAGCCAGATCATGACCTGAGCCAAAGTCAGATGTTTAACCAACTGAGCTACCCAGGTGCCCCTCCATGGATCCATTTAAAAAAATCTCAAAGCTAACATACGTTTTTAAAAAACGGAGTATTTGGGGCACCTGGGTGGCTCAGTCGGTTAAGCGTCCGACTTCAACTCAGGTCACGATCTCGTGGTCTGTGAGTTCGAGCCCGCGTGGGGCTCTGGGCTGGTGGCTCAGAGCCTGGAGCCTGCTTCTGATTCTGTGTCTCCCTCTCTCTCTCTGCCCCTCCCCCGTTCATGCTCTGTCTCTCTCTGTCTCAAAAATGAATAAACGTTAAAAAAAAAAAATTTAAAAACAAACAAACAAACAAACAAAAAAACCCGGAGTATTTGACTATGGTTGGCTCTTTGTTCTTCAGTAATACCTTTAGAATCAGTTTGTCAAGTTATAAATTAATCTTAGAGAGCTTAAGATATTGATCCTTCTTATATAAAAGCATGATATATCACTACTTTTTAGGTTTTCTTTACTGTATCTCAATAAGTTTTATAATTTTCTCCCAAAAGGCTTTGTGCACTGTTAAATTTATTCTTTTTTTTTTTTTTAAATGTTTATTTATTTTTGAGAGAGAGACAGAGTGCAAGTGGGGGAGGGACAGAGAGAGAGGGAGACACAGAATCCAAAGCAGCCTGCAGGCTCCAAGCTGTCAGCACAGAGCCCAACGTGGGGCTCGAGCTCATGAACTGTGACACCATGACCTGAGCCAAAGTTGGACACTTAGCCAGCTGAGCCACCCAGATGCCCCCAAATTTATTCTTAAGCACTTGAAATTTTTATAAAATGTGTTTTTTTGGGGTATTTCCCCAAAATTTTTGTTATGAAAAACTTTCAAATACACATAAAATTGAAATAATATAATGAATATCTGTATATCCTTCACCTAGATTCAGTCACTGTTAATTTTGTCATATTTAATGTCTGTGTGTGTAATGTTTTGTTGTGCCATTTCCACAAACTTTGTGAAGTCATCATTTAAAACTAGGAAATCTTGGGGCGCCTGGGTGGCGCAGTCGGCTAAGCGTCCGACTTCAGCCAGGTCACGATCTCGCGGTCCGTGAGTTTGAGCCCCGCGTCAGGCTCTGGGCTGATGGCTCAGAGCCTGGAGCCTGTTTCCGATTCTGTGTCTCCCTCTCTCTCTGCCCCTCCCCCGTTCATGCTCTGTCTCTCTCTGTGCCAAAAATAAAATAAAAAACGTTGAAAAAAAATTTAAAAAAAAAAAAAAAAAAAAAAAAAGGAAATCTAATTTTATTGTCACATCAAGACATTCTAAGCTAATTTTGTGTTTTCTAAGTATTCACAGTTGCCTATTCCTTTCCTTCTGCTTTGTCTTGACCAAACTAGTCAGGCTTCGATTTCCCGTAAGGCCTCTGAACTCTGCTTGCGCCAAGCTTCAGCATACACATAAAAAAAATTGACCATGCACCCCCTTATTAGCTTCTCCTGAAAGTTGGCTGACCTTTTCCTGTCAGACCCCTCTTGCTTATCCAGTTTCTCCATAAAAGATTCTGCTCATCTCTGTTTCTCTTCTTTTATCCTATAAAAGAAAAATCATTTTCTGTTTGATTTTTAGATGCTTGCAGATTTCTGAGATAAGAATGTTCTCCCTACTACAATAGTCTTTATTTCTAATTAAAGTCTCTTCCTACCTAAGTCTGGGTTTGTTTTTATTTGACATTTCTCTGCCTCAGACCTGGAATCTGCCGTTTTTTCCACTTAAAAGGAAATTATTCCTTTTAGTGTATACTTTTTTATTGTCTCTGTGTGTGTTTTAGGCTTTTTTAAAGTAACTATTTGAAAGGAGGTTGTAGATATTATGACATTTCGCCTGTAAAAATCTCAACAAGCATGTTTTAGGAATAAGGGGAGCCTCTCTCATAACTATAATCTGTTACCCCACCCAAGATAATTAACTATAATTCTATAATACCTTCTGACATCTAGTCCATATTCAAATTTCTCCAAGCATCAACATGGGCTTTTATTGCTGGTTTTTGTTTGTTTGTTCTTTGATTGTTTTTCTCTTCTACACAAAATTCAGTCAAGGTTCAATTTGGTCATCTGGTCTTTGGGTCACTTTCACCTTAGAACATTGGCCCTACCTTCTTTCTTTGTTCTGTATGACATTGGCTTTTGGAAACTATACATAACTATTTTTACATATATCATAGGATAAAGCAAATTAGAAAATATATCAAGAGTAAGCCATAAGAGAAATAAGATACAAAAATAAAAGAAGAGAAACCAGCAATGTTAAATTTGATCTGACAGTATCAATATCAACTCATTATTTTAAAACTGTATCACTTGCTAATTTTCTTCACTAAAGAAGCAATGACACTCCAGTAGCATTGAACACACTGAGTGCCCAGATTAGAGTTTCTAAATATTATTCCCCCCTAAAAGGAATCATTGGCTTTTAATTGAAAAAATGGGTGATTCCAGATCTGAGGCAGTGAAGTACAACGTAAACATAGAACACCTTGTTATGACCCTGAGATTAGATTTCCTAGTTTTAAATTATGACTCTCCCACTTGCTAATTTTTGTGAAAAATAGGCCAAAAAAACCCCACTAACTTCTCTGTGTTTCAATATCTTAATCTGTAAAATAGAAGATAATAATAATACTTCATAGAGTTTAATGGAATAAGTGCTCAAGAGGTATTAGGTATTAGGTATTAGGTAGAGGTATTAGGTATTGTCATTATTTTCATTAGCACCATTCAGACTTCCTATTGTTATTATAATAAAACCCAAAATCTTGGGGCACTTGGGTGGCTCAGTTGGTTAAGTGTCTGACTTCGGCTCAGGTCATGATCTTGTGGTTCTGTGAGTTCTAGCCCTACATGGGGCTCTCTGCTGTCAGTGTGGATACTCCCTCTGCCCTTCTCCTGCTCGTGTGCATGCTCTCTCTTTCTCTTTCTCTCTCTCTCTCAAAAATAAATAAACATTAAAAATTTTTTTAAATGATATAAACCAAAATCTATTTTTTAAATTATTTTTAAAGTTTATTTATTTATTTATTTTGAGAGAGACAGAGACAGCATGAGCAGGGGAGGCTCAGAGAGAGAGGGAGACAGAGAATTCCAAGCAGGCTCCCCACTGTCAGTGCAGAGCCCAACACGGAGCTCAAACCCATGAAACCTTGAGATCATGACCTGAGCCAAAACTGAGAGTTGGATGCTCAACCAACTGAGCCACCCAGGCACCTGTAAACCAAAATTGTTAATAAGGCCTGCAAGACCCTGTCTTTCCCTTTCTACCTTATTATGTTCACTGCATACCATTCTTCTTTTTGCTTTCAAAATATGAACCACATTTGTTAATGTGCCACATTTTCATCCACTTCAGAGACTTGGCTCATAATGTTCTCTCTTTTTGAAATGTTTTCTTTGTCTTTTACATGGATGCCTCAACTCAGCTCAAATATAACTTCCCTAAGGAATCCTTTCAAAGAACCCTCGTTGTTGTATAAACCCCACAGTATGCTATACTTCTTCGTAGCACTTTATCAGTTATGATAGGTTAGATTATGTTGCAGAAAAAATAATCCCCAAATCTCTGTAGTTTACGACAACAAAGGTTTTGCTTTCTAATCACATGTCCCCAAAGATTCTTCAAGAGATTTTGTTCATTTTAGACACTTAGTCATTTAGTACTGACAATGTACTTACCATCTTAAACATTGGCAGTTGCCATGTTAGAGAGAAAAGCTCCTTAGTTTCTCACATTGGGCACCTAAATACTTATCCTGGCTATGACCCATGTCACTTTTTTCACAAATTGAAGAGAAATTCACATAAATAAATTTAACCATTTTAAAATGAACAATTCAGTGGCATTTAACTCATTCACAATGTTGTACAACCACAAACTCTATCTAGTTCCAAAATTTTCATACCCCAAAATAAAACCCTGTACCCATTAATGTACCCATTAAGCAGTTACTCTGCATTTCTCCTACCTTCTAGTCTCTGGTAACCATCAATATGCTTTCTGTCTCTATGGGTTTACCTATTTTGGATATTTCATAGAAATGAAATCATGCAATATGTGACATTTTGTGTCTGGCTTCTTACACTTAGCATGTTTTCAAGGTTCATTCAGATTGTAGAATGTAATAATAATTCATTTCCCTTTGTGGATGAGTAATATCCCATTGTATGTGTATGCCACATTTTTTAAAATCCATTCATGGATATTTGGATTGGATATTTTGGCTATTGTAAGTAGTGCTGCTATGAACATTAGTGTCTAAGTAATTGAATCTCTGTCTTCAATTCTGTTGAGTATATATATAGGAGTAGACTTTCTGGATCAGATGATAATCCTCTGTTCAACTATTTCAGATACTGCCAACTGTTTTCCACATGGCTGAACTATTTTATATTCCTACCAATATATGAGGGTTACAATTTCTCCACATCCTCACCAACACTTGTTATTTTTCTTTTTTCTTTCTTTCTTTTTAAATCATAGCCATCCTAATGGATATGGTATGATATCTCTTTGTGGTTTTGATTTGCATTTCCCTAATGATTACTGATGTTGAGCATCTTTCACTGTGCTTGCCGCTGGCCATTTGGTATATCTTTGGAGGAGAAATGTCTATTCAATTCCTTTGCCCGTGTTTAAATTGTATTGTTTGTCTTCTTGTAGTTGAGTTGTAAGAGTTATTTATATATTCTGGGAATAAGACCCTTATGATTTGCAAGTATTTTCTCCCATTCTCTGGGTTGTCTTTTCACTTTATTGAATAATGTCCTTTGCTGAACAGAAGTTTTTTTTTTGTGTTTTTTTTTTTTTTACTTTTAATGAAATACAATTTATCTGATTTTTCTTTTGTTATTTGGGCTTTTTGTGTCAGATCTAAGAATCCACTGACAAATTTGAGTTCATGAAGATTTATCCCTGTTTTCTTCTAAGTTTTATAGATTTAGCTCTTATATTTAGGTCATTGATCCAATTTAAGTTAAGTTTTAAATATGGCATGTAGTAGGGGTTACAGCTTCATTGTTTTGCAAATGGATATCTAGCTGTCCCAGAACCATTTGTTGAAGAGATCATTTTTCCCCATTGAATGGCCTTGGCACCCTTGTGGAAAATCGATTGGCCATAAATATATGGGTTATTTCTGGACTCTCAATTCTATTCCATTGGTAAATATGTCTATCTCTATGACAGTATCACACCCTTTTGATTACTGTATCTCTGTGTAGTAAGTTTTTAAGTGGGGAAACATGAGTCCCCCAACTTTGTTCTTTTTGAATACTGTGTTACCTCTTCACAGCCCCTTGCAATTCCATATAAATTTTAGGATTGGCCTTTACACAGCTGCAGAAAATAGACATGTGTCACTTTTGTTCATAACTCATTGGACAGAATATTAACTTGGTCTAACCCAACTCCAATTTAATCCTATGTGTCAGAAAGAAGAGGAAAATCATATATTAGTGAGCAGCACCAATATCTATGAATCTTATTTTTAAATCAAGAAAGTCACCTTGTCACTCTAGGAGGGGACTGATGACCGACACCCCATTTATTTAAATGACACTCATATATTCACTTTTTTCTGATTCTTCTTTTCCTAACCTCTTCTTGCTAAGTCAGAAAGTACAAAAGGTATGAGATTTTAAGCTGTTTGCAAGCTAATAAATGATCCTGCCATAGGTTTTTATATAGACAGTGGCAGAAAACAGGAAACCTCTGTGTCAGAGAGAAAAACTGTGTACTCACAGCAAAGGCAGCAGCCGAGGTGACATCATAGCTCAGTTCCCTGAACCCTGGTCCTTGTGGGGTGACACAGAGAGGGCCAGATGGTACCTATACACGCCTTTTGGTTACAATAAAGAAGATGACGTCCAACTTCGGAGACTCTGATCTTACACAGTGCTGCTGGCAAATCCACCCGTCCTACCTTCTAGAGAAAGACATTATTTTATTATCCTGGAATGTAAGTTAATGTTCCAGGGGAAAGGTATCTGTAAATTTCACAGAGGGAGTCACCATTTTGATCTTTACTTATCTAGGAATGCAATTACATTTGCTCCAGGGTAAGTCCCTGTCTCTCCCTTTTCAGGGTTGCCTGGCTGTACAAGCATTCCTAGACAGTTAGTTCTGGAGCACATGGGCTAAACATTTAGGAGTGCTGCACGTTATGGAAAATTGTCTTTTAACATCTCTTAAATTGCCCCCTTCAAAGTTCTGCTTTTGAACATTCCACTGTACTTGCCTTAAAAAAAAAAAAAAAAAAAAAAAAATCCCATCCTTTCCCAACTATTTCAATTGCAAAGACTCCTAAATTAAGTGCTACTAATTTCCTCATCATCAAAACACTGTGGGCAACAAACTTAAAGTGTTTGATCACAATATGTTGGCAAAAAGCACAATGATAAATGGTGTATGGGACAATAATCTTGAGCTAAAAGAGGAGGTAGGAAAACTCCAAGCCAAATTTATTTTACTTATTTTATTTATGTAAGTATTTATTTATTTATTTAGAGGCAGAGTGAAAGCAGAGGAGGGGCAGAGAGAGGGAGACACAGAATCTGAAGCAGGCTCCAGGCTCAGAGCTGTCAGCACAGAGCCTGATGCAGGGCTCAAACTCCAAACTGTGAGATCATGACCTGAGCTGAAGTTGGATGCTCAACTGACTGAGCCACCCAGGCGCCCCCAAGCCAAATTATTTTAAATATAGCCTATTATACCGGTGCCTGGGTAGCTTAGTTGGCTGAGCATCCAGCTCTTCATTTTAGCTCAAGTCATGATCTTGCAGTTTGTGATTTCAGGCCCCACGTCAGGCTCTGTGCTGACAGTGCAGAGCCTGCTTGGGATTCTCTCTCTCTCCCTCTCTCTCTGCTCCTTCCCACCTTTCTCTCTCTCTCAAAATAAATAAACTGAATAAATTTTGTTTAAAAGATAGCCTATTATATTAGATATTAGGAATTTGTATTGAATAGTACCATTTTTATTAAAAAGGGAGTAAAGAAAGAATACATATGCAATTTCTTGTGTATAGATATCAATGTAATTTTTGCATTTTGTAGCATGTGAATAGATATTTATTTATTTAAATTTTAAATATATCCTGTCAAGCACATGTGCTAAAATAATTCAGAATAGAGATAGGGTAGTTTTCATATTGTTGAATGGTTTCTTTTTATCCATGTCTTTCCACTTCCTTTTCTTGAACCCAAGATGATAGTAGTGAGGGTACAAGTGTGAAAAGGATATTTTTGAAGTATCTTGGTGATGTCTCCAAAAATCTGAGGGAATTTCATTTCCAACATAAAATTCTGTACCTAGCTGAGTGAAAAATGCAGTGTGAAGGTAGAATAAAATCATTTTCATTAATTGCACCAGTTAGTGCTACAGAGGAGTTAAAACTTTATTTTTGGGTTCAAAATGACACTACTTCACACTTACTAGGTTGGCTATGATTTAAAAAAAAAAAAAAAAACCACCGTGAAATTAAGTGTTGGTGAAACTGTGGAGAAATTACTATATATTACTGATGGGCATGTAAAATAGTGCAGGCAATACAAAACCAGTCTGGCAATTCCTGTAAAAGTTAAACCTAGAATTGCCATATGACTCAGCAATTCCACTAATAAGCCTATTCCCAAAGGAACTGAAAGCAGGGACTTAACCAGATACTTGTAAGCTGGTTTTCACCACAGCATTGTTCACATTAGTCAAAAGGTGGAAATAATCCACATGTCCATCAACAGATGAATGGACAAGCAAAATATGGCATATACATGCAATTAAATATTTTTTAGCCATAAAAAGAGAATAGTGTTTTGACACATGCTACAACATGGATGAACCTTGAAAACATTATGATAAATAAAATAAGCCAACCACAAAAAGATACATATTATAGGATTCTAGTTACATGAAATATCTAGAATGGGCAAATTCATAGGGACAGAAAGTAGAGTAGAAGTTACCAGAGGCTGGAGGGATGGGGATGAAGAGTTACTACTCAATCATTGTAGTTTCTGTTTGAAGTGATGAAAAAGTTATGGAAATAGATAGTGGTAACCAAAGAACAACATTTTGAATGTGATTGATGCCATGATACTTAAAAATGATTAAAATAGCAAATTTTATGTTACATATACAAACTAACATTTTTAAAAATTAATAATTTAGTATTCCAAAAGCCACTGAATTTTATAAATAGGTGAATTGTATGGTATGTGAATTGTCTCCAATAAATCTGCCTTAAAAAAAAGGGCATTCACAATTTCAAACTTGCTGAAAAAGAGACAGCTCTGTATATGTTAGTAAGAACAGTCTACACATAGGATAAGGTTGACATATCATTATTATTATTATTTTTTAAGTTATTTATTTTGGGGAAAGTGCAAACAAGAGAGGGACAGAGAGAGGGGGACAGAGGATCTGAAGCGGGCTCTGGGCTGAAAGGCTGACAGTAGTGAGCCCGATGTGGGGCTCAAACTCATGAATTGCAAGATGGTGACCTGAGCTGAAGCTGGAGATTAAACTGACTGAACCACCCAGGCACCCCGACATATCATTGTTTAATAAATGCATGTAAGCTAGCCTATCTTGAAATCCAAAAAAAAAAAAAAAAAAAGGAAATACAGAACTAGAAATTGAGGATAGAGCTGCTGTTCCTCAGATCAGTTGTCAAATCTTCTAACACACTACTAAAAAAACCCTGTTCGTCAGGCAAAACTTTGTTAGGCCAATTGCAGTAAGGAAGAAAACCACTTTGATAGAGTCTTAGTAATGCTTCAGAAGAGTGAAGTCAGAGGAAGCTATTTGTAGGGTTTTAGAGCCTTGAGTTCAAGTGGCTTAGATGGGTCTCTCAGTGTTGGGATTGGACAAAGTTTGTGATACAAAAGTTGAGGACTGGTAGATATAGTGAGATGAAGATCTTGAAGTGAGTCATGATAAGTAAACTATTACTTGATAAGTAGGTTTTTGGTCCAGATGGTTGATCTATTGTCCTAATAGAAAAGCCATTTGCCTACATGAACAAATTGCTTACCTAGATAAAATCAGATTTGCAAAAATTTGCCCAAATGCATAGTAAAGTTATTGATTTATCATCCCATCTTTCTGGATAAGATTTCCTGAGGCAAATATTTTAGTTCTCTGTCCCAGTACTTAAACTATGTTGATGCAGGTGGTCTCAATTATTTCTCAGGAAAAGTGAACAATTGTTACAGACAGAAGCCTAAGCATTCATTACACCCTATTTGTTTCTTAGTCTAGAGCAGTGATTGGCAAACTACAGCCTGTGAACTAAATTTGGTCCATTTCCTATTTTTGTACAACTCATAAGCTGATAAAGGTTTTTACATTTTTTAAATAGTTGGAAAAAATTAAAAGAATAATACCTTGTGACACACGAAAATTAAAAGAAAATCAAATTTCAATGTCCATAAATAGTTTTATTGGGACAATGCCACACTAATTCATATTTCTATGGCTGCTTTCATGCTACAAGGACAGAGCCGAGTAGTTGCAACAGAGACTATATGTTCTCCCATGCCTAAGTATTTACTATCTAGCTATTTATTTATGTATTTATTTATGTTTATTTATTTTGAGAGAGAGAAAAAGAGTGCAAGCAGGGTAGGGGCAAAGAGAGAGGGAGAGAGAGAATCCCAAGCAGACTGCACGCTGTCAGCACAGAGTCCGATGCAGGGCTCGAACTTACTGAATCGTGAGAACATGACCTGAGCCAAAATCGTGAGTTGGATGTTTAACTGACTGAGCCACTCAGGCGCCCCCTATCTAGCTCTTTATACATTAAAAAAAAGTCTGTAGACCCCTTCCCTGCTTGGGAAAGCATATTAATTACCAAAGGGTGACCAAGCTTTTTGAGAACAAAAAGAAGAGGACAATGTACAGGTTGAAAAGTATAAAGAAAAATAATGAGAGAAATTCTTTGTCTGGATAACTAAATCAAAGGCAATTGGACCAAAGATATTCTATTCATGTATGAGCACAAAGCTGACAGCAAGATACCTTAAAGAAAAATATTTTCTCAAATACAAAAGTTAACAGAGCAAACTAAAACCAAATCTTGAATGTCTTCATATTTGAAACA
The DNA here is from genome assembly GCF_046562875.1 of Panthera onca. Taxonomy (NCBI): domain Eukaryota; kingdom Metazoa; phylum Chordata; class Mammalia; order Carnivora; family Felidae; genus Panthera; species Panthera onca. Next base: position 63,768,543 of record NC_138345.1, read on the forward strand.
TAAGGCACTTACTTTTCAGCAATTGTCTGCATCGTTCAGCAAAAACATAACAAATGTGAACATGTGTTTCTGCTGGGGAAGGAGGACAATTGATGGAAATATTTTCTAATTTGTTCCTCACTGCATACACATACATACCCACTTGCACAAACTCACACTAACCAAAAATATGCTCAGTCCCCAAATCAAAATTAAAACACTAATAACAAGGGTAGCCATGTGGGAATGGAGAAAAGAGAGAAAAGAAAAAAGAAACATGAAATAATGCTGCAAACCACATCTACAGTTTGTATTTCTGGGAATAAATGCAAAATGCAAATTAATTGGAAGAAAAATGATGAATCAACAGCATTATTAGTATACAAAAATACTCCTATTACATAAGTATTAGTGGATGATGTTCCCTGCCTCTCTACAACTTTGGAACTATAGAGTTGGATTGTTAAATATACTCCATGTGAGTGCCAATACCAATGAGACTTTACTGTCATCCTTTGATGTCACATCAAAAATTTCTAGGGTATTTAGACTGAGAGGCTGAATATACAAACAGACAATAGCCAGACTGTACATAAAAACAGAACTCTGACCCACAATCTGCAGCAACTAGCATAGGAAATTAACCCATTATGTACAGTAACCAACACAACAAGTCAACCCACTCTCTATAAGTCAGACTTGTAGGAAGTCAGACCACCATCTCTAGCAAACAGTCCAGGAGGCCAAACAGTTACACAATAATCCCTGTAATAATCAGCCCCAAATGTCTAGGACTTGGTTAATACCTGATAGCTTTTCTAATTTTTGCCCCTCCCAGTTCCCTCCCCAATTCCAATGTAGGGCCAAATAGAGAAAGCCAAATCACGTAACCAATCACATAGGATATTCCACTTCTCCCCAGTCCACCTACTGCTTCCCCACACCAACAAAGCCCCACCCAATTCAGTTAAGCCCCACCCAAAGCCTTCCCTTTTCCTCCGCTATGAAACTTTTCTACTCTTCTGCCTGACTGAAGCCAAGCACAAGTGATGGTGATTCCCTTGCTATAGCAAGCTGAGAAAACAAGCCTTACCTTGTTCTCATTTGGGTAGTTTTCATTTGTTTCTGCCATCTTCATCAGAAATATCTTCTAGTTTTTATCTTTTGCTATTCAACACTCGCTCTGGGAAAGACTGTTTGGCTAACATCCTAGGATGTGTAACATTGTCAGTGCCCAGCTGCCTTCATATTCTAGGGAGCATTTCTGAAACTGCTTTGGCCTTGCACGATAAGTAAGTATATAAAGATTTTAGAGAGGAAAGGCTGGGTCATGGTATTCCCCCTTCATCTTTAATTAGGTTTATCTCTCCACCCCAGTAATATTATTTACTGCTATTTTTTTTTAAAAGAAACTTCAGAGGCTTTTTTGTTTTCAGCTGTTATTATTCTATACATCACCTTTCTGCAGTGTAAGGTGTAGCTCTGTCTCCATTCCAGATCTGACCTTTAAGTCTGGCCACCTTTTCTTGATTCATGTTATTGTTTAATCTGAAGCAAGAGACTCCATCAATACAAGCAGGTGGCAATAGCAAAATGGCTGCTTTCGTGAAGATAGAGAATGGGGGCAATTAGTTTTAAGAAAATAAGTTTCCAGATCTTCAACTTTTCTATATACTTTTTCTTAAACCAGATCTAAGAATTCAGCTGTATAGTCAAGACATCATGCTGGTTTTCAGGTTTTATACAGGTCCTTCCTTTCCAGCTCCCCTTTTGTGTCCACTGTCTTATATGAACTTGCTATGCTTGGAGGAGAGGAAGACTCCAGGACCCCAGGATGGATATACTTTGAAACACAGTGTCAGCTACTGAGGAAGTGAGTGACTCAAATGATATAGTAACACATCCTTTGCAAGTCAAATGTTTCTCAGTTCTTTGCTTTCAGCAAAATTGAAGGAAGATCTAAAGAAGATGACAGCCAAAATTACATTAAAAATGAGCATTTGATGATTGATAACTATGTAATTTGGGACATATATCTGAGAAAAAGCTCATACAATTGAACATCACTATAATAAAACCCCTTCCATTCCCATCTAATTTTTTATGCTATAAAGTGTCAAATGAAAACAAATCCAGACTTAGGAAGGGAGATTTTTTTCCCCCAAAAAAGACTATTGGGATAAGGCGAGGAAGATATTGCAAAAAAAGAGAACAGGTCATTGTAGTAAACAAGGTCAGAAGGAACAGGGTGCTGGGGAATGGGATTGGCAGAGGGCACTCTGAGCAGTTGGCATGGTGGACAGTTTTTCTTTGTGGCCAGGCACTTCTGTGAGGGCCATTAGAGAAGTTGTTCCACACTTCAGTGCTCATTTAAGCAGAAGGGTAGGCCAAAGTTCGGGGGCCTGGGGGAAGGAGAGAAGCCTAATGAAAGTTTGGTCAAGTCAGATTAGTGGCATTTTGTTTAGATTGGTCAGTGCAAACAGTTCAGTTAATCATTTATGAGGCAGAGAATGGGAATTTGGACAAATGCCTGGCTTTGTCATAGGTAGACAGGCTCATCAATGAGTCTTATCTAAGTCATATAGGACAGGTTGGCTTTTGGAAGTAGGCCACTTCTTGAAACCCAAAATAATGGGGGGCTTTTTAAACTATAGCTGTTTTCTAGGACAAGACTCAAGTAAAGTTCAACATTGCCAAAGGTTCACACAGAATTGATGCTGAACCCTAAGTCATTTTCTTACTAAGTCATAATCATCCATGGATACATGAACTGAAAAACAAAGAAACAAAAGAACATCCATCTCACTAATACATTCCCATTAAAATTTTACTTTACTCAGCTATTGGTGAGTATTAGGTTCAGCACTGATAGAAAGACTTTCTGGATTCAATTTGTTCTCATATTATAAAAGCTTATTCCATGCGAACTACTCCATTCTGCAATATCCTGAATTAAATTGTTGGCATCCTGATAATTTTATCTAAGGATCTAAGATAACAGTTGCTGGTTTTTGGTTTTTTGGTTTTTTTCCTGGACAAAATAGCCCAATTTCTTCATAGTGCAATGCTGGGCTTCTCTAGTGAATTGCACACCTCCATTAAGACCTTGGTTAGTTTGAGGGGCGCCTGGGTGGCTCAGTCGGTTAAGCGTCTGACTTCGGCTCAGGTCATGATCTCACACTCCATGAGTTTGAGCCCCACGTCGGGCTCTGTGCTGACAGCTCAGAGCCTGGAGCCTGCTTCGGATTCTGTGTCTCCCTCTCTCTGACCTTCCCTCGTTCATGCTCTGTCTTTCTCTGTCTCAAAAATAAACACTAAAAAAATTAAAAAAAAAAAAAAGACCTTGGTTAGTTTGATTAGTTAGGGATCTCTGTGGGGTGGCAAAGCAAATAATTGTGGTGTCCTTTTATGCCCCCAACAGGGCTTTAAGGAAGCTGTAAGAGTCAGCCTTTGTTTCAAATAGTGGTTTTTGAGTTCTTGGCTCTCCTTTTTCCTTCTCTCTGTCAGTGGTTTCATATCCAACAATGCTGTAAGCAGCAACTATGGGATGCTATTTTTAGCCCCCCCCCCCCCCGCCCCCCCCACCTGCTGCTCTTTGTCAACACTAGCAGGTGGCATTTCATCAGTTCTTAGTGACTCGAGTCAATGTTTTTACATCCACTGATCATATCAATTCTTGGACAGAATTATAAAATGGTACCCATATCAAACAACATGATGGGTCATCAATTTTCAGGCATCAAAAATCTCTTTTTTCTTTTTATTACCCTTTAACTAATACTTCCCTGTTCCCCTTATCCCTACCCCTGGCAACCACCATTCCACTCTGCTTCCATGAGCTTGTCTATTTTAGATTCCTCGTGTGAGTAAATCATACAGTATTTGTCTTTCTGTGTCTGGCTTATTTCATTTAGCATAATGTCTTCCAGGTTCATCTGTGTTGTCACAAATTTGTGACAGGATTTGTGTTGTCACAGGATTTCCTTCATTTTTAAAGCTGAATAATCTTCCATTGCATGTATATACCACATTTTCTTTATCCATTCATCAGTTGATGGGCATTTAGGTTGCTTCCATGTCTTTGATATTGTGAATAATGCTGCAATGAATATGGCAGTGCAGATATTTCTTTTGAGATCCTGATTTCAATTCCTTTGGATGTATACCCAGGAGTCTGATTGTTAGACCATGTGGTAGCTCTATTTTTAGTGATTTGAAGACCCTCTACTGTTTCCCATAATGACTGTTCCAATTTATATTCCCACCAGTAGTGCACTAGGATTCCAACTTTTGTGTATCCTCTCCAACGTTACTTTTTTTTTTTTTTTAATAAAGCCATCCTAAGAGTTGTGAGATGATATCTCATTGTGGTTTTAATTTGCATTTTCTGATGATTAATGATGTGTGCACCTTTTCATATATTTGTTAGCTATTTGTCTTCTTTGGAGAAATGTCTATTCAATTCCTTTCCCTATTTTTAAAAATTGGGTTATTTTTACTATTGAGCTGCAGGAATTTCCTTAAATTTTGGATATTTACCCTATAGCAGATATATGGTTTGCAAATATTTCTCCCATTCTGCTACATTTTATTGATTGTTTCCTTTGTTATTTGACATAACCAAAATTCTTTATCCCCTGTCTAATTTCTTACTATATAAAAGTTTTGCCATGTGGAGTTAGGGATCCTCACATCACTTGTCACTTCAGATACAAATATGGACTAATGGAAAGATTAACAAAACATAATGTGTTTCTAATGCCAGTTTATTTATCTTACTCAAAGGAAACAGGACGGATACTTCAACGGGCAAGCAAGCATCACTTTTAGCAAAAAGTTTTGCAATATCCCAGACACAGCCAGGTTCCAAGACCTCCAATTTCATGGGTCATACTAAATTGTATGGGATGAAGGTAAAGTGGGGTGGACAACCTTGGTCTGGGGAAGGTATTCGACTGTCTGCTCCTTGACTTTTTATACCCTATTTGTCATATTGTCTCTCAAGGTGTGTATAATTTACTAACATTCTTCAGGGCAGTTGAATCTTATCAACGATAGGTTATACGACAAATAATCTGGACAACCAGATGCATTTCGTGTGGAAAAAGCAGTCTGTACCCCATTCCATATTTATCTTAACATTCCCAGAATTAATGTTGCAAGAAGGTAAATTCAGGGTCAGTTTCCCCAGGTGTTCCTGGGCCTAGAACAAGTTTCAATTTACTGACAATTTTTTTCATACAATGTTTAAGAATTATGCCTGAGTCCAGCTCCAGCAGGTCCAGGGGTTCCCAAAGGTTGAACGGCGTCGGTGAAAAAGTTAAAAAAAAAATAAAACAAAAATAAAAATGGACACAGACAACAGCAGTGTGTTGAACTGGCCGCTTTATTGTGGCAAACGTGGCATTATATTTGTTAGCAAGCATACGTCATCTACGTTTTCTAGCATTACCTAATTCTAAAAATGTTCCTATATGTAACCACCCTTTAAGGAATAACATGGTTATTTTCTCATAACGTTCCCTCCTGCCCTTTGCTTATTGATTAATTTCTTACATTATTTTCATTATGTATCTATGTTTATCTACAATCTATAGAGCATTTGCTTTGCCATTTTCATGAAAGTTCATCTATCTCTCAACACCTCAAGTGGAACAGTTACAGGGACATGACCTCTTAGTTGTTTCCCTGAACCACTTGTGGCTTGAGGAACAAAAGTGTTCGCCTCGGTCTGAGGTGCCAGGAGGGGGCCAAGAGGGCCTTAGGAACCCACGCCTTATGCATTCCCAGAGAGACAATGCATCTAGGAACTAATGAACCATTCTGTACCTTAACCGACTAGGTTCAGTCATCATCTGGAATGCCTCCTGGGGGCCAAGTGGGCCTAGGGCTTGGAGTAATTTGTGCCCGTAGATACACTCCTTTGTCGCCGGAGTGGGGCTTTCAAATCCATTTATTCCTTCTTTGCTGGCAAATGTATGAGGCTATCCTTCCTTTAGGTAGAGGAGTCTTTATAGGGGGTGGCAAGGGCTAATGTAGGGCTGCACAATTTCCTTGCGGAACCTTATTTTCTTTCCCCAATGGTTCTTTGCCCTGGGGGCCTGTCAAGGGCGATTCCTCAACAGACAATTCCCCAGGTACTTTTATTAAGGCCAAACTACATAAAAGCGGGAGTACAAGAAGCTTCACTGTCGTTGGGCTGCCCTGCAGTCCCGATGCGTCCACCGCCTGGGCCCTGCCATCAGGCTGGTTGGATAGCTCGGCTTCCGGCAGAATTATTTCTTAAAAAGCACAATGTATTTATTTTTTTTATCATCACTTATTTATTACTAGTAACTATAGTAATGATTTAATCCAGAAGAAACATTTAACACTTAGAACTTTAAGATCATAGAAAATAAAAAGTTAAATTTCAATTTATATACATATTTTTGCTCAGAAATTATGACAGGATGATGAATAAATTACTTTTACTCAGAAAAAATATGATAGGATGATAAATAAATTACTTTTAAACATATGTTATATTAGAATAAAATTTTGTGGGGTAAAGGAATGGAAATATGTGTTCAAAGAGGAAAGAGAAATTACATGAAATGTCTGTCCATTAAAGAAGATCTCCTCCTCCTCCTTCTTCTCCTTCTTCTTCTTCCCCTTCTCCTCCTCCTTCTCCTCCTCCTCCTCCTCCTCCTCCTCCTCCTCCTCCTCCTCCTCCTCTTCCTCCTCCTTGTCCTCTTCCTCCTTCTCCTCTTTCTTCTTCTTTGCTTTTGATGACTATGGTGTATATCAAAATCCTATTTTATTTAGATAACATTAGATGCATTAAGTTATACATATTTTTATTTTAAAAGATCAGTACTTACACTATGTTCAAAATTATGTTCTTTGAAACAGGTTAGAAGTAGCTGAGGAAGTTATTTTTCAACACCATTTTAAGCACAAATAAGAAAAGGTAAGAACACCCACAAGTTAATATTAACTATCTTGGTACAATGGAGAGAAGGGAAGAGATGGCTGAATTATGCAAACACTATTTAATTATATGAGAGTTATTTTGGTAATCTTACAATCCAGTCATAGCCCCTTAGTTCCATCTTTAATTATGTTTCAATTTACTGAAAAATTGTTTTCATACCATGGTTAATAGTTACTTCTTAAAAAGCACAATGTATTTACTTCTTTATCATAACTTATTTACAACTAGTAACTATAGTAATGATTTAATCCAGAAGAAACATTTAACATGTATCTTCTCTAATTAGTTCAGGCTAATATTGTATGTTGAACATCATGCCACTTAAAAAAAAAAATCATAGAGTCAGTAAGGTAGATGGGATCATTATTCTTAGTTCTTTGTATGCCTCCATGTACCTGAATTTTACCTTTACATTCTTTGCTGTGTGACTTTGCAATTCTTCCCACTAGAGATGGGTTATATTATCTGAAAGTTATTTTGACTAATAAAGTGAGTTGAAGGGACAGTGTGACAGTTCTTGTTCCAAGAGATAACACCATCCCTGTGTGCTCCTGTGATCTCTTTATAAGAAGGACATGCACCCATGCTGGTCCAAAGAGACTGAGGAAACATGTAAAACAGACCTGAACCCAAGTAGAAGCACAGAGCCAAGACCAGGCAACCTACAGCTTACAGCAAAGTTGCTCCAGCCCATGCAGACTCATAAGCTTGTTATAAATCTCTGAATTTTAGGGAGGAGTGTTAGGCAGCATTATTGTGATAATAATTGACTAATGCAATGGGGTTTATATATCTTTCATTTAGCATGTGTGTGTGTCTTGCATATCTGCATGGCTACGTATTTTGGTCCAGCACTTCTTTATTGGTGCATTAGAGTGATAGTCAGGCATCCTTAATAATAAACTCATAATATGTGAGTTTTTGAGAGTGAAAAAAGAGAGGCTTGATAACATGATGAATTGGTAGACATCACCTTAATCAAGTGATCTGAGTTAACATCACCAGTAATGAGAGATTTTGACATTATGGAGTCCCTCATGTAATGCACCAAGAAGGACATAACTTTTGTGGTATCCTTGCCAAAAATATATCACCTCAGTCTAATTATGAGAGATATCAGACACACCAAACTGAGTTTACAAAATAACCAATTCAGCACTCTCAGAAGTATTAAAGTTATGAAAGACGAAGAAAAGCTGGGCAACTGTCACAGATTAGAACAGACTAAGAAGATATGATAGCTAAACAAAATGTGGGATCCTGGATGAAATCCTGGACCACAGAAAAGACATCAGTGGGTAAGCTAGCAATATTTGAATAAGGGCTATATTATAGTTCATAGTATTTTATCAATGTTAATTTCCTGGATTTGATCATTCTACTATAGTTATATAAGGTGTTACCATTAGAGGAAGCTGAGTAAAAAATATATGGGAACTCTGTGCTATTTTAGCTTTGTGGTATCTAAAATTACTTCAAAATAAAATTAAAAAAAAAATCAAGAATGAGACCAATTATCTTCAGTGACACATTTTAAGAAAAATATAAGGTTTCCATTAGGATAATATTTTCCAGATCCCATACTACTTAAATAAGAATCCCTGAGGTAGGAACTGGGTATCAGTGTCTTAAAAGTTCCATTGCTGATCCCAATGTGCAGCTGGGTTTAATAGCCAATGTTACGGAGAATGAACAGACAAATGAATACCAATGCACCCACCACCCACTTTAAAAAATACTCGGTTTTAAGAAATACAGAATGGGCTCCTTCTGGATCCCATTGCATTTTGCCTGAAAGTATTTCCATCCTGATTATGGTTTTCCTCATTCTCCTGATTTTCTTCATAGTTAACCAAATATGCATGTATCCTAAAAACATATAGTTTTACTTTTACATTTTAACTTAATATAAGTAGAATCAACTGTGTGTATATACAGGAAGCTTGCTTAACATTATGTCTATGAAATGTATAGAGTGTTTTAACTCATGTAGCTGTAGTTTATTTTCAATAATGTGAATATTCTATTATATCATCATATTGTACTTTTTTTTCATTCTATTTGAGGACATATGGGCAGTTTCTAATGTTTTGCCATTATATGCAATCCTGCTATGAGCGTTTTCATAGTCTTCTTGTGCCCACATGCAAGAGTATCTCCAGGGAACATGGCCAGGAAGTAGAAATGCTGAGTCATAGGGCACATCCATTACAGCTTTTCCAGATGATGCCAAATTGATTTCAAAGTGAACACACCAATTCAGACTCCCATCAGCAGTGTATAATATTGCTTATTGCTCCACATCCTTGGCAGTGCTTACTTTTTTTTTTTTTTCAATATGGTAGGTACAAAATTATGTTACATTACGGTTTTAATTTACCTTACTCAGATTACTAGTGAGATTGTGCTTCTTTTCATTTTCTCATTGGCTGTTAATTTGTGACATGTCTATATGCCTTCAAAGATGTTCAGGATATGCCACCCCAAAATATGTCAGTTTGGCATAAGAGATATTTTGAGCTAAAGGCAACTGAAAACCAACAGATATAGGAACAGTTCTCTGCCCTTCCCTTTACTGCCTAAAAGCATGGCATAAATTTCCCATTATGAAAGTGTCCCCACTTCTCCTGTACCAGGAAGAGGAAAATAACTCTTGTCAATGGAGATGAAGAGCTAGCACCAAGATGAGGTTACATAAACAAACCCCTTACTAAAATAAGATAGCCCTTATCTTTCATTGGCTTTCCTAGACTTTTGCATGATTTATTGTCCCTCAAAGTCAAAACATCCCCCTACACCTTTCCTCCATTTTTCTCACGAGTTGTTAGGTATTTTTTACTTATTTACATTTTCTGGATTCTAATCCTTCTGATCCTTTGTTGGGATTATATGTGCATGCCAAGTATCTTCTTCCAGCTTGTAGGTTGATTTTTCATTTTCTTTATGGGGTTTTTTTGGTGAGCAGAGTTTTAAAATTATAATATAATATAATTGATTGATCTTTTCCTTTAAATTATTTTTATCTTTTTCCTGTTTTAAATGGTGAAATATTAAAGTTTAGAACTAGATAGGGATGCTATCTATCACTGTAATTTTTATTATCTTAAATCATCTAATAAATTCAGTAAGATTTTAAAAAGTGAAGAAACTGGCATATATGCTGGAAAAGAAAAGATAAAATGATCTGTTTGGGCTGATTATAAGATTTATGCCTGGAGATCCCAAAGATTCTAGTAAGAAACAAACAAACAAACAAATAAACCTACTGGAATCAATGAAAGTATTAATATGGTAGTTGGATTCAGGATAAATATACAAAAGCTGCAAAAATCAATGTTTTCACAATTCCAGAAATAAACTTCTAGAAATTAAAGTGGGCAAATAGTCTAGTCCCAGTAGTTGACAAAGACTGTAAAATATTTAGGGACAAATTTAGTAATAAGTAGCATTAGTTGAGCATTTGCTTTGTGTGATGTACTGTTCCAGACCAATGCATTGCTATTGTAGGTGCTGGAGCCCAAGATTAGGCATCTGGCTCCAGTGTCATGCTCCTAGCTCTCTTACTTCCTCTTCATCGGTGTTAACATAGTCTCATTCTCCTCATTTACTTATACCTCTTCCTACTCCTCCCCTATAACCAGTTTGTCTAGATTCTTGTTCATCCTCCTTATATTTGTTTTGGTCAAGGAGCAGATATGTGTGTGTTTTCTTATATACCCTTCTTTCTCACTTTAAGGGGAGCATACTATAGGTATTCTTTCGGACTTTTTGTCACTTAACTACATGTTTTAGAAATCTCTCCATACTGGTTTATAGAGATCTTGCTCATTCTTTTGTACAGTTGCATAGTCCTCCATCTTGCGGATGTGGCAATGGTTGATTCAACCACTCTCCCATGTATGGGCATTTAGGTTATTTCCAATATTTCACAATTATAGTCAAATATTCAATAATGTGCATGCATATATTTGTATACTTTAATTGTGTTTAATTCAGGCATACCTCATTTTATTGTGCTTTGCAGATACTGCGTTTTATACAAATGGAAGTTTTGCATCAAGTTTTGAGTCAAGCAAGTCTATTGGTGCCATTGTTCCAGTAGCATTTGTTCATGTTGTGTCTCTGTGTCACATTTTGGTAATTTTCACAATCTTTCAAACTTTTTTATTGTTACTGTATTTGTTGTGGTGATCTGTGATAAGTGATAACTGAAATCTCAGTGTTGGTTAGCATTTTTTAGCAATAAAGTATTTTTTATTGATGTCATGTACGTTTTTTAGACACAAAGCTATTACACATTTAATGGGGTGTAGCATAATGTAAATATAACTTTATATGTACTAGGAAACCAAAAAATTCATTTGATTCATGTTATTGTTACAGTCTAAAACTAAAGCCACAATACTTCTGAGGTATGCTTGTACTTTAACCAGGGAGGTTTTTCTCTCTATATATTTGTAAAATATATTTGTCTCTATATATTTGCATACAGTTACCAGTTTTTAGTGAAAATTTAAAAGTGTTTATCCTCTGCTTATCTTTAAATGACTTTCTACTCCCTGCAGTATTTAGTTTAATCCTTTAAGACCATACAAGACACTTTTCTTGTAAAGTATTTCACATTCATTTGTCTGATTGTATCCCTTTATCATTTAAAGTTGTTTTTGTCAATATATATACACGTGTGAATATATATACACATGTATATACACACGTGTGTGTATATATATATATAGAGAGAGAGAGAGAGAGAGAGAGAGAGATGCCCCAAAATATGCTGTTTAACTTCTATAATTTATCAATTTTAAGAAATGTATATCATGTTGTATGTAATGTTTTCAGTCTCAGCTTTTTCATTCAAATGGAACATTACTAGGATTCTTCCATATTCATGTGTGCAATTTTTTAAATTTATCATTTTTTAAAGTTTTTTTTTTTTAAGTTTATTTATTTATTTTGAGAGAGAGAAAGTGTGCAGGTGCATGTGTGCTCTCCGAGGGTAGAGAGAAGGAGAGACAGAATCCCAAGCAGGTTCCAGGCCATCAGCACAGAGCCAATGTGGGGCTCAAACTCATGAACCATGAGATCATGACCTCAGCCGAGATCAAGAGACTGAACCACCCAGGTGCCCTGATATGTACAATTTTATTTATTCATTTTCACCACTATATGATATTTTCTATCTATTCATTATCTTGTTGAAGAGCATTTAGGTGCTTTGTGTGTTTGTTTTTACTCTGATAAGCAATAATATAGCAAGCATTCCTGTACTTGGGTCCTGGTATATATAATTCTTTTAGGTATATAGCTGGGAGTAGAGTTACTTCTCTCAAAAATGCCTAAATCGACTTCTATCCTTTCTATGTTTAAGACATCTGTTGACTTATATCCTCTCCAATATTTGACATTATATTTGGCAGTCAGATTGGCAGAAAATGGCATGCCATTATGGTCTTGATTGTGGTCCTGATTACTGTTGAAGTCGAATATCTCTTCATTTTTATTGAACTGGTATTTCTTTGGGTATAAACCTGTTCTTTTTTTTTTTTTTATTTTTTTTTATTTTTTAATATATGAAATTTACTGTCAAATTGGTTTCCATACAACACCCAGTGCTCATCCCAAAAAGTGCCCTCCTCAATACCCATCACCCACCCTGCCCTCCCTCCCACCCCCCATCAACCCTCAGTTTGTTCTCAGTTTTTAACAGTCTCTAATGCTTTGGCTCTCTCCCACTCTAACCTCTTTTTTTTTTTTTTTTTTTTTTTCCTTCCCCTCCCCCATGGGTTTCTGTTATGTTTCTCAGGATCCACATAAGAGTGAAACCATATGGTATCTGTCTTTCTCTGTATGGCTTATTTCACTTAGCATCACACTCTCCAGTTCCATCCATGTTGCTACAAAAGGCCATATTTCATTTTTTCTCATTGCCACGTAGTATTCCATTGTGTATATAAACCACAATTTCTTTATCCATTCATCAGTTGATGGACATTTAGGCTCTTTCCATAATTTGGCTATTGTTGAGAGTGCCGCTATAAACATTGGGGTACAGGTGCCCCTATGCATCAGTACTCCTGTATCCCTTGGATAAATTCCTAGCAGTGCTATTGCTGGGTCATAGGGTAGGTCTATTTTTAATTTTCTGAGGAACCTCCACACTGCTTTCCAGAGCGGCTGCACCAATTTGCATTCCCACCAACAGTGCAAGAGGGTTCCTGTTTCTCCACATCCTCTCCAGCATCTATAGTCTCCTGATTTCTTCATTTTGGCCACTCTGACTGGCGTGAGGTGGTATCTGAGTGTGGTTTTGATTTGTATTTCCCTGATAAGGAGCGACGTTGAACATCTTTTCATGTGCCTGTTGGCCATCCGGATGTCTTCTTTAGAGAAGTGTCTTATAAACCTGTTCTTGATCTTTGTCCAGTTTATTTCTAGTGAGTTGGTCCTTCCTTCATTTATAGTTGTTCTTTTTATAGTCTTGATACTAATCCTTTGATCACTTATGTATGTTGAATGTATATTCTTTGAGTTTATGTCTTGACTTTGCATTTTATTTAAGGTGTTTTTGATGAATACACATTATGAATTTAAAAAATTTTTTTTAACTTTATTTATTTATTTCAAGACAGATAGAGACACCATGACCAGAGGAAGGGCAGATAGAGAGGGAGAGAGAGAATCCCAAGCAGGCTTTGTGCTGCCAGCACAGAGCCAGATGCAGGGGTCAAACTCACAAAATTGTGAGATCATGACTTGAGCTGAAACCAAAAGTCAGACACTTAACTGACTGAGCCACCCAGGTGGCCCCACATTCTGAATTTTATATGGGCAGACTTTTCATGCCCTCTAGGTTTAATATTTGTTTGTGTCTTAAGAACTTATTTATGCCAAAGCCAGAAACATACTTATCCATATTTTCTACTAAAAGTTTTAGAATTTTACTTTTGATTTTCAAGCCCTTAATCTCTCTATGGTTGATTTTTATCATGGTGTGAATTAGTGCTCCAACTCCTTTTTTTTTTTTTTTTTATGGATAATTATTTATCCAGCTCAATTACTTGAATAGTCCCTCTTTTCCCCATTGATTTACCATGCTTCACTTCCATACATCAAAATTCTCCCACCCCCACACACCACACATTGTTTTAATTACTATATCTCTATAATAAATAGAAGTTGAGCAAGTTTCACTCTTGTTCTTCTTGAATGTCTGATTATTAGTAAGAATGCAATATGACTGTTTAAAAGCAGAAGTGATTGTGTTTGTAGACATGAGCCCACTGGTTGAAAGTGTTCAAACTGCTATAACTATCATCCATGTTTCTCAACTGGGGTGCAGGAATGCAAAAGCACCTGACTCCACAAACAAAACAGGTTCCAAACGAAACAGGTTCAACCAGTCACCACTGACAATATCCAAAGGCAGAGGGAGAGAGAGAGAGAAAGAGAGAGAGAGAGAGAGAGAGAGAGAGGTGATAATGATGTGGGAAACAAAGGCAGAAAGAACTGTAGATAATATTAAATCTACATATAACCCAACCATTTACAGATCCTTGAGATAGACAGAGTATGACATTCTTCCAGGAACTCCCAACTCTCTTAATGTTAATGCTATGTGCTTGAGGGAAAAACAGCCTTAGCTTGACAATAACCAGGCCTCTAGAATCTTGTGAGTCTTCTTTAGCATATGAAAGCCCTTTTGGAAACTTCCCTTGTTTTTACCTCCCCCAATTCCCAAGTATATGATCAGTCACTCCTCACAACCCCAGTGCAGCTCTTTCTGCCCCTGAGTCCTGTCCCCATGCTTTAATAAAACCACCTTTTTTTGTGCCAAAACCATCTCAGGAATTCTTTCTTAGCCATCAGCTCCACATACCAGCACTTCAAAGCGCGTCAGTAACACAAGAAATTTATTTCAGTGAAGCCAAAACCAGGAAGACAATGGACTAACTTCTCAAAGACTGTCTCGGAAATGCTGAAAATACTTCTAGGTTTATATAAGGAAAATGTGGGATGAAGGTAGGTGGGTACCTGCAGGTAGGCATTAAGGTCAGGTTGATTGTTGTCTGGGAGTCAACTACAGAGGTCTTGCTGGCTTGGGGCAGTTGCTATTGCTTGAGGGAGTAGGTTTTTGTTTTTTTGTGTTTGTTTGTTTGTTTGTTTGTTTTTTGCTTCAGAGATAAGCTGGAAAGTAGAACTTAATGAATAGAAAGTACAGATGGAGGTAAAAATGGAGGTAGTTCAAGTCCTCTTTTAGTCTTGCTAAAGGAACCATGAGCATTGGTTAACTCACGGAGTAGGTTAAGAAGTCATTTAAAGAAGTTTCTCTTGTACTCACTTTTATTATAACATGTATTGCATTATATTTCAAGATTTTGTTTATATGTCTTTCTTTTTTACTAGGCTGAGATCCATGAAAACCCATATGTATTATATTCTTTCTCATGTTTCCAGATGTCTGGAACTTGCTTAGCAAATAATAAATGCTTAACTCATATTTGTTGATTGGAATACATAGATTTGGATCTACCAAAAAGAATCCTCAGAAAGTCACTGGGACTTTGAGAGATCAGGGCAAGTCAGGACAGAAGATATGCCTTGATGACGCCACAAACTTAACCTAAATCACTGGGTTTCGGGACAGCCAATTGCCAAATAAAAACATATTGTGAGAGTAGGTTGGTGGTTCTACTATACACCACCAAATAATCAGATTGCCCCAGTACCTAAGACTGGAAAATGTCATATTACTGAGATATGGAACAAACTCACAAAATAGAGGCATGGAAAGTGTGGCCCTAAACATTAGGGTGGCCACAATGGAGGAAAAATGAAATATTCAATAATCTCACAAAACATTGGTACTTCTGACATATCCCCAGGATATCAAGGTGCTCATTACTCCCCTATCCTAGGATCACAAGTGACAAATTTGAATGAAATTAAATGTTTTGATACCTACTGAATTATCTACTTACTACACACTGTAGAATAGGAAGTTCAGTTGTATGGAAGTCATTATTACATGTGCTCTGTGCTCTTTAAACACACTGTATTAGGATTCTTTATCTCAGGGCCCAGGGTTCATTGACTGCTTCGAAGAATGAAGAAGAGGTGGACACAGAATAAAATGAGCAGCGGGCAAAGGTTTATTAGAGTATAAGTTCAGAAAGTAAGAATGGTATGAAAGCTCTCTTTACAGAGAGGGGGCATTCGAAACTGAATACCCCCAACTATAGGCAAAGGACTTTGTTTTCTAGGGTTTTGGTTGGCCCCCTACCCTTCCCCCTTGATCCTTCTCAGGTTCTACCCTTATTGACTGGATACCTCTAGGTGCTGGGTTGTCCATTCCTGATTGGCTCAATTCCACTATGTGAGGAGTCAGACTATGGTCGTACTATCCTTCATATAACATAAGTTTTATGGTTTGCTTATTTTAGTTAGGTATTTTGTTTGTCAAATTCCTGAGGGGAACCTGAGGGGGAGTAAATGGTGTCTGTTACATTCCTAAGAGGAACCTTACACCTGAGGGGGTTTGCTGTGGTCAGCCACTCCCAGTATTGTTCCAAAATATGTGTTTTTCCCCCACCCAGGGTCCTCAGGTCCTAACCTTTCCCTCTCTGCCTGTTTTATCCTATCTTTCCCTTCATAACACCAGCCACTGACTTTAATATTCAGAGTTCAGCAGCCCTTTTCATAGAAACTTATAGTATAATTATCACTATATTTTTCATATTAATTATTTTTTCTAAAAAATAAGTTTTAATGTTGTCGCCTGAAATTTTGTATGTATACGTACATTTGTTAAATTTCTGTGATTTCCTTTGAAGTGCCTTTCTTTACCTTTACATCAGACAATTCTCTGTGGAGACCCACTTAGATCCCCAGAGTTGGTATGAAGATTAAACTGAAGACATTTGAGATATAGCAGATGAGAAAGAAGTCTTTTCAGAGTTTCCCTTATCTGACTAATAGGCAGAGAGTGAAGCTGCCATAAATTCCCTCTTCAGGAAAGCCTCACTTCTAGAGAGAAGACTGACTGCTCACAGGGGGATGAGAAATTACATAAACAAACATTATCACAAACTGTCTTACCTTCCATTTGTTTCCATTAAAGTCCATTTGCTCTTTGAAACTCTCTCTTATCCCATTCCCTTATTAAATTGGTATGTAAACCCTTATCCCTAGCTATTCAAGGAGCTTCTTCATCTGAATGCTCCTACAGATGTATGAATAAAATGTGTTTTCTTCTGTTAATCGTCTATTATTAATTAATTTGCAGGTCCACGGCTATAAGACCTAAGTCAGTAGAGAAAAAGATTATCCTCCAAATATGTCTAAAATTGGTTAAAGTCAGTTATTGTTTTATTTACTGGCTTGGTTTTGAAGGAAGGATTCTATTTGTGCTACATATCAGAAGACAAAGAAGTAAATGTTCGTAAAAACATAGTGTCTCTGCTAGAAAGTCATTAAACTTTGGTTGATTTTCAGTCTGTTCCAAGGTGAGGCCAAAGAGAAAGGAAAAAGAAGAGAAGAGAGATAGGAAATGGCTTATCAGAGTAAAGTGTTGGGTGGGGTAGTTGAGAGGTGAACAGGGAACTTGGCTGTTCAGGTTTTTTCACAGATAGTTTTCCCATTCCTCGGCCTTTAAGATTATTGTGGCATCTGGTCTTACTGCCAGTTATTTCTGTGGAAGAAGAAAAACTTTCCTCTACCCTCTTAAGTTCTGTAGCTACAGTATGCAAATTAAATTGGCAAAGAAAGAAAACAGAAGGAAAAGCATAAAAATTCTTATTGATGTTAATGTTTTCAATTTTACATGCATGAGAGCAAGTTCACAGAAAAGAAGTGAAATCTTGAAAAGGCAAGCTGGAGAGCTTATACACCATTTTGACAAAGGTCAATAAATTGTAGAAAGTACTAGATAAAGGAAAGGAGGCTTTTAGAGAAGGTAAATATGTGGGGAAATTTATGGAAGATAAGGACTTTTTTAGCAAGATTTCTTTGTATAGACGCCTCTCAATGCCAACTTTCCATCTTCATGGCCTTAGAACTCTCCTGGAAAGGGGATTTACGGCTGTCATCATTTTTCAGAAGTTTCTGCTTTTAATCAGATAAGGGAATCTCCAAGAAGACTTTTTTCTGCATCTGTTGATTCTCAATTTACTTCAGTTTGAAATAATACATATTTTGGCATATTTTGGGTAGCATATTCTGATCTCCTTCATTTCTTCGGGCCTTCCCATTACCATCTTTTCCATTTTTCTGTGACATCAAAGCAAGTAACATGTCCATAATTGTTTCCTAGCCTGCAAAGAAAAAAAATGGACTAAGATTACTTCCAGCTCTAAATTTCTATGATTCTATGAGCTAGCTAATACAAGACACTTCAAACTGTTCCAGTCATAACTTTCCCCAAAGTTACTAATATATATTTAAACTTTACATTGTCTGAAATCAAGGCCCTTCTGAAGATGGTTTTCAGAGAGTGATTCTAAAATTTTTTGGTCTCAGAGTACCCTTTTTCAGATCCTACCCTTCCACATTACTTCAGTTTCATAGCAATTAATAATAATAATAATAATAATAGGCAATAATATTGATGTTTAATAGTTGTACCTTAAATATATTTTCTCATTTAACCTTCAGGATAATCCCATGAAGGGTGGCATTAATGTTATTTCTTTTTGTAGCTTAAGAAACTGACGTAGAGAGGCTAAGTGCCTTGTTCAAGATCAAACAGCTATAAGTGATGAATCTGGGATTCAAACCCAGTTACTGACTACAGAGCTGTGCATTTATCCTTTAAATTATATAGCACTCAAGTCAACTTTTAAATACTTCCCTTTTTTTTAGAACAAACTCTACATGAATACATTTTTATAAAAGAGCCCCATTGTATACAACTGTCTTAAAGAAAACATGAAGCACTTCGGTAGGGCAAAGATATTTCTTGTGTATCCTTCCAAACCTTTACACTTAGCAAAAATTTTGCTTCAGTGGAAAACCCCATTATCTATAGCTCACTTTCTTTGGTTAGCTGATTCTAAGAGAGCTATTTTATAACTCTGTAAGTTTGTTAGCAATGTTAAATAATATTGATTAATACATCAAAGCATTAAAAACATTGCAAAATAATGCTTGCCTGTGGATATGCAAATGGAGTCTGTTCAAGTGGAGGACAACCCACTTGCTCCACCCCAAACCAATTTTGCTTTCATTTGCACATTAATTTTAACATTCCTTTTTTTTAAATATGAAATTTATTGTCAAATTGGTTTCCATACAACACCCAGTGCTCATCCCAAAAGGTGTCTCAATGCCCATCACCCACTTTCCCCTCCCTCCCACCCCACATCAACCCTCAGTTTATTCTCAGTTGTTAAGAGTCTCTTATGGTTTGCCTCCTTCCCTCTCTGTAACCATTTTCCCCCCTTGCCCTCCCCCACTTAACTTCTGTTAAGTTTCTCAGGATCCACATAAGAGTGAAAACATATGGTGTCTGTCTTTCTCTGCCTGACTTATTTCACTTAGCATAACACTCTCCAGTTTCATCCATGTTGCTACAAATGTCCAGATTTCATTTTTTCTCATTGCCAAGTAGTATTCCATTGTATATATAAACCACAACTTCTTTACCCATTCATCAGTTGCTGGACATTTAGGCTCTTTCCATAATTTGGCTATTGTTGAGAGTGCTACTATAAACATTGGGGTACAAGTGCCCCTATGCATCAACATTCCTGTATACCTTCGGTAAATTCCTAGCAGTGCTATTGCTGGGTCATAGGATAGATCTATTTTTAATTTTTTGAGGAACCTCCACACTGCTTTCCAGAGCGGCTGCACCAATTTGCATTCCCACCAACAGTGCAAGAGGGTTCCCGTTTCTCCACATCCTCTCCAGCATCTATAGTCTCCTGATTTGTTCATTTTAGCCACTCTCACCAGCATGAGGTGGTATCTCAGTGTGGTGTGGATTTGTATTTCCCTGTTTAGGAGTGACATTCAGCATCTTTTCATGTGCCTGTTGGTCATCTGGATGTCTTGTTTAGAGAAGTGTCTAGTCATGTCTTCTGCCCTTTTCTTCACTGGATTATTTGTTTTTTGGGTGTGGAGTTTGGTGAGTTCTTTATGGATTTTGGATACTAGCCCTTTGTCCGATATGTCATTTGCAAATATCTTTTCGCATTCTGTTGGTTGCCTTTTAGTTTTGTTGATTGTTTCCTTTGCTGTGCAGAAACTTTTTATCTTCATGAGGTCCCAATAGTTCATTTTTGCTTTTAATTCCCTTGCCTTTGGGGATGTGTCAAGTAAGAAATTGCTGTGGCAGAGGTCAGAGAGGTCTTTTCCTGCTTTCTCCTCTAGGGTTTTGATGGCTTCCTGTCTCACATTCAGGTCCTTCATCCATTTTGAGTTTATTTTTGTGAATGGTGTGAGAAAGTGGTCTAGTTTCAACCTTTTGCATGTTGCTGTCCAGTTCTCCCAGCACCATTTGTTAAAGAGACTTTCTTTTTTCCATTGGATATTCTTTCCTGCTTTGCCAAAGATTAGTTGGCCATACTTTTGTGGGTCTAGTTCTGGGGTTTCTATTCTATGCCATTGGTCTATGTGTCTGTTTTTGTGCCAATACCATGCTGTCTTGATGATTACAGCTATGTAGCAGAGGCTAAAGTCTGGGATTGTGATGCCTCCTACTTTGGTCTTCCTCTTCAAAATTACTTTGTCTATTCAGGGCCTTTTGTTTTTCCATATGAATTTTAGGATTACTTGTTCTAGCTTCGAGAAGAATGCTGGTGCAATTTTGATTGGGATTGCATTGAAAGTGTAGATAACTTTGGGTAGTATTGACATTTTGACAATATTTATTCTTCCAACCCATGAGCACGGAATGTTTTTCCATTTCTTAATATCTTCTTCAATTTCCTTCATAAGCTTTCTATGGTTTTCAGCATACAGATCTTTTACATCTTTGTTTAGATTTATCCCTAGGTATTTTATGCTTCTTGGTGCAATTGTGAATGGGATCAGTTTCTTTGTCTTTCTGTTGCTTCGTTATTAGTGTATAAGAATGCAACTGATTTCTGTACATTGATTTTGTATCCTACGATTTTGCTATATTCATGTATCAGTTCTAGCAGACTTTTGGTGGAGTCTATCGGATTTTCCATGTATAATATCATGTGATCTGCAAAAAGTGAAAGCTTAACTTCGTCTTTGCCAATTTGATGCCTTTGATTTCCTTTTGTTGTCTGATTGCTGATGCTAGAACTTCCAGCACTATGTTAAACAACAGCGGTGAGAGTGGGCATCCCTGTCGTGTTCCTGATCTCAGGGAAAAAGCTCTCAGTTTTTCCCCATTGAGGGTGATGTTAGCTGTGGGCTTTTCATAAATGGCTTTTATGATCTTTAAGTATGTTCCTTCTATCCCGACTTTCTCGAGGGTTTTTATTAAGAAATGGTGCTGAATTTTGTCAAATGCCTTTTCTGAATCGATTGACAGGATCCTATGGTTCTTATCTTTTCTTTTATTAATGTGATGTATCATGTTGATTGATTTACAAATGTTGAACCAGCCCTTCATCCCAGGAATGGATCCCACTTGATCATGGTGAATAATTCTTTTTGTATGCTGTTGAATTCGATTTGCTAGTACCTTATTGAGAATTTTTGCATCCATATTCATCAGGGATATTGGCCTGTAGTTCTCTTTTTTTACTGGGTCTCTGTCTGGTTTAGGAATCAAAGTAATACTGGCTTCATAGAATGAGTCTGGAAGTTTTCCTTCCCTTTCTATTTTTTGAAACAGCTTGAGAAGGATAGGTATTATTTCTGCTTTAAACGTCTGGTAGCACTCCCCTGGGAAGCCATCTGGTCCTGGACTCTTATTTGTCAGGAGATTTTTGATAACTGATTCAATTTCTTTGCTTGTCATGGGTCTGTTCAAGCTTTCTATTGCCTCCTGATTGAGTTTTGGAAGTGTGTGGGTGCTTAGGAATTTGTCCATTTCTTCCAGGTTGTCCAGTTTGTTGGCATATAGTTTTTCATAGTATTCCCTGATAATTGCTTGTATCTCTGAGGGATTGGTTGTAATAATTCCATTTTCATTCATGAATTTATCTATTTGGGTCATCTCCCTTTTCTTTTTGAGAAGCCTGGCTAGAGGTTTGTCAATTTTGTTTATTTTCTCAAAAAACCAACTCTTGGTTTCATTGATCTGCTCTACAGTTTTTTTAGATTCTATATTGTTTATTTCTGCTCTGATCTTTATTATTTCTCTTCTTCTGCTGGGTTTAAGGTGTCTTTGCTGTTCTGCTTCTGTTTCCTTTAGGTGTTCTGTTAGATTTTTTATTTGGGCTTTTTCTTGTTTCTTGAGATAGGCCTGGATTGCAATGTATTTTCCTCTCAGGACTGCCTTCGCTGTATCCCAAAGCGTTTGGATTGTTGTATTTTCGTTTTCGTTTGTTTCCATATATTTTTTAATTTCTTCTCTAATTGCCTGGTTGACCCATTCATTCTTTAGTAGGGTGTTCTTTAACCTCCATGCTTTTGGAGGATTTCCAGACTTTTTCCTGTGGTTGATTTCAAGCTTCATAGCATCGTGGTCTGAAAGTATGCATGGTATGATCTCAATTCTTGTATACTTATGTAGGGCTGTTTTGTGACCCAGAATGTGATCTATCTTGGAGAATGTTCCATGTGCACTCGAGAAGAAAGTATATTCTGTTGCTTTGGGATGCAGAGTTCTAAATACATCTGTCAAGTCCATCTGATCCAATGTATCATTCAGGGCCCTTGTTTCTTTATTGACCGTGTGTCTAGATGATCTATCCATTGTTGTAAGTGGGGTGTTAAAGTCCCCTGCAATTACCCCCATCTTATCAATACGGTTGCTTATGTTTGTGAGTAATTGTTTTATATATTTGGGGGCTCCAGTATTTGGCGCATAGACATTTATAATTGTTAGCTCTTCCTGATGGATAGACCCTGTAATTATTATGTAATGCCCTTCTTCATCTCTTGTTACATCCTTTAATTTAAAATCTAGTTTGTCTGATATAAGTATGGCTACTCCAGCTCTCTTTTGACTTTCAGTAGCATGATAAATAGTTCTCCATCCCCTCACTTTCAATCTGAAGGTGTCCTCAGGTCTAAAATGAGTCTCTTGTAGACAGCAAATAGATGCATCTTGTTTTTTTTATCCATTCTGATACCCTATGTCTTTTGGTTGGCGCATTTAGTCCATTTACATTCAGTGTTATTATAGAAAGATATGGGTTTAGAGTCATTGTGATATCTGTACGTTTCATGCTTGTAGCGATGTCTCTGGTACTTTGTCTCACAGGATCCCCTTTAGGATCTTGTAGGGCTGGTTTAGGGGTGATGAATTCCTTCAGTTTTTGTTTGTTTGGGAAAACCTTTATCTCTCATTCTACTCTGAATGACAGACTTGCTGGGTAAAGGATTCTTGGGTGCATATTTTTTCTGTTCATCATATTGAAGATTTCCTGCCATTCCTTTCTGGCCTGCCAAGTTTCAGTAGAAAGATCCGTCACGAGTCTTATCAGTGTCCCTTTATATGTTAGAGCACGTTTATCCCTAGCTGCTTTCAGAATTTTCTCTTTATCCTTGTATTTTGCCAGTTTCACTGTGATATGTTGTGCAGAAGATCGATTCAAGTTACATCTGAAGGGAGTTCTCTGTGCTTCTTGGATTTCAATGCCTTTTTCCTTCCCCAGATCAGGGAAGTTCTCAGCTATTATTTCTTCAAGTACACCTTCAGTACCTTTCCCTCTCTCTTCCTCCTCTGGAATACCAATTATGTGTAGATTATTTCTCTTTAGTGCATCACTTAGTTCTCTAATTTTCCCCTCATACTCCTGGATTTTTTTTATCTCTCTTTTTCTCAGCTTTTCTTTTTGCATAATTTTATCTTCTAGTTCACCTATTCTCTCTTCTGCCTCTTCAATCCGAGCTGTGATTGTCTCCATTTTATTTTGCAGTTCATTTATAGCATTTTTTAGCTCCTCCTGGCTGTTCCTTAGTCCCTTGATCTCTGTAGCAATAGATTCTCTGCTGTCCTCTATACTGTTTTCAAGCCCAGTGATTAATTTTATTACTATTATTCTAAATTCACTTTCTGTTATATTATTTAAATCCTTTCTGATCACTTCATTAGCTGTTGTTATTTCCTGGAGATTCTTTTGAGGGGAATTCTTCCGTTTTGGATATTCCCTGGAGTGGTGTGGAACTGCAGGGCACCTCCCCTGTGCTGTCTTGAATAACTTGCATGGGTGGGCGGGGCCACATTCAGACTGGTGTGTACCTTCTCTTCCCCTCTCCTAAGAGCGGGATTCACTGAGGGGTGGCATGGCCCATCTGGGCTACTTGCACACTGCCAGGCTTGTGCTGGGGATCTGGCATATTAGCTGGGGTGGATTGGCAAGGTGCACAGGGGCAGGAGGGTCAGGCTCAGCTTGCTTTTCCTTCGGTGATCTGCTTCAGGAGGGGCCCTGCGGCACCGGGAGGGAGTCAGACCCACTGCCAGAAGGATGGATCCGCAGAAGCACAGTGTTGGGTGTTTGTGCAGTGCAAGCAATTTCCCTGGCAGAAACTGGTTCCCTTTGGGAGTATGGCTGGGGAATGGGTGAGGGAGATGGCACTGACCAGTGCCTTTGTTCCCCGCCAAGCTGAGCTCTGTGGTCCAGGGCTCAACACTCTCCCTCCTGTTGTCTTCCAGCCCTCCTGCTCTCTGAGCAGAGCTGTTAGCTTATAACCTTCCAGATGTTAAGTCCCGCTTGCTGTCCGAACACACTCTATCCGGCCCCTTCACTTTTGCCAGCCAGACTCGGGGCTCTGCTTGGCCAGCGGGCTGCCCCTCTGCCCCGGCTCCCTCCCGCCAGTCCGCGTAGCGCGCACCACCTCTCTGCCCTTCCTACCCTCTTCCGTGGGCCTCTTGTCTACATTTGGCTCTGGAGATTCCATTCTGCTAGTCTTCTGGTGGTTTTCTGGGTTATTTAGGCAGGTGTAGGTGGAATCTAAGTGATTAGCAGGACGCGGTGAGCCCAGCGTCCTCCTACGCCGCCATCTTCTTCTCAAAACCACACTTTACCCCTTTTACTCCACTGTGGGATATATTTTCAAAATCCTTCTCTATCTCATTGGGTGGTATAGAGGATCAAAATATGCCATTCCCAAATATACTACTTTGGCATAATAATTATTTTAAGCTGAAGAAAATTGAGAAACATCAGATACCAAAAAAGTTCTCTGCCCACCCCCCCTTGCCTAAAAACATGCTTAGATTATTTTTTTAAGTTTTTATTTTTTATTATTTTTTTGAGTAAGCTCTATGCCCAAAGTAGAGCTTGAACTCATGACCCTGAGATCAAGAGTTGCACACTCTACTGAGCTAGGCAGGCACCCCTAAGTTTTCATTTAAATTCTAGTTAGTTAACATACAGTGTAGTACTAGTTTCAGTGTACAATATAGAGATTCAAGATTTCCATGCAACACTTGGTGCTTATCACAAGTGCACTCCTTAATCTCCATCATCTGTTTAACCTATCCTCCTATCTCCCTCCTCTATGGTGACCATCTTGTGGCTCTCTGTAGTTTAGAATCTGTTTCTCGGTTTCCCTCTCTCTCTCCTTTTTTTTCTCCGTGATCATTTGTTTTGTTTCTTAAATCACACATGTGAGTAAAATCATATGCTGTTTGTCTTTTTTTGACTGACTTATTTCACTTAGCATAGTACTCTCTAGATCCATTCATGTTGTCATAAAGGGCAAGATTTCATTCTTTTTTATGGCTGAGTAATATCACATCATTTATATATACATGTATATATATACATATATATACATATACATATATGTGTGTATATATATGTGTGTATATATATGTGTGTATATATATACACATATATATGTATGTATATATACATATATATGTATATACATATTTGTATGTATGTATATATATACATATATATGTATATACATATTTGTATGTATGTATGTATGTATGTATATATATACATATATATGTATATACATATTTGTATGTATGTATGTATATATATGTATATACATATACATATATGTGTGTGTATGTATATGTATATATACATACATACATATGTATATATGTGTGTATATATATGTATATACATATATATACACATATACATATATACACATATATACATATATACATATATATACACACATATATATACCACATCTTCATCCATTCATCAATTGATGGACATTTGGTCTGTTTCGATAATTTGGCTATTGTAGATAATGCTGCTATAAACATTGGGGTGCATGTATCCTTTTGAATTAGTATTTTTGCATTCTTTGGGTAAATACCTAGTAGTGCATTTGCTATATTGAAGGATAGTTCTATTTTTAACTTTTTGGGGAATCCCACACTGTTTTACACAGTAGCTGTTCCAGTGTGCATTCCCACCAATAATGCAAGAGGGTTTCTCTTTCTCTACATCCTCACCAACATCTGTTGTTTTCTATGTTGTTAATTTTAGCCATTCTGACAGGTGTGAGTTGATATCTCATTTTAGTTATGATTTGTACTTCCCTGATGATGAGTGATGTTGAACATATTTTCATGGGTCTGTTAGCCATCTGTATGTCTTCTTTGGAAAAACGAGACAGTCTTTTTCCCATTGGATATTCTTTCCTGTTTTGTTGAAGATTAATTGACCATATAATTGTGGGTTCATTTCTGGATTTTTTATTCTGTTCTATTGATCTGTGTCTATTTTTATGCCACTACCATACTATTTTGATTACTACAGCTCTGTGATATAACTTGAAGTCCATAATTGTGATGCTTCCAGCTTTGTTTTTCTTTTACAAGGTTGCTTTGGCATCAGGGTCTTTTGTGGTTCCATGCAAATTTTAGAGTTGTTTGGTCTAGCACTGAAAACACTCTCAGACTCGTAATCACTAGAGCTTTTTATTAGCCCAGAGATGGCACCAAGAGGAATCTACACAATAAACTTTACTAAAATAACCCTTATGTTTCTTATTTCTCCCTATATATTTACCTTCCCATAGTTTGCAACACTTGGAAGCCTAAAACCCTTCTTGCTTGTCTTGTCACATCTCTACAAATTTATTGTTCTTTGTTAAGATGTTATGTAAGTCCAAATTACCCCCTTTGAATTACTCATCACTGAGCTTCTCGTGTGTATGCACAATGCGCATGTTAACAAATTCTGTTGTTCATTTCTTATTAATTTGTCTTTTATCAGCCTAATTTGTAAGACACCAGGCAGAAAACCTTGGAAGGTAGAGGAAAAGTTTGTTTTCCTCCCCTGTCTTGCCTTTTCTTGTTCCTCTTGGCATCCCTCCCATCTCCATTTCATTGGTCCCATAGAGTAAGTGAATAGAAATAGGCCCGGCAAAGTAGGCACTGGTGATGAGAAGCCCTTGGTAAATGGTTTTTGTTTTCTGGCAGCAACTGCACCTCAGTGTATGTGGAGTGATAGGATACATATAACAAAGATCTAGCACCAAGTGCTCTCTCCAACAGACTTGCTACACTACCACCCTTTAAGCAAAATGCTCCCAGAGATTGGAGTATTTAAGAGAGGTCAGGGTTATGGTAGCATGGTCAATAAAGCACATTCTGTGTCTTAGAGAGGCCTGACAATCTTATATAAATGAGAAGCTGACAATAGAATCAGAGCCCTTAACCTCAGAGTGGAAATTTGAGTGCTGGAATTCCATAAGGATTTATTATTGCTACCAGCTGCTCCTGGGTGAATGACCAAATCAACATGCCAACGACCTTTCTCTCTGTGACCTTGTGTGTGTGTGTGTGTGTGTGTGTGTGTGTCCATCCAATCTATTGGGGTTCCCAAGAGCTGCCTAAAAAAACCCACAAAAGCAAAAGGAGAAGAATCACAAATACTCAGTCTGTTCTGGTGGCTGGAAGAGACTAGCAGGAAGTGATGTAGGAGAGTCATAAAGTCTAAATCACATCTCAGTGTGTAGATCTATGTTGTTAATGCTAAAGATTTTACTTATTTCATTAATTAAATGAGAAAAACCAAGAAGATGTTATGATCTATTCAAAGAAATCAAAGAACAACAAATTTATGTGGAATAAAGGAATGTTAAAATTGATTCTGGACCAACATGGCAGAGAAGTAGGGGGGGGGTGGCCCATACATCCCACATCTCTCAAACAAAGAAGTGTAGAAGCCAAAGGACTTTGAACACCAGAGCCTGGGAGGAAAAGAGACTGAATCTACTAGGAAGAAAATGGGAAAGTTGGAAAAAGAGAGGGCTACTCCAAGGAACAAATCAAAGCACACCTGATAGAGGGTACAAAGTATTACTTTGAGTGGGGTAATAAAATAACTAAAGTCACAACAACAGAGAGCAAGTAACAATCCCTGAAAAAACAGGGCCAGGCTCTGGACAGTGTATGACCCTCCTTTAATATAGCAGTGCTCGCAGGTGCAGAGTACACAAGCTTTTAATATGCATAAGGAACAGAAAACTAGCCAAAATGATGAAACAGAAGAATTCTCCTTAAAAGAAACTCCAGGAAGTAGTGACAGCTAACAAATTGAACAAAACTGATTTAAGCAATATAATGGAATAAGAATTTAGAATAATATTCATAAAATTAATCACTGGGCTTGAAAAAAGCAGAGGCTAGCAGAGAATCTATTGCTACAGAGATCAAGGGACTAAAAAGTAGTCATGATGAATTAAAAAACGCTATAAATGAGGTATAAAATAAAAACGGAGGCAGCCACAGCACGGACTGAAGAGGCAGAGGAGAGAATAGGTGAATTAGAAGATAAAATTATGGAAAAAGAGGAAGCTGAGAAAAAGATA
Source organism: Panthera onca (assembly GCF_046562875.1). Classification (NCBI taxonomy): domain Eukaryota; kingdom Metazoa; phylum Chordata; class Mammalia; order Carnivora; family Felidae; genus Panthera; species Panthera onca. Next base: position 63,797,383 of record NC_138345.1, read on the forward strand.
AAAAAAAATCCAGGAGTATGAAGGGAGAATTAGAGAACTAAGTGATGCAATCAAATGGAACAATATCCGTATCATAGGAATTCCAGAAGAAGAGTGAGAGAAAGGGGCTGAAGGTGTACTTGAACTAATCATAGCTGAGAACTTTCTTGATCTGGAGAAGGAAAAAGGCATTGAAATCCAAGAGGCACAGAGAACTCCCTTCAGACCTAACTTGAATCGATCTTCTGTACGACATATCATAGTGAAACTGGCAAAATACAAGGATAAAGAGAGAATTCTGAAAGCAGCTAGGGGTAAATGGGCCCTAACATACAAAGGTAGACACATAAAGGTCATAGCAGACCTATCTACTGATACTTGGCCGGCCATAAAGGAATGGCAAGAAATCTTCAATGTGATGAACAGAAAAAATATGCAGCCAAGAATCCTTTATCCAGCAAGTCTGTCATTCAGAATAGAAGGAGAGATAAAGGTTTTCCCAAACAAACAAAAACTGAAGGAATTCATCACCCCTAAACCAGCCTTACAAGAGATACTAAGGGAACTCTGTGAGTGAAATGTTGCAAGGACCACAAAGTACCAGAGACACCACTACAAGCATGAAACCTACAGACATCACAATGACTCTAAACCCATATCTTTCAATAATAACACTGAATGTAAATGGACTCAATGCGCCAACCAAAAGACATAGGGTATCAGAATGGATAAAAAAACAAGACCCATGTATTAACTGTCTACAAGAGACTCATTTTAGACCTGAGGACACCTTCAGATTGAAAGTGAGGGGATGGAGAACTATCTATCATGCTACTGGAACCCAAAAGAGAGCTGGAGTAGCCATACTTATATCAGACAAACTAGATTTTAAATTAAAGGATGTAACAAGAGATGAAGAAGGGCAATATATAATAATTACAGGGTCTATCCATCAGGAAGAGCTAACAATTATAAATGTCTATGCGCCAAATACTGGAGCCCCCAAATATATAAAACAATTACTCACAAACATAAGCAACCTTATTGATAAGAATGTGGTAATTGTAGGGGACTTTAACACCCCACTTACAACAATGGATAGATCATCTAGACACACGGTCAATAAAGAAACAAGGGCCCTGAATGATACATTGGATCAGATGGACTTGACAGATGTATTTAGAACTCTGCATCCCAAAGCAACAGAATATACTTTCTTCTCGAGTGCACATGGAACATTCTCCAAGATAGATCACATTCTGGGTCACAAAACAGCCCTACATAAGTATACAAGAATTGAGATCATACCATGCATACTTTCAGACCACGATGCTATGAAGCTTGAAATCAACCACAGGAAAAAGTCTGGAAATCCTCCAAAAGCATGGAGGTTAAAGAACACCCTACTAAAGAATGAATGGGTCAACCAGGCAATTAGAGAAGAAATTAAAAAATATATGGAAACAAACGAAAACGAAAATACAACAATCCAAACGCTTTGGGATACAGCGAAGGCAGTCCTGAGAGGAAAATACATTGCAATCCAGGCCTATCTCAAGAAACAAGAAAAAGCCCAAATAAAAAATCTAACAGAACACCTAAAGGAAACAGAAGCAGAACAGCAAAGACACCTTAAACCCAGCAGAAGAAGAGAAATAATAAAGATCAGAGCAGAAATAAACAATATAGAATCTAAAAAAACTGTAGAGCAGATCAATGAAACCAAGAGTTGGTTTTTTGAGAAAATAAACAAAATTGACAAACCTCTAGCCAGGCTTCTCAAAAAGAAAAGGGAGATGACCCAAATAGATAAATTCATGAATGAAAATGGAATTATTACAACCAATCCCTCAGAGATACAAGCAATTATCAGGGAATACTATGAAAAACAATATGCCAACAAACTGGACAACCTGGAAGAAATGGACAAATTCCTAAACACCCACACACTTCCAAAACTCAATTAGGAGGAAATAGCTTGAACAGACCCATAACCAGAGAAGAAGTTGAATCAGTTATCAAAAACCTCCCAACATATAAGAGTCCAGGACCAGATGGCTTCCCAGGGGAGTGCTACCAGACGTTTAAAGCAGAGATAATACCTATCCTTCTCAAGCTGTTTCAAAAAATAGAAAGGGAAGGAAAACTTCCAGACTCATTCTATGAAGCCAGTATTACTTTGATTCCTAAACCAGACAGAGACCCAGCAAAAAAAGAGAACTACAGGCCAATATCCCTGATGAATATGGATGCAAAAATTCTCAGTAAGATACTAGCAAATTGAATTCAACAGCATATAAAAAGAATTATTCACCATGATCAAGTGGGATCCATTCCTGGGATGCAGGGCTGGTTCAACATTCGCAAATCAATCAACGTGATACATCACATTAATAAAAGATAAGAACCATAGGATCCTGTCAATCGATGCAGAAAAGGCATTTGACAAAATTCAGCATCCCTTCTTAATAAAAACCCTCGAGAAAGTTGGGATAGAAGGAACATACTTAAACATCGTAAAAGCCATTTCTGAAAAGCCCACAGCTAACATCATCCTCCAAGTGGAAAAACTGAGAGCTTTCTCCCTGAGATCAGGAACACGACAGGGATGTCCACTCTCACTGCTGTTGTTTAACATAGTGCTGGAAGTTCTAGCATCAGCAATCAGACAACAAAAGGAAATCAAAGGCATCAAAATTGGCAAAGATGAAGTCAAGCTTTCGCTTTTTGCAGATGACATGATATTATACATGGAAAATCCGATAGACTCCACCAAAAGTCTGCTAGAACTGATACATGAATTCAGCAAAGTCGTAGGATACAAAATCAATGTACAGAAACCAGTTGCATTTTTATACACTAATAACAAAGCAACAGAAAGACAAATAAAGAAACTGATCCCATTCACAATTGCACCAAGAAGCATAAAATACCTAGGGATAAATCTAAACAAAGATGTAAAAGATCTGTATGCTGAAAACTATAGAAAGCTTATGAAGGAAATTGAAGATATAAAGAAATGGAAAAACATTCCGTGCTCATGGGTTGGAAGAATAAATATTGTCAAAATGTCAATACTACCCAAAGCTATCTACACATTCAATGCATTTCCAATCAAAATTGCACCAGCATTCTTCTCGAAGCTAGAACAAGCAATCCTATAATTTGTATCTAACCACAAAAGACCCCAAATAGCCAAAGTAATTTTAAAGAAGAAGACCAAAGCAGGAGGCATCACAATCCCAGACTTTAGCCCCTACTACAAAGCTGTAATCATCAAGACAGCATGGTATTGGCACAAAAACAGACACATAGACCAATGGAATAGAATAGAAACCCCAGAACTAGATCCACAAAAGTATGGCCAACTAATCTTTCGCAAAGCAGGAAAGAATATCCAATGGAAAAAAGAAAGTCTCTTTAACAAATGGTGCTGGGAGAACTGGACAGCAACATGCAAAAGGTTGAAACTAGACCACTTTCTCACACCATTCACAAAAATAAACCCAAAATGGATAAAGGACCTGAATGTGAGACAGGAAGCCATCAAAACCCTAGAGGAGAAAGCAGGAAAAGACCTCTCTGACCTCAGCCGCAGCAATTTCTTACTTGACACATCCCCAAAGGCAAGGGAATTAAAAGCAAAAATGAACTATTGGGACCTCATGAAGATAAAAAGCTTCTGCACAGCAAAAGAAACAATCAACAAAACTAAAAGGCAACCAACGGAATGGGAAAAGATATTTGCAAATGACATATCGGACAAAGGGCTAGTATCCAAAATCTATAAAGAACTCACCAAACTCCACACCGAAAAACAAACAACCCAGTGAAGAAATGGGCAGAAAGCATGAATAGACACCTCTCTAAAGAAGACATCCGGATGGCCAATAGGTACATGAAAAATGCTCAATGTCACTCATCAGGGAAATACAAATCCATACCACACTGAGATATCACCTCACGCCAGTCAGAGTGGCCAAAATGAACAAATCAGGAGACTATAGATGCTGGAGAGGATGTGGAGAAACGGGAACCCTCTTGCACTGTTGGTGGGAATGCAAACTGGTGCAGCCATTCTGGAAAATAGTGTGGAGGTTCCTCAAAAAATTAAAAATAGACCTACCCTATGACCCAGCAGTAGCACTGATAAGAATTTACCCAAGGGATACAGGAGTACTGATGCACAGGGGCACTTGTACTCCAAGTTTATAGCAGCACTCTCAACAATAGCGAAATTATGGAAAGAGCCTAAATGTCCATCAAATGATGAATGGATAAAGAAATTGTGGTTTATATACACAATGGAGTACTACGTGGCAATGAGAAAGAATGAAATATGGCCCTTTGTAGCAACGTGGACAGAACTGAAGAGTGTTATGCTAAGTGAAATAAGCCATGCAGAGAGAGACAGATATCTTATGTTTTCACGGTTATGTGGATCCTGAGAAACTTAACAGGAACCCTTGGGGGAGAAGGGAAAAAAAAAAGAGAGAGAGAGAGAGAGGTTAGAGTGAGAGAGAGCCAAAGCATAAGAGACTCTTAAAAAATGAGAACAAAAAAAAGAACAAAAAAAAAAAAAAAGAGAGAACAAACTGAGGGCTGATGGGGGGGAGAGGGAGGGGAGGGTGGGTGATCGGTATTGAAGAGGCTATCTTTTGGCATGAGCCCTGGGTGTTGTATGGAAACCAATTTGACAATAAATTTCATATATTGAAAAAAGGGGGGGGGGTGATAAAGTGTGAGAAGCAAGGTTTGGAATACCAGGGAAGCCAGAAAGAGATAGTGTGTCAAGTAGGGAGTGATTAATAGTGTCAAATGACACATGAAGACAAAGTAAGTAAGAAATGAGAACTTTTGGATTTGTTCATTACAGTCATTGGGAAATTCAACTTATGAATTTCAGTGGCTAGTGAGTGGGAAGGATAGACCACAGTGGGTTATAGGGTGAGTAGGTGGGGAGAAAGAGAACAACATTTTAAACTGCTCTTGAGAGGTTTAACAAAGAAAAAAGGAAATACTAGAAGAATAAAAGGGGCAGATCCCAGAAATAAATTCTTCAAGGGAACACTCACTGCTTTTCATTTACACCTACTGTAGAACTTACAAGGACTCTCTTCATAAAACCCTCGGTCCTTAGGTTCCCAGAATAAATGAAAAAAACAAACACCAGACTGATTCCCATAATCTTAAAAAAAGAAAAAGATTATTAGCATGTTAACATCATGGAAGCAGGAGCTCAACCCCTCAATCTGAATTTAAGAAATTTTCTGTTGTGGGGCACCTGGGTGGCTCAGTCAGTTAAGCGTCTGACTTCAGCTCAGGTCATGGTCTCAATGCTTGTGAGTTTGAGCCCCAAGTCAGGCTGTGTGCTGACAGCTCAGAGCCTTGAACCTGCTTTGGATTCTATCTCTGTCTCTCTGTCCCTCCCCTGCTTATACTCTGTCTCTGTCTCTGTCTCTCTCTCTCTCAAATATAAATGAACATTAAAAAAAAAGAGAAAATTTCTGTTAGGTGAGAAATTATCTGTTATAATTGCCAAGTATACTACACAAAAAGCTAACTCAAAGGCTATGGTACAGAAAGGCTTACAGACAAATTAAGGTACACTAATCACATGTTTAATGTAAATCTGAAACAAACAAGTAGCAAGAGAAAAGAGCATAAGTTTAATACAATTAAGATAGGGTGCAAACAGGACACAGTGACCTTATCACCTGAATCCTGGGATACATTATGTCCGTATGTTCTGCCTCTCTCCCTGCTGCAGCAGCCTTCCCTGCTACTCACATGGTTTCAGGGACCAGACTTGAAGTATGAGCAAGAGGATTCAATTAGAGGAAAGGTATTTGGGTCCAATGACACACACTTTCCATATTGGAGAAACCCAGGAGTAAGTGTACCTGGCCACAATTGTAATTTGCCAGTTAGCCTGCTGAACAACCCTGCGTTTTATTTGCATGGGGATGGCTCTGTTACCAATTTATCTGAGCCACTAACTCAAGAAACTAATCCATGAACCCTGGCACACGGCCTACTGCTCTATTCCAGTGAATCCTCAGAGGCTGGGCAAATTGAAAGTGAAGCTCCCAGCTGGGTTTGCCAACACTGTTGCTAAAACAGTCAGATAAACTCATTGCAAGAGAAGCCAGTAACTCAAGAGACAGGGTTTGGAAAAGAGAAAGAGAGAAATTTATTTCAGGTGGTGGCAGCCAAGGGAGCTGGCAGGCTCTAGTCTTACCAAGTGACCTCTGTCCCAAAGATGGACACCTAAAGTTCTATAAGGAGAGGTTGCAGGGGGAGGGTGGTGCATGCAAGAGAGCAGACAGGGAGCATGTGATCATGGGTAGGAGTTGGTGTGTTCAGCACATGAGTCGTGGTCAGGGAAGGGGTTGTGTGGGGTGTTCTATTTGCTATCAGGGCTTTTCTGGTCTGGCAGTTGGAATGTTCTGGGCACTGTAAAACATCTTCATCAATGTCTCAAAGTGTAATAAGAAACAAGAACAATGGATTTTAGTTCCAGCATGAGTTAAATAGTCTTGTCTCTGGTTTTAACTGTTGGGGCCTATAGTTGAGCAAGAGGGCTTGCTAACAGCTCATCTATGATTTTACAGACACTGAGCACTTGTATTTCTTGTGTATATTTAATGCATTACAGTTTTTTGTTGCTTCATATACCTCATATATATTCAGTGTTCATGAATACAATGTTCATGAACACATCTTATAGATTCTACCTGTCTCACAAACTACTTGCCTCTAAACAATTCAGTGTATCCTCACTTGTGTATTTCTTAAGTTTTGTATAGTAGAATTAAATGATATAGCTTAAATAATATGGCACATACCTATTACATTCTCAAAAATATTTTTCTGATGAATCTCTGCCCACTGTTCTTGGATCTTCTCCAGTTCTATTTCATGCTGGCTGCATCATCATAACAGTCCACATTCAATAATAACTTGATTCATTAACAAGAGCCAGAGGTGAGACTTCTGATTTGGGGTTTTTGTGACTTTTTGCCTCTTTATGATATATCTGGAGTAGCTGGTGGGGTGATGGTTGGGTGGCACTTGAGGGACTCAGGGAAGCAGCCATTTTACTTTTCTGGGTGCTTCCTGTTTCTGTCTAAGGCAGAAAACAGTCCCTGGAGCCACAGTCAGGGAAGCCTATACAGGACCATCCTTTCAAGTCCTTTGGATTTAGATACTGTGTCAGATAGTTCTTAAAGATGAGCACCATTAATCCCTTCCTCCCTGCATGCATGTGCTGCTCTAGCCATTAGGAGGTGGAGATTATTTCCTTTTCCAGCAACTGGTCTGACCTGTAACTTGCCTTAACTAGTAGAATAAAGTGGAAGTTGAAGAGACTCACAACCCACCAAAATGATATAAATATTGTTTTGAAATGAAGACATTTGAGATACAGTAGATGCAGAAAGAAGCCTTCTCTGAGCTTCCCTTATCTGACTTAATACAGAGACTTCTGGGATGAAAAATTGCATAAAGAATCATGATTACAAACTGTAATACCTTCCATTTATTCTATTTCTTTCCCATAGAAGTCCTATATATACACCTCTTCATCATTCTCCTGTTAATACACCTTTACCCCTGACTGTTCAATGAGCCCCTTTTTTTGGACATTCCTGCATGCATGTGAATAAAACTTATTTTTGTTTTTGTTTTTCCTGTTAATCTGTCTATGGCCAATTAATTTGCAGTCTCTCAATGATTAGATCTAAGCTGGTAGAGGAAAAGTTTTCCTTCCAACAAAGTGATGCTGTGCCCATTCTAGGCTTAGCTTTTCAGGAGTCTAGAAGCTTCCATTTTTTTTTTTCAAGAAGATACATTCCATGGTATTGTCAAAGAGAAAGCATTTCCTGTCCCCTTCAAGGTCTCTCTAGCTGGACTAAGAATCAAATTGACATGAGACAAAATGCCAGGAGAAAATAAGATTTAATTTCATTCTTATAGGGAATTCACACAGACATGGAAATTCCAAAGACAAGCAAAATGAAGTATATATGCCATCCTGAACCAAGTAGAAGGTGGTAGGGATCTGGGACTTTAAAGGGAAGGGATGCAATTCACAGGGCAGTAAGAAGAAAAGCAGATGCTTGGTAATTAGATGTTTGCCCTGCCATACAGGTAGGTCACTCAGATAATATTTATCTCTGACAATAACCCTTATACTGGGTAAGACCCCTAGTTTAGATTCTTCTATGTAGTTAGGGAGGGGAAAAGTTTATCTTGAAACCACAGCATCTTCACTGCCTTCAGCTCAAATAGTCCACATGACAAAGTGGCACATTTTGGAGAACCTGTCCTGAACCCCTTCAGTATAAAGAAGCTCAGGCAAGACTATTTTTTTTTTAATATAATTTATTGTGAAGTTAGCTAACATACAGTGTATACAGTGTGCCCTTGGCTTCAGGAACAGATTCCCATGATTCATCGCTTACATACATCACCCAGTGCTCATCCCACCAAGTGCCCTCCTCAATGCCCATCACCCATTTTCCCCTCCCTCCCCCATCAACACTCAGTTTGTTCTCTGTATTTAAGAGTCTATTACGGTTTGTCAGGCAAGACTATTGAAGGGAGAGACCGCATGAAGAAAGAAAAGCAATGTGGAGGAGCACTGAGGCACTAGAGATAAGAGTGACATCTTCCTGTGCCTCCCAGCCTAGCCCAGCCGCTAGCTGGAATCAGCCTAGTGAGTGACTATGGCTGTGGCCACATGGAGCAGAACAACCATGTAGTCAAACCCTGCCTGCAGTACAGACTACAGAACCATGAATAGTTTGGGATAGTTTATTATCCAGCAATGCATAAATAAAATGGCTACAGAGATGATTTTAGTAAGATTTCCAGGCAAGGTTCTCTTCCCATTGTTTGTAAGATTCTTCTAAATAGCATCTATAGAGCTGTAAGTATCCCATCCAAACAGATGGGAGAAAAAAAAAAAACAAAAAAAACAAACCCTTGATAAGTTGCTGTGGAAAACTGCTGAGTCATGTTATCTGTGCCTTCCCATGAACTTACAAATGAACCAGCCCTCAAATGTACCTCTGGATATGACAAACCATCCTAGAGGGGCCTCTGTGTGTCCCCAGTAACTTTGTATCTTTCAAAACTAATTACATGAAAACATCTACACTTTAGTGTTTATGCTGAAGCCCAGAGACTCCAATAGTCCTTCCTATCTTGAAGTGAAAGAACATTACAGTTGACCATTGAATAACACAGGTTTGAACTGCATGGGTTCACTTATAGATGAATTTTTAAAATAAATATAGTACAGTGTTGTATATTTTCTTCCTTATGATTTTCTTAATAACATTTTCTTTTCTCTAACTTACTTTATTGTAAGAATACAGTATGTAATACATATAACATACAAAATATGTGTTAATTGACTGTTCATTGGTAAGGTTTCTGGTCAGCACTAGGCTATTAGTAGTTAAGTTTTGGGGAGTCAAAAGTTATATCTGGATTTTTGACTGTGCGAGGGTAGAGTGGTGCTCCTAACCCATGCATTGTTCAGGGTCAACTGTAATTACAAATTCTATAACACTGATAATATCTGGCCAGTTGCTATCTAGACACATTATTTCATTCAACTCTCATATTAATGTAAGGCAGTTTTTATCATGCCTGTCTTACAGCTGGGTGGTAATTTAATTCAGGGCTCAGCAAAACTTTTCTGTGAAGGTCAGAGAGTGTTTTAAGCTTTGTGGGCCATTTAGTCTCTGTTGCAACTACTCAACTCTTGTAGAATGAAAGTTATAGAGAAAATATTTATTTATATTCCAATTAATTAGCATACAGTGTAATATTAGTTTCAAGGGTAGAATTTAGTGATTCATCACTTACATATAACACCAAGTGTTCATCACAACAAATGCATCCTTAATACCCATCACCCATTTAACCCATGCTCCTGCCTACCTCCCCTCCAGTAACCCTCAGTTTGTTCTCTATAGTTAAGTCTATTTTCTGATTTGTCTGTATTTTCTTCATATATATATGTGTATATACATATATACACATATATATGTATGTATACACATATATATGTATGTATACACACACACACACACACACACACACACACACACACACACACATATATATATATATATATATATATATATATATATATATATCACATCTTATTTATTCATTCATCAGTTGATGGGCAGTTGGTCACTTTCCATACTTTGACTATTGTTGATAATGCTGCTATAAACATCAGGGTGAATATATCCCTTCGAATCAGTATTTTTGTATCCTTTGGGTAAACACCTAGCAGTGCAAGATAGAGTAGTCCTATTTTTAACTGTTTGAGGAACCTCCATACTGTTTTCCAGACTGGCTGCCCCAGTTTGCATTCCCACCAACAGTGTAAGGGGTTTCCCCTTTCTCCATATCCATGCCAATATCAGTTGTTTCCCATGATGTTAATTTTAATCATTCTGAGTGGTATGAGGTGATGTCTAATTGTAGTTTTGATTTGTATTAACCTAATGATGAATAATGTTGAGCATCTTTTCATGTGTCTCTTAGCTATCTGGACATCTTCTTTAGAAAAATGTCATTCATGGCTTCTGCCCATTTCTTCACTGGATTATTTGTTTTTTGGGTGTTGAGTTTGATAATTTCTTTATAGATTTTGGATATTAACCCTTTATAAGTTATGTCATTTGCCAATATCTTCTCCTATTCCATAGGCTGCCTTTTAGTTTTGTTGATTGTTTCCTTCACTGTGCAGAAGCTTTTTATCTTGATGAAGTCCCAATAGTTTATTTTTGCTTTTGTTTCCCTTGCCTCAGAAGACATATCTAGAAAGAAGTTGCTACAGCTGATGTCAAAGAAGTTACTGTTTGTGTTCTTCTCTAGGATTTTTATGGTTTCCTTTAGGTCGTCATCCATTTTGAATGTATTTTGATGTATGGTGTAAGAAAATGGTCTAGTTTCATTTTTCTGAGTGTTGCTGTCCAGTTTTCTCAACACTATTTGTTAAAAAGGCTGTCTTTTTTCCATTGGGTATTCTTTTCCTGCTTTGTCAAAGATTAACTGACTATACAGTTGTGAGTTCACTTCTGGGTTTTCTTTTCTTTTCCTTTTTTTTAAGTTTGTTTATCTTGAAGGAGAAAGAGGGAGGGAGGGAGGGGCAGAGAGAGAGGGAGAGATAGAATCCCAGGCAGGCTCCACACTGTCAGCCTGGAGCCCAGTGCAGGGCTCAAACTTATGAACCTGTGAGATCATGACCTGAGCTGAAACCAAGAGTTTAAACCTTAACTGAATGAGCCACCCAGGTGTCCCCACTTCTGCATTGTCTATGTTGTTCTATTGATCTATATGCCTCCTTTTGTGCTAGCCCCAAACTGTTACTGTCTTGATCAGTACAGATTTGTGATATAGCCTGAAGTCTGGAATTAAGATGTCCCCAGATTTGCTTTACTTTTATTGCTTTGGCTTGGGTCTTTTGTGGTTCCATACAAATTTTAGGAATGTTTGTTCTAGCTCTGTGAAAAAATGCTGGTGATATTTTGATAGGGATTACATTAAATGTGTAGATTGCTTTGGGTAGTACAGACATTTAAACAATGTTTGTTTTTCTAATCCATGAGCATGGAGTGTTTTTCCATTTCTTTTTTTTTTAATGTTTATTTTTGAGAGAGAGAGAGAAACAGAGCGCAAGCAGAGGAAGGGTAGAGAAAGAGGGAGAAAGAATCAGAAGCAGGCTCCAGACTATAAGCTGTCAACACAGAGCCCAACGCAGGGCTCAAACTCATAGACTGCGAGATCATGACCTGAGTCAAAGTTGGACACTTAACCAGCTGAGCCACCCAGGCACCCCTGTTTTTCCATTTCTTTGTGCCTTCTTCAATTTCTTTCATAAGCTTTCTGTAGTTTTCAGTGTACAGATCTTTTACCTCTTTTGTTAGCTTTATTCCTAGGTATCTTATGGTTTTTGGTGAAATTGTAAATGTGACTGACTCCTTGATTTCTCTTTCTGCTGCTTCATTATTGATATATAGAAATGCAACAGATTTATGTACATTGATTTTTGTACCTGAAACTGTTGAACTTGTGTGTCAATTCCAGCAATTTTTTGGTGGAGTCTTTTGGGTTTTCTACATAGAGTATCAGATTGTCTGCAAATAATGAAAGTTTGACTTCTTCCTTGCCAATTTGGATGCCTTTTATTTCTTTTCGTTGTCTGATTGCTGAGGCTAGGACTTCCAGTACAATGTTAAGATAAGATAAGATCTTAATAATGATAAGAGTGGACATCCCTGTCTTGTTCCTGGTCATACAGGAAAAGCTCTTAGGTTTTCCCCATTGAGGATATTAGCTGTGGGTCTTTCATATATGGCCTTTATTATGTTGAGCTATGTTCCCTTTATCCCTACTTTGATGAGGGTTTTTGTCAAGAATGGATGCTGTACTTTGTCAAATGCTTTTTCTGCATCTATTGAGAAGGTCATATGATTCTTATCCTTTCTTTTATTAATGTGGTGTATCATGTCAATTGATTTGCTAATACTGAACAACCTTGTAACCCAGGAATAAATCCCCTTGATCTGATGAGTGATTTTTTTTTTAATGTTTTACTTATTTTTGAGACAGAGCATAAGCAGGGGAGGGACAGTGAGAGAGCGAGACACAGAATCCAAAGCAGGCTCCAGGCTCTGAGCTGTTAGCACAGAGCCCGATGCAGGGCTCAAACTCACAAACCGTGAGATCATGACCTGCGCCGAAGTCGGATGCTTAACCGACTGAGCCACTCAGGCACCCGTGAGTGATTCTTTTAATATACTGTTGGATTCAATTTGTTAGTATCTTGTTGAGAATTTTTGCATCCATATTCATCAGGGATACTGGAGTTCTCTCTTTTTTTTTTAATGTTTATTTATCTTTGAGACAGAGACAGACAGAGCATGAACGGGGGAGGGTCAGAGAGAGAGGGAGACACAGAATTGGAAGTAGGCTCCAGGCTCTGAGCTGTCAGCACAGAGCCCGATGCGGGGCTTGAACTCATGAACCATGAGATCATGACCTGAGCCGAAGTCGGAGGCTCAACTGACTGAGCCACCCAGGCGCCCCCGGAGTTCTCCTTTTTAGTGGAGTCTTTGTCTGGTTGTGGAATCAGGGGAATGTTGGCCTCATTTCCATGATTTGGAAGTTTTCCTTCCAGTTCTATTTTTTGGGGGCAGTTTGGGAAGAATAGGTACTAACTCTTACTTAAATGTTTGGTATAATTTGCCTGTGAAGCCATCTGGCCCTGGACTTTTGTTGGGAGATTTTTGATTACTGATTCAATTTCTTTGCTGGTGATCAGTCTGTTCAAGTTTTCTTTTTTCTTTTTCTTTTCTTAATTTTTTAAATGTTTTTATTTATTTTTGAGACAGAGGGAGAGACAGAACATGAGCAGGGGAGGAACAGAGAGAGAGGGAGACACAGAATCCGAAGCAGGCTCCAGGCTCTGAGCTGTCAGCACAGAGCCCGACGCGAGGCTCAAACTCACGGACTGTGAGATCATGACCTGAGCCGAAGTCGGACGCCCAACCTACTGAGCCACCCAGGTGCCCCAAGTTTTCTATTTCTTCCTGTTTTCATTTTGGTGGTTTATATGTTTCTAGGAATTTATCCATTTCTTTCATATTTTCTGATTTGGGGGCATATAAATTTTAATAATAATCTTATATAATTGTTTGTATTTCTGTGGTGTTGGTTGTTATTCCTCCTCTCTCATTTCTGATTTTATTTATTTGGGTCCTTTCTCTTTTCTTTTTGGTAAGTCTGGCTAGGGGTTTATCAATTTTATTAACTTTTTCATTCAACCAGCTCCTAGTTTCATTGATCTTTTCTACTTTTTTTTTTTTTTTTTTAGTTTCTATATCATTTATTTCTGCTAGAATCTTTATTATTTCCCTTCTTCTGTTGGATTTAGGCTTCATTTGTTATTCTTTTTCTAGCTCCTTTATATGTAAGGTTAGGTTGTTTATTTGAGATTTTTTTTGTAGGTAGGCCTGTATTCCTATATACTTCCCTTGTATGACCACTTTTGCTACCTCCCAAAAGTTTTGAACTGTCCTATTTTCATTTTCATTTGTTTCCATGTATTTTTTTTTTAATTTCTTCTTTCATTTCCTGGTTTACCCATTCATTCTTTAGTAGCATGTTGTTTAACTTTCATGTATTTGTGGGCTTTCCAAATGTTTTCTTTTGTGGTTGACTTCAATTTTCATAGTGTCATGGTCAGAAAATATGCATGGTATGGTCTCAGTCTTTTGGTATTTGTTGAGCCCTGATTTGTGATCTAGTATGTGATCTATTTTGGAGAATGTTCCATATACATTCAAAAAGAATGTGTATTCTGCTGATTTAGGATGGAATGTTCTGAATATATCTGTTAAGTCCAACTGGTGCAGTGTGTCATTCAAAGCCATTGTATCCTTGTTGATTTTCTGCTGAAGTGATCTGTCCATTGATATAAGTGGGGGTTTTAAAATCACATACTATTATTGTATTATTATCAATGAGTTCCTTTATGTTTGTTATTAATTGTTTTATATATTTGGGTATTTCTATGTTAGGGACATAAATGTTTACAATTGTTAGATCTTCTTGTTGGATAGTCTCCTTTATTGTGATATTATTGCCCTTCTTCATCTCTTGTTACAGTCTTTGGTTTAAAATCTAGTTTGTCTGGTGTGCCTGCATGCCTCAGTTGGTTAAGCATCTGACCCTTGATTTTGACTCAGGTCATGATCCCAGGGTCATAGGATTGATCCCCATGTTGGGGTCTGTACTGAATGTGGAGCCTGCTTGGATTCTCTCTCTCTCTCTCTCTCTCTCTCTCCCACACACACACTTCTGCCCCTCTCCACAGCTCGTGCTCTCTCTCTGTCTCTCTCAAATAAAAAAAAATCTGGTTTGTCTGATAAGTATTGCTACTCTGGCTTTATTTGATGTTGATTTATTTGCATGATAAATGTTTCTCCATCCCTTCACTTTCAATCTGCAGGTGTCTTTAGGTGTAAAATGATTCTTTTATTGGCAGCATATAGATGGGTCTTTTTTTAATACATTCTGACAATCTATGTCTTTTGATTGGAACATTTAGTTTGTTTACATTCAAAGTAATTTTTGATATATATTTAGTGCCATTTTATTACTTGTTTTATAATTATTTCTGTTCCTTAATAAGGAACATTATTTCTTTGTTCCTTTTTAGTTTTTATCGCTTTTGGTCTTTCCTTACCACTCAAAGAATCACTTTTAATATTTCTTGCAGGGCTGCCTTAGTGTTCACGAACTCCTTTAGTTTTTGTTTGTCTGGAAAACTACCTTTCTATTCTGAATGATAGCCTTTCTGGATAGAGTGTTCTTGGATGCCTATTTTTCCCATTCAGTAACGTTGAATATATCATGCCACTCCCTGGTGGCTTGCCAGTTTCTGTGAAGAGATCTGCTGCTAACCTTATGAGTCTTCCCTTGTAAGTTAGGAATTTACTTTTTCTTGCTGCTTTTAGGATTTTTTCTTTATCACTATATTTTGCAAATTTAACCACAATATGTCTTGGTGTTTGCCTGCTTCTCTGATTTTGAATGGAGGTCTCTGTGCCTCCTGGATTTGGATGTCTGTTTCCTTCCCCAGATTCGGAAACTTTTCAGCTGTTATTTCCCCAAATAAACCTTCTGCCCCCTTTTCTCCCTCTTCTTGTTCTGAGACTCCAATGTATGAATGTTATTATGTTTGATGGAATCAGTGAGTTCTCTAAGTCTATTCTTGTGATCACAGTTCTTTCTCTCTTTTGTTCAGCTTCATTATTTTACATAATTCTATCTTCTATATAACTTATTCATTCCTCTGCTTCTTCCATCCTTGTGGTCATTACTTTCAGTTGGTTTCAAATCACAGATATCGCATTTTTCATTTCTTCCTGATTGTTTTTTACCTCTTTTTTTCTGCATTAAGTGTCTCCCTGAAGTCTTCCATGCTTTTCTCAAGCCCAGCGAGTATCCGTATGACTTTTGCTTTAAATTCTGTATCAGGCATATTGTATCTGTTTCAGTTAGATCTCTGGCCATGACCTTTTCTTGTTCTTTATTTTAGGAAGAATTCCTCCATCTTAGTATTTTGTGTGGGTCTCTGTCTGTGTTAGAAAATCCTGTTATGTTTCTTGCTCCTGTGAGTAATTGCTTTATGAAGAAGAGGTCATGTAATGTCTAGGGCCTGATACTTCAGGAAGTGTCTCGGTATTTGCTGCATGCACTCTACTTCTATATTTTGACTGCTCTGCCCCTGAGGTCAGAGGCTCATCTGCAGAGGCTCTCCTTGCCTGCGATGAAGAATGTTTGAACCTTGGCCAGGGTGTGGTGAGTTTTAACTGTATGTGCTCTGGTCTGCTATTTAAATGAGACCTGATGCTATTTCCATTAGACCTAAAGCTTTGCAGGGGTGCCTGGGTGTCTCAGTCGGTTGAGCATCCAACTTCGGCTTAGGCTGATCACACAGTTCATGGGCTCGAGCCCCAGGTTGGGCTCTGTGTTGATGGCTTAGAACCTGCCTCAGATTCTGTGTCTCCCTCTCTCTTTTCCCTTCCCCACTTGTGCTCTGTCTCTGTCTCTGTCTCTCTCAAAAATAAATAAATAAATAATAAATTTTATTTAAAAAAAATAAAAACCTGAAGATTTGCAGAACTCTGTGGTCAGTGGATATGGTGTGTGTGGAGGTTTCTGCTCATCTTCTGGGGAAGAGACCTGCTGCACTGGTCCTACAGCACACTTGCCCAAGAAAAGGAGAGCCAGCAGAGCACAGGGGAGCAGGACCTGGTATAACCAGTTTAGGCAGCCAGTGTTGGTTGCTGTGCTGTTTACTGAAGTTGGTTTATGCTGAAGGGTGGGGAGGGAAATGGTGCCTGCTATCTCCTTTGTCCCTGTAGAGGGGAGTCCATGCTGCTGCTCTTGGGGAAGCCCTCCCAGAAGAGTAAATAATTTCCTCTCGTGTGTCCTTGGCATTTTTCAAATTGCTGTTTTCTCACTGTGTCCAGGTTGCTTGCCTGCTTGGACCAGTGCAGTATATTCTGGGTTCTTCTAGCCAAGCCTGATGACTTTTAAAACTCCAAACTTTAGGGACCTGCTGTGGTGGGGACCTGCACTGGTCTTCTGGTTAAGGGTCTTGCTGTGCTAGGATCAATGCAGATTTGAGCCAGAAGTGCGGTCACACCAGAACACAGGGCCTTGGGATTTGGAGAAAGCAGGCTTAATAGCCAGTGTCTGAGTTAGCTGCGCCCAGCAGCGTGTTTCTCTGTCAATGCTGAGGGGCAAGGGAATGAAATGGTGCCCCCTGGCTCCTTCTTCTATGGAGAGGTAATGCAACCTCTCACAGATGTGCTCCAAGAGGAAGGAAGGGGTGCCTGGGTGGTTCAGTTGGTTAAGCGTCCCACTTCAGCTCAGGTCATGATTTCACAGTTTGTGAGTTCAAGCCCTGTGTTGGGCTCTGTGTGGACAGCTCAGAGCCTGGAGCCTGCTTTAGGTTCTGACTCTGTCTCTCTGCCCCTCCCCTACTCGCTCTCTGTCTCTCTGTCTCTCTCTCAAAAATAAAAAATAAAACATAAAAAAAATTTAAGAGGAAGGGAAATCTCACCCATGTGCTCTAGGCAATCCTCAGATTGCATCATCTGCCCGGGGTGGCTTGCATGTCTTCTCTCCTTGCATGGATTTTCTCTCATAAAAGAATCTTTTCTTTCTCTCAAGGAGTAGGGCAACACCCTCAGGTCTCTATCCCAGCCAAGCCCATGGACCTCCAAAACTCCAGTCCTCAAACCCCTCTGGTTGCAAGAACTCACAAAAAGCAACCCCTCTCATTTTCCCACCAATGGCTTTGGAGAAGTGTTCTTGTCTATATTCTTGCGTGCTCCACTCTCTCTTACCTTTCTTCATGACCAGGGCTCCCTCCCCTCAGTAGCACCCTTGATCCCTTTCTCCTAAACCGCATCCCCATACTTCCTATCTTCTTTAATGTGGCCTCCTCTCTTCCTCTAGTTGTGCAGCTTGTTCTGTCAGTGGTCAGGTCAATTTCTTGGATATTCATAATGATTTGGTAGTTATCTAGCTGTGTTTGAAGGATGAGGCAAGTCTACAGTCCTCCTACCACACCACCATCTTTGCTCCTGCTGAAGGACACCAGTTATAGAAAATACATAAACTAACAAGTGTGACTATGTTCTAATAAAATATTATTTATAAAAACAAGCAACAGCCACATCTGGCCTATGGGTTAATGTTTTTCAACTCTTGCATTAGTTTACTTAATATTCAAAAAAATATGAGAATTATTATCTCCATTTTACAGGCAAAGAAATAGGGACAGATAAGGAAAGAGAAAGCTCATGTAAATTGCCCAGGTTCACACAGTTATCAAGTTACAGAACTGAGATGTAATCCCAAGCAATCTGTCTCTAGAGAAGTGTCCTTCAGCCATGATTAAAAACAAAATGTTTTTTAATGTTTATTTATTTTTAAAAGAAAGAGAGAGACAGAATGTGAGCAAGGGAGGGGCAAAGAGAGAGGGAGACACAGAATCTGAAGCTGGCTCCAGGCTCTAAGCTATCAGCAAAGAGGCCAATGTGGGGCTCGAACCCACAAACCATGAGATCATGACCTGAGCTGAAGTCAGATGTTTAACTGACTGAGCCACCCAGGCACCCCTCAGCCATGATACACATAAATGCACATGTGTATTTTTTTTTTAATCTTACACTATACATACTGTTCTGCATGTTATTTTCTTTTAATGGTATCATGGCTATCTTTCCATATCAACATATTTATAAATCTACCTCATACCTTTTAGTAGCTGTACAGTATTCTATTGTATGAGTTACCAATCAGTAAATATCTAGCTTATTTCTGTGCATTTGCGCTTAAAAACAATGCTTCACTGAGTATCCTTGTACTGAGGTATTTGCCCACAGGTGCTCACATATCTAAAAATTTAGGGAAAATTACCACAATTGCTAAGTCAAAGAATATATCAGTTAGAATACATTTTTTTTTTTTATTTTTATTTTTTTTTTTTAACATTTTTTATTTATTTTTGGGACAGAGAGAGACAGAGCATGAACGGGGGAGGGGCAGAGAGAGAGGGAGACACAGAATCGGAAACAGGCTCCAGGCTCCGAGCCATCAGCCCAGAGCCCGACGCGGGGCTCGAACTCACAGACCGCGAGATCGTGACCTGGCTGAAGTCGGACGCTCAACCGACTGCGCCACCCAGGCGCCCCTAGAATACATTTTAAAAACAGAACAAAACAAACAAAAATTTAAAATCACACTCCAGGTTACTTTTAATAGAGGGAACTCAATATGGGGAGCCAGTTTCAAAGACATAGAAGGGAGCCTGAAAGAGCAAATAGGTCACTCAAAGATCTGTAACAACATAAAGCCACCAGGGACTGGAGAGACAAAGAGGTGGTAGTATGACCAGAGGCTGGAGCCAGAAGCACTTTGTGGGAGTTGGATTGTCCTGCCTGGCAGGCACTGGGTCATACATGAGTCAGATGCAGCCACTGCTGGGAATGCCCTGGAATTGAAAAGGGAAAAGAAACATACTAGCTTCTTCTATTCTTTGGCTCTTCAATCTCTTGCTGGTACTTCCTATTGACCAAATCTACCTGGAAGCTAGTGGGCAAAGGAGCCTGGGGTCTGTAGTTTGCAGGAGTCAGCCCCTGTGAGATAAATCTGAGCAGGAGGGTAGGAAATGGAGCAGAGAGCAAATGGGACATGGCTGAAGCAAACAGTATCATGCTTCCAATTTTGATATATATTTCCAATATTTGCCCATCAAAGAAGCTGCAAAGATTTGTAGTTCCAATAAGTATGTCTCTTTTCCAACAAATTCTCCAGCACCATGAATTTATCTATCGAAGTTAAAATGATATTTTGCTGTTTTAATTTGCATTTGTTTAACTATGAATACAGTTGAACATCTTCTTATTTGTTTATATACCATTAATATTTATTTTTTTGTTAATAGTAGGTTCACATCCTCTGTCAATTTTTCTATTAAATTGTTGTACTTTTTCTTATTATTTATAAGAGCTTATTATATATGTATATATACATATATATGTATATATTATATATATGTATTGTGTAGTCAAACATGAATCTTTTGCTTTATAGGAAGTTTTTCCTGAAAGATTATAAATATATTGGCTAGAGAAACCTAATTTTTTTTTTCTTCTTTTTTTTTTTTCTGCTCTAACCAGGAAACATCATGATGACTAAAACTTTAGGTCTCTTCTAGGTTGTTATTCCAAGTTAACAGATCTTAGAATTGAGAATATCCTCTTGTACATCCTACATTCCTTCCGCATTAATCTCCAAAGGAATTTCTTTCTTTTTAAAAATTTGTTTATGTTTATTTTTGAGAGAGGTAGAGAGACAGAGCATGAGCAGAAAGGGGGAGAGGTACAGAGAGAGGGAGACACAGAATCTGAGGCAGGCTCCAGGCTCTGAGTTGTCAGCACAGGGCCTGACATGGGGCTTGAACTCACAAACTGTGAGATCATGACCTTAGCCAAAGTTGGACACCTACCCAACTGAGCCACCCAGGTGCCCCCAAAGGAATTTCTTAATTAATGAGAGAAGCCCTTTTCCTCCTATCTGAGATATGAAATGTGATTAAATTGGAATCTCTGATTGGCCTCCCATTTTATATCTAGGCCTATACTGTGCCTTGTCTACTCTTAAGTCTATGTTTTGATTTTGGGATATGGATTGTAATGGAGAAGGCCTTGAATTAAAAAGGAGTTGGAGATAGTATTGGAATATGAGTAGAGGGTCATTTTTCGAATACATGCAAAAGTTTTCTCAGCAAAAGTCTAGAGATGGTGCCCATATTGACCCCATGGTTCTAAATGGTCCTATGAAGTTAACAAAAACATGCTTCTCAAAAGCAAGAACTATGTGAGTTTTGTGTTTAACCAGTTTTCCCTAGCATTTGGCATGGTACATAATACAGCAAGGATCCTCAACAAACATTTACTGACTTGAAGATTCTTTAAGTCAGAAGGATCTCCTGCTTCTCCAATATATCTGGGTCTTAAGGTGTGATGACTACAAGGGTGTTAGGAAAGGTGTTTCTGCTATTATGAGATGGCATGGTTAGGTGTCATAATAGTAATTTGTTTATTTTCAAGAATGATGACATGAATCTATTATGATTTATTTGCTTTCCCACTGTGAACCACATGCCTCCCTGGGCAAACCTGGAAGATAATCCTTATATCAATGCATTACAGAATGCTTTAGTAAGGGGGACACCAACATCCATATAAAGCTCTCTGGTGGCGTACTTTGCCAGCTGGAGATGTCAGTGAAGGATATCGCCAAGGAATAGAGTACTCTCATCTCAAATGTAATGAATGAAGAGGTACAGAAGTGGAAGAAGCATAGCAATCCTTAGGCTTCAGTAACAAGGTGAGTACAATTACCAGAATAACCCACAGAGATGAAGCAATAATCAGAGTGTATGACCTATAGGGATATGTGACAATGTATAATTGGTCATAAGACCTTAGGAAATAAATACAAGGGCAGCCTACCAACATGCCATTTGGCATATTCAGATGGTGATTCTAGGTCTAATAGGCAAAAACCTAACTTAAGTCACTATAATGGGGATTCACAACCTCTTATCCAGTTTGTAGAACTAAACTAATTCACAGACTTGGAGCCCCAAAGTATTCTGCAATATGATCACAGTTGTGAATCTTTAGTAAAGTTTTCCCCAATGACAAGTGGGCCCAGTATGACTGTAAACTGAAAAAAGATAAATGTCTTTTGGGGTTATTTAATATTGGTTTCGAATTGAAGCTAATATCTAATCCTCAGAGACACAAAATAAGCAAAATAAAATAAAACAAAACAAAAGCAAACAAAATCCACCAAGTCCACTATTCAGTATTAGATCTTATGAGGTCAGGTGACAAATCTTGACCAGAATCAATTTCACAGTGGGTCCAATGTCGTGATGGAGCCATCCTATAGTTACTTCCCTACCTCTCAGAATACATGATGAAAAAGGAATATTTATTAACTGTCCTTTGATTGATAGGGTGAAGGCCATTACAGTAAGAAGGTTCAAGTAGAAGCCTACTAAGATAGTGTTCCAAAAGTTATTATGCTTCAGTGGGAAAATTCTAAAGATTTGTATTACCAACATACACTTTAAAGATGCAGAGTGGTGATTTCTACCACAATCCCACTTAATTCTCTGTTGGTGCAAAAGCCACATGTGTTTTAGAAAATGGCTGTAGATTACTGGAAATTTCTTTTTTTTTTAATTAAAAATTTTTTTTAAATGTTTATTTATTTTTTAAGAGAGGGAGAGATAGAGCATGAGTGGGAGAGGGGCAGAGAGAGAGGGAGACACAGAATCTGAAGCAGGCCCCAGGCTCTGAGCTATCAGCACAGAGCCCAACACGGGGCTCGAAATCACCATCCGTGAGATCATGACCTAAGCTGAAGTTGGACACTTAAGCTTAACTGACCAAGCCACCCAGGTGCCCCTGTAGATTACCCGAAATTTAACCAGAAAGTGATGCCAATCACAGCTGTGATCCTGGGTGTGGTGTACTTATGGAGCAAATCAACATAGCCTCTGGCACTTGGTATGAGCTAATGACCTAGTAAATAATCCTTTCCAATTCCTTTTAGCAATGATAATCAAAAGCAGCTTGCCATCATGTGTCAGGGATAGCAATAAGCCTTTACCATCTTACCTCTGGACTATATCTTTTTCTCCTCCATATATAGTGTTTATTCTTCTCTATCTTATCCTTTCCTAGAAGATTGACCGTTATGGACACAGTCTGCCAGAGAACAGTAGATAAATCCCACACAATTCAAGACCTACCTCTGTGGTGGATTTCTAGGGGTCCAGTGGCTTGAGGCTATGTTGGGATTTCCCTCTGAAATGAAAGAAGTTGCTGAATGTGGCATTGCACCAAAGGGAGAAAGAAGCATCATACTTGGAGGACCTCTTTAAACTGACAACCTACATTCTGTCTGACGTGTTGCTCCCTCTCATTTACCACGTAACCCATAAGGTTTCTAGTTTTGAGTAAAGCCCAGAGTTAGAAGTTATTGTAGCAAGTCTAGGGTACAGTGCAAGATTCCCTGTTACTTGTGCAGGTGACAGAAGTCCCAATGGTATTGGAAGTGTCTTTGGGAGGCAGAAATGATGCGTTCAGCCTCCAGGAAACCTTAATAGAAGAGTCATGTTAGAGAGCCCTAGAGTTTTGGAAGAAGTACACACCCTCTTCTTCTCCCAACTTTTCTCTTGAAAAGTAGCTCTTCACTTGCTCCTAGGACCTGGTAGAGACTGGGTTCTTAAATGTGGAACATCCAAGTATTTAGTTCACTCAAACTGCCAGTCATAAACTAAGAATGACATGATGATCAAATCAGAACATTACATGGGTACAACAACATTTAATTGCTGTAGCATTTCATTATTTATAATGGCAATATTATATATAAGACAAGGCCCAAGTAGATTGAAGATGTACAGTTAAACTGTACGAGTGGGTGAGACAGAGCTGCTTGGTAGTAACTACAGATACTATTTGCTGTCTTGTCTTCATCTCACATTTAAGGTTTTATATGGAGTTTTCTATGCCCAGAAAGCAGAATAAGAAAAAATGCAGACCTGATTTGTGAATGAGACTCATGATATGCTGACATAAGCCAAAAATGGAAGGCCACTTCACTATAGCTCCACTGAGGGGTAATTCTGAGGTGGTTGAGAAACCCTCCCTGGGGCAGAAATCTGGATCATATAATGGTTGTGCACTTCATAAAAGAGAGGTGACCTGAGATCTGTATCTACACTAATTCATGACTAATGGTAGATCAGTTACACAGAAACTTGATAACAAGAGGATTGGAAGATTGACAAAAAGAGGACAAGAAGAAAGGTGTGGGGACGGACTTATCATAAAGGGTATAGAATGTAAAGATATTTTTTTCCCATATAAGTGCCACGAGAGGGCATCCACTCTGGAGGAAGAGTTCAGTAATCAGGTAGACAAGATGGCCTATCCTCTGCATATGAGTAACCTTCTTTCCCCAGTTACTCCAGCATTTGCTTAATGGTCCCATGTACAAGTGTCCATGGTGGCAAGAAAAGAAGCTATGCCTGGTGTCATGGATTGAATTGTACCCTTCTGTGAAAAACTCAAATGTTGAAGCCTAAACCCAGTACCTCAGAATGTGTCTGGTATTTACAGATAAGGCCTTTGGAGCACAGCTACTGTCCAGGGCCTCTAGGTGATGCTGCTGCCCCAGTGGACCAAAAAGGCAGGACCACCACCCAGGTGGGACCAGAAGACAGAGAATCAAACCAAGGAATATTATTCTTGAGCCTTAAAATCTAATGGAATTTACTCTGCTGCACTTATGAACTTGCTTGGGACTTGTGACTCCTTTGTTCTTTCTGACGTCACCCTTTTGAACTGGGAATTTCTGCTTCCTGCTTATCCCATCATTGTATATCAGAAGTAGATAACTTGTCTGATTTCACATCTTCAGACAATAGAGAGGAATTTTTGCCTCAAGATGAATCATACCTTGAGTCTCACCTATACTTGATTTAGATAATATTTATTTATTTTTATTCTTTAAATGTTTATTTATTTATTTTGAGAAGGCGAGAGAGCATAATCAGGAGACGGGCAGAGACAGATGGAGAGAGAGAATCCAAATAAGGCTTTGTGCTATCAGCGCAGAACCCGACTCAGGGCTCAAACCCACAAACCGTGAGATAGTGACCTAAACCAAAATCAAGAGTTGGATGCTTAACCAACTGAGCCACCAGGGTACTCCAATTTAGCTAATATTTAGTAGATGAGATCTGAGATGTGCGGGGTGATGCTGAAATGGGTTGACTTTTTTTTTTTTTTAGTTTATTTATTTATTTTGAGAGAGAGTGAGTGATAACTTGTGTGTGACTGAGGGAGGGGCAGTAAGAGAGGGAGAGAGAGAATCTCAAGAAGGCTCTACACCCACGAAGATCAACTATACCTGAAAATCAACTAAACCCATGAAGTCATGAGATCATGACCTGAGCTGAAACCAAGAGTCTGATGCTTAACTGAGTCACCCTAGTGCCCCAAGACTTTTGAGCTGTTATAGGGGGTGACTGTATTTTGCATATGAGAAAGATATAAATTTTGGGGATCCAGAGAGCAGAATGTTATGGACTGAATGGTATTCCACCAAAATTTATATGTTGAAGCTCTAACCTCCATAACCTCAGAATATGATGGTATTTGGAGATAGGGCCATTAAAAAAGTAATTAAGTTAAAGTGAATCCGTGAGGGTGGGCCCTAATCGTATCTGACTGGTGTTCTTATAAGAAGGGGAGATGAGGACATACAGACAGAGATACTAGGGATGAGTGCACACAAAGAGGCCCTATGAGGACACAATGAGAAGGCAGCCATCTGTAAGCCAAGAAGAGAGCCCTCAGGAGAAACCAAATTTGCCAACACCTTGATCTCGGACATCTAAGCCTCTAGAACTGTGAGACAATATTTCTCTTGTCCAAGCCACCCAGTCTGTGGTATTTTGTTATGGCAGCTCTGTTAAAGTAATACACATGGGTTTAACTACATCTTCTCATCATCAGATTGAGGTTGTGACTACCAACAACAACAAAGGCCAGTGATGAGCCTGAATATGGCATCATTCCCCAAGAAACCAGGCAAACCTTTGGCAGATGGATTACACTGAATCCCTTCCATCATGGAGATGGAGCAGCTTGTTGTCATAGGGATAGACATACATTTCAGGTATAATTTTACCTGCCCTGCCAAAAATGCTTCCACCAGCTTGTGTGTGCGGTATCCACACACAGACTCAGACCAGGGCATTCATTCTACAGCAAAAACATTGTGACAGTGTGCTCATGCCTGTAATATTCACTTGTCTCAACATGTATCCCATCACCCAGAGCTGCTGAAGATGCCTGCCAGGAGAGGATGCCTTGTGAAGTTGGCACACCATCCTACAGTATGCTGTGTATGCCTTAAGCGAGTAACTAATAAATGTTTCTGTGAAGAAAAGAGTTAATGCCAGGCCTGTGACTCATTTCCTCCCTACCAGGGACACGGTTGAGATTAACCATCCTGGCTTGTAAACATGCTAAAGGTATTTACTAGTGGAAATAGATAAGGAATTCATTACCTAAAAATGGCTATACCTTGTCTGTCTAGATTTCTTATTGTAAATAAATCTGGAATTTATGGATTGGTGTACATATTGAGAATTTCTCCTGCAAACCTTTTTATCTATCAAATGACTTTCTCTGAAAATGCACTGTTAAGTGCTCGTCTGTTGCTCCAAAACCAAAA
This sequence comes from Panthera onca, assembly GCF_046562875.1. Classification (NCBI taxonomy): domain Eukaryota; kingdom Metazoa; phylum Chordata; class Mammalia; order Carnivora; family Felidae; genus Panthera; species Panthera onca. The sequence goes on from NC_138345.1 coordinate 63,823,807, forward strand.
TACATCCCAGGGTGGAATAAAGGGGAAATTGGGAAGATGTACCCCTTCAGGGATAAATGTTACATTTGTATCTATATCCTGTATGTATCAATTGAGCCAATTGGCAAAGTTTGATTTTGGTAAGATCTATGACTCATGTGAGTCTGTTTTGACGATCTAACTATTTGTGGCAATTCAGGTCCATCTCTTCTACTACTGTGATACATAATTCTGGGAGCAAAAGGGATAAAGTGGGAGTAACTTTTTCACTATTACACATAAACACCTGGTGAATGATTTTTTGCTTCCTATCTGCAATTCTTGGGCTTAGTGTGGTTACAGGTCCTAGCACCCAGGAGAGGTGTGTGTCTTCCTGGGAAAAGAGTCAAGTTTTTGGTAAACTGGAAACTGAGACTCCCCCTGACACTTGGAGTTCTTCATGTCACTGAACCACCAGATAGAGAAGTTGGTCATTCTATTGGCCAAATTGATTGATCATGATTACCAGGGGAAAACTGGAAATGAAATCAAGGAAGACTACATCTAGAACCAAGGAGATTCACCTGGGTACATTTCAGTACTGCCATGACTCATAATAATGATCAATGGAAAACTGGGAACTTAACAAAGAATCATCAATGGTTGGGTCACCCCACCAGGTAAAGGACTCTGTCTAAAACAAGAGGCTAGCAGAGGTAAGGAGATTATGGAATGGGGGGGGGGGGGGGGTAGAAGAAAGAAGATACAATTATCAACTTAACTATCCAACTAAATCCAGCAGTTGAGAAATTAGTAGACACATTTTATATTAATGACTTTACTCCCTTCTTTGTTTTCCCCAGACAACTTATATAAAGAGTTCTGGAAATTGCTAATATTTTTGGTTTCATGTTGAAAGTATGACTGAATTGACATCATCCCATGATAATATGGTGACTGGTGGTACTTTGTATGTCTCTTATTTTGAGGAAAAAATTTCTCATTTTATCTAAGAACAGAATGCATGGTGAGGATTAAAAAAGAGTAGTGCTGTGTGATTTATATTTGACCATGGCAAATTTATATTTGCCCTGTCCCTTTCCACCCTATCCTGTGTCCATGGGATTGGATCATTATGGACTGCATCAACAGGTTGCCTTGTCCTTGGTTTTTGTATTAGTCTTCTATTGCTGCTATAAAAAAATTACCACAAACTTAGTGGATTAAAACAACACATATTTGTTATCTTACAGTTCTGGAAATAAGAAGCCTGAAATGAATGTCACTGGGCTAAAATCAAGGTGGTAGCATGGCTGCATTCCTTCTAGAGGCTCTAGAGGACAATCTGTTTTCTTTACCTTTTCCAGCTTCTAGAGACCATCTGCATTCCTTCGTTTATGGCTCCCTCCTCCATCTTCACAGTCAGTAACACAGCATCTTCAAATCCCTCTCTCTGACTCTTCTTTCACTTTCACTTCTCCCTCTTTCACTTATAAGGACCTTTACAACTGCATTGGGCCCACCCCATTATCCCCCGTCTCGAGATTCTTCATCACATGTCTAAAGTCCCTTGCTATGTTAAGAAAAATATTCACAGTTTCCAGGTATTAGAACATGGACATCTTGGAGAGTCATTATTCTGTCTAACATAATTACCATTTGGATTCAGTCCTCGGGAGTGAGGAGGTGGTGGTGACAAGATTAGAGAGTATAGGGGCGCCTGGGTGGCTCAGTCGGTTAAGTGCCAGACTTCAGCTCACGTCATGATCTCACGGTTTGTGGGTTCGAGCTTCGCGTCAGGCTCTGTGTTGACAGCTCAGAACCTGGAGCCTGCTTCAGATTCTGTGTCTCCCTCTCTCTCTGCCCCTCCCCTGCTTGAACTCTCTCTCTCTCTCTTTCTCTCAAAATAAATAAACATTAAGAAAATTTAAAAAAAAGAGAGAGAGTATGAAGAAAGTAAGTTTGAAGTATTTATTCTCTGGATCCCTCCCTGCTCCTTGCTGCATCCCTTTCTGAAGGCCATGGCTTCTATCAAGTGGCCCTCTCTTCCAGCTTGAAGTATGTTCTTTGAGTTCTTATTATTACTCTGTCCCTTGGCTTTTTGGGTCCAAGGGTGGTAACTGTTCCATGCTCTTTCTAGTCCTGAGAAGCTTCATCATCCTTTTTGGTTTCTCTTCACTGTTCCCACACCATTATAAAGAGTGCCTTTTTGTTTCTCAATTACCCTGTTGTTTTGGATGGACCTTGGCTGACAACAGCAGAGCAATGGTGAAACAACTATCTATGTGAAAATGATGATGACGATGATGATGATGATGTTGATTACCTACATTTAGATAAAAGCAAACAAATAAACAACCTGTTCTCTCCCTGTACATATCTTTAGTCTAGATTCTTCATGTCTTCCTATAAAATATCTAGTTTGGCTTTCTCCTACAGCTGTAGTCAACTCTACTAACTGTTCAAAAGTCATCTTGTATTTAAATCTTTCAATCCATCCACTGTCTCTTTGCAAACTGTAGGATGTCATTTTCTTCTTCACTAATATGGAATGATTCTCTACCACTTCCAAAACTTCCTCTCATTATTTCCTATATCTTTTTCTTTCTAGCTAACCCCAGGCTTGGAGTTTTCTTTCCTACTAAGATCCAAAGGTTGATAGTTACCATTGTTCTACAGAGAGCTTATTTTAACAGGAAATTCATACCTGAACCCAAATTGGGGGGGGGGGGGGTTGTGGAAAATTATAGACACAAAACATCTGTGAAAAAGGACATCTTTAATGAAGCAACACCTGGGTTTCAGCCTATGCCCAAATTACCAATCCAGGTCCCAGACCTAAAATGAGATATTAAATTTTTAAAAAGATGTATTTATGTAATGTTTAATTATACCTGTAAGAGAAAAGCAATTCAAACTTTTGCCTATTGGTTTGGAAGAGGTGAGGCGAGAGTATAGAGAAATAGGCACTTCCTCATATAGTTTATGCGAGTATAACTTCTATAGGAAACAAATTGACAATAGCTCCTGAAATTGAAAATATATATGTCTTTTGACTCAGAAATTCTACTTCTAAGGGGCACCTGGGTGGCCCAGTCAGTTAAGCATCCAACTTCGGCCCAGGTCATGATCTCACAGCTTGTGAGTTCAAGCCCTGCGTTGGGCTCTGTGCTGACAGCTCTGAGCCTGGAACCTGCTTCAGATTCTCTGTCTCCCTCTCTCTCTCTGCCCCTCCCCTGCTCATGCTCTGTCTCTCTCTGTCTCTCAAAAATAAACATTAAAAAATTTTTTTAATCTTTTAAAAATAAAAAAAGAAATTCTACTTCTGAGAATCTACCCTATTGATCTGTTCCCAACTGTGCCAGTTGATCTGTTAACAAAAATCTTTACTCTAGCATGAAACAATCTACATATTCTTCATTAGGAGACTGGGTAGATAAGTTGATCTAAATTATGACCTACACACAATGGAATCCTATGCAGGTGTTAAAAAGAGTCAAGACCTATTGTATGTATTCATTTGGATGTATCTTATATATGATGTGGCTGTGAATCAGAAAAGCTATGGATGACATCCAAAATTCACATATTGGGATAGCACAAAGGATCAGACTACAAATCAAACTCATCAAACAAGAGGCTTCTCTAATATTAAGCTTTCCTCTAATTTCAAGGATCTAAGTAGTCATAAAGCACTGGTGAGGTAGGGACAGATCTGAGACCCATCCCTCAGATCAATATAGCTCTGGCCAAGATTAGCATGTGAGGTTTCTAAGCAACGTGTTCAGGTGACATGAAAAAAAACAAAAAACAAAAACAAAAACAAACCCACAACATTTTAGTCACAAAATATCCATTTTATACTCAGATAGTTGCATAGTTTACATGACATTTTACAGGAAGACTTATAAATTCATAGACTCCAGGTTAGTTACCATAACAGTCCTGGTCAACTATATGCATTCTGCTAAAAGCATTTCATACATAAGGACTCTTCAGCTAGCAAGTACCATTAGCTTCTTTGCCAGGAAGTCTATTTATTAGAATATTCACAAGAAAACTATATCAGATCTCCTCCTCTCCTTCTTTCCCAGAAGTGCCTCCCAGTAACAAAAGAGAATTAATTGCTGACCTGCTACACAACAACCCTTTTTTTCTCATATATCATTTAAATATGAATAAAAATTGGGTGGTTCTGAGAATATAAAAATGATGCTGGCTTACATTAAGCCTAAAGGTCTTTAAAATTCAACAAAATAGACATTTATGTGTCTTAGGATATGATCAAGTTTAAGGGTCTTTAGAATTAGAAGGAAATACGTTGAACATATTTTAAAGTATACATGGATAGAGTTCTAATGCAATCCAAATTTAAAAGAACTATGGACTACTCCATATATCCATAAAGTCTTCAATTTCTTCACCCTCCAAAGTCCATCAAACAACTTTTCTTTCAATGTATTTGTAGATATCTTCTGAAATGTTACTCTTCACCCCCTAATATCCCCTTTATGATAAAAGGAACATGTTTCAATAGTAAGTTGAGCCATAGAAAATTCTTGGTACTTTATTGTGTTGGCCTGCAAAAACAACACTCTCATAAACTTAGACAAAATACTACATGGACACTACCCTGTTTCATCTCTAAATGTAAGTCAGACAAAATAGAGAAAGAGCCAAACAGATAGAAAATGATAAGGCAAGATTGTGGAAGAAGGAAAAGCCCTTGTTCGGGTTAGGAAACCCTGACTTTAGTTTCTCCTTTACCATCTACTAACTGTATTTGGGCCATTCTATTTGTTGCTCCTAATTTCAATTCCCTTACCTCTTAAATGAGACTTTACATGTAGACAGTTAAACTGGATTGAGAAACCACTTCACACGCACTAAGATAGCTATTACCATACAAAACAAAAGTGAAAATAACACATATTGGCAAGGATAGAGAGAAATTGAAACTCTTGTGCATTGCTGGTGGGACTATAAAATGATTTAATGCTGTGCAAACAGTTTGGTGGTTCCTCAAAGAGTTAAACGTAGAATTGCCACATGATCTAGCAATTCTACTCCTAGGTATACAATCAAGAGAATTGAAAGCAAGTACTCCAACAGATACTTGTATATCAGTTTTCATAGAAGCATTATTCACATTAACCAAAGGGTGGAAGCAACCTAAAAATCCATCAATAAATGAATGGATAAACAAAATGTGATATATATCCTGGGAATATTATTTGGCCTTAAAAAAGTATGGAATTCTGATCCGTGCTGCAGTGCAGATAAACCGTGAAAACATTGTGCTAAGTGAAATAAACTGGACACAGAAAGACAATTATTGTCTGATTCCACTTATTTTTTAAAAATTTTTTTGTGTTGATTTTTGAGAGAGAGAGACAGACAGAATGTGAGTGGGGGAGGAGTAGACAGAGAGAGAGAGAGACACAGAATCTGAAGCAGGCCCCAGGCTCTGAGTTGTTCACACAGAGCCCAATGCAGGGCTTAAACTCACAAACCATGAGATCATGACCTGAGCTGAAGTAGGACGCTTTACCAATTGAGCCACCCTGGTGCCCTGTCTGATTCCACTTATATGAGGCACTTAGAATAGGTACATTTGTAGAGATAGCAAGTAGAATAGAGGTTACCAACAGCTGGGGAAGGGGATAATGGGGAACTATTATTTAATGGGTACAGTTTCTGTTTATGATGATGAAAAAGTTCTGGAGATGGATAGTGGTGATGGTTGTACAGCACTAAGAATGCACTTAATGCTACTGAATTTTGCACTTAAAAATGGCTAAAGTGAAAAAAAAAAATTAAAAAAAAAAAAAAATGGCTAAAGTGATAATCCAGTGAAGAAATGGGCAAAAGACATGAATAGACGCTTTTCCAAAGAGACATCCAGATGGCTAACAGACACATGAAAAATGCTCAATATCACTCATCATCAGGGAAATACAAATTAAAACCATAATGAGATACCACCTTACACCTGTTAGAAGGGCTAAAATTAGCAACTCAGGCATCAACAGATGTTGACGGGGATACAGAGAAAGAGGAACCCTTTTGCACTGCTGGTAGGAATACAAACTTGTGTTGCCACTCTGGAAAACAGTATGGAGGTTCCTCAAAAAATTAAAAATAGAACTACCCTATACCCAGCAATTGCACTACTAGGTATTTCTCCAAAGGAGTGCTGATTTGAATTGGAACATGCACCCCAATATTTATAGCTGCACTATCGACAACAGCCAAAATATGGAAAGAGTCCAAATGTCCATCAGTCCATTGACTGATGATAAAGAAGATGTGGTATATATATATATATATATATATATATATATATATATGTATATATATATATATATATATATATATGTATATATATATATATATGTAAATATATATATATATATATATATATGGAAAATTACTCGGTGATTAAAAAGAATGAAATCTTGTCATTTGCAACAACATGGATGGAACTAGAGTGTATTATGCTAAGTTAAATAAGTCAGTCAGAGAAAGACAAATATCATATGATTTCACTCATGTGGAATTTAAGATACAAAACAGATGAACAAAAGGAAAGGGAAGCAAAAAATAACATAAAAACAGAGAGGGAAACAAACCATAAGAGACTCTCAAATTCAGGGAACAAACTGAGGGTTGCTTGTGATGGCCCCTGACAACAATGTGATGATTGAAGAAAAACATTATGCAGAGCTATGTCATAAATAATATAGCCTTGAGAAAATGTAATATTGAAAGGTCTCTCTGGAGAGGCGGCTTATGTACCTCACGGAAGCGGAGCAGCTGGGAACGCCTGGCCCGCTCAGGGTGGAAGGCTGCCGGCTTCTTTTGTTTGTACTTCTCTGCTTCCCCAGAGACCATGACCACCTGCAATGGATCTGATAAGATTCATTGATTGTGCTTGCTCAACCATAAGTTACTCCCACTACATGCTTAAGCAAGTTCTGTTTTTCTCTTGAGAACACTCTTTGAACAATGTAATGAATCTTGATGTCTTTTGATGATTGATATCATTTCCCCAATAAATATGGGAATGAGGAGTTGTTCGGGGCTACAGTCCTTCCAACTGTCGACCCTGCTCCCTTTCTCTTGCAGCTGACTTGTTTGTGCCTCATTCTTCTTCCGTTTGCTGCTGGAAGGCGGCAGTTGCTGGCAGGGTGTTGGATGTGGGGAGGGGCTAGAGGAGTGAGGGCATTGGGGAGGACACCTCAGATGAGCACTGGGTGTTATATGTAAGTGATGAATCACTAAATTCTATTCCTGAAATTATTATTATACTATATGTTAACTAACTTGGATTTAAGATAAATAAATAAATAAATGGTAAAAAAAATGGCTGAAGTGATCAATTTTGTGTTATGTATTTTTATCACAATAAAAAATGTAGATAATCATTATAGCACTATTATTTTAACTAATACATAAGTTTTTCTTTCATTTTATGGCAGAAATAGTGGATAATTAAAATCAAAAGGTAATTTCAAATATTGCTTGTTGTCATTAAGTTCAAGAAGGAAGCAACAAAAAAAAAAAATCTCACAAACTTTTAAAAATGAGTAATAAACTCCATAAAATGTATTTAATTTTTTCTTGTTTTTTAATTTTATACATATGAACATATATATGCAATAAAAATTTTAAAATAAATATGTAATTAATTGTGGAAATATATATAATGAATAAAAAGACACATTAGGTGACAAGAAATGACAAAAAATTAACTTTTAAGGAAGATTGTAAATTATCTTAAACAATTTAGAAAATTTGCAAGTGCCTGAGCTGTCACAGCATTAACAGGGAACATTTTGAAGAAGGATGTGGTCAGAGGATGTCTATTGGTTTTTCAGAAAAACATGTAACTCCAAAACAGCTGATATTAAAAGATAGGTAACAACTCTTTTAATTCTTCATATTGTTGCTTCATAGATGACTTGAAATAGTCCAAGAAGAAGTAATCCTAAATTTCTAAGTGTTTTCAACAAGCATTGAGTGTTTTATGTATAGTGATAATAAAGAATTATGTGAATGCATGACTCAGTGGCAATAAACTTCGTTTTAGCCATAAACTACTTAAAGGGGGAATTCTTTGTTCAACAAACCTCATTTGAGTGCTTATATAGCATAGGCTCTGGGGTCCAACAACACTGGATTCTTCTCTTGATGTTACCACTTGAAGCTGTGTGATCTGAGAAAAGTTATTCAATTTTTTGGTTTCTCAATTGTCTTGTTTGCAAAATGGGAGTTAATAATGGTATTGTTGGGATAATTAAATAAGATAATGTGTGTAAGATTTTTAGTCCTATACCGAGCATATAGTGACGCTTCAGTAAACGCTATCTACTAGTATTACAAGTAATGCACGATATAGCAGGCTAAAATTACGTATGTGGCATGAGTTGGAGTTTGAGCCTATGCTCCACTCACTCTAGGATTCAAGCAAGTGTTGTATGTCATTTGGGCTAATGACCAGGTGTAAGGAGAAGACAAATTTCTGAAATTTATCCTAAAAGAAGAGAAAGTTAAGAAGGACAGTTTAGTTCAAGGAAAAGGTGCTAGAGTAAGAAAGGAAGGTAACAATGCCTTGTACTCAGAATAGTCTACTGGGCACAACCTCTGACTGTAATGTAATTAATTAATTTTAAAAAAGGTAACATAAATTTTATTTGGTAATTTAAAAGTGTAACATTAGGGGCGTCTGGGTGGCTTAGTCGCTTGAGCATCTGACTCTTGATTTAGGCTCAGGTCATAATCCTGGGATTGTGGGATGGAGCCCCAGATTGGACTCCACACTGAGTGTGGAGCCTCTTAAGATTTTCTCTCTCTCTCTCTCCCCTTCTGCCCCTCTTGCCCACTCACACACACACACTCTAAATAAATAAATAAATAAATAAATAAAATAAAATAAACACCTTAAATAAATAAAAGTGTAACATTAAATAACCCATGGAACCAAGCAGAAATCTTGATAGAAATGAAGAAATCCTAAACTGAGTGATAATGTAAATACCAAATAACAGTACCTCTGGAATGTATCTGAAGCAGCACATACAGAAAATTTTTAGTTTTAAATGTTTATATTAGGAAATAAGAAAGGCTGGAAATTAACAAGCTTAAGATGCAAACAAAAGAACAATTTAATAAACAAAAGAAGAAAGTAGGGGCACCTGGGTGGCTCAGTCGGTTAAGTGTCTGACTTGGGCTTAGGTCATGATCTCAGGGTTTGTGAGTTCGAGCCACGTCAGGCTCTGTGCTGACAGCTCAGAGTCTGGAGCCTGCTTTGGATTCTGTGTCTCCTTCTCTCTCTCTGCCCCTCCCCAACTTGTGCTCTGTCTCTCTATGTCTCTCAAAAAATAAATAAATGTAAAAAAAAAAAAAAAAAAAAAAAAAGAACAAGAACAAGAAAGTAAAAAAGAGCAGAAAAGGGGCGCCTGGGTGGCGCAGTCGGTTAAACGTCCGACTTCAGCCAGGTCACGATCTCGCGGTCCGTGAGTTCGAGCCCCGCGTCAGGCTCTGGGCTGATGGCTCGGAGCCTGGAGCCTGTTTCCGATTCTGTGTCTCCCTCTCTCTCTCTGCCCCTCCCCCGTTCATGCTCTGTCTCTCTCTGTCCCAAAAATAAATAAAAAAAAAAAAAAAAAAAAAGAAAAAAAAGAGCAGAAAATAAGAAGCTAGAAAACAAAGACACAATAAGAATCTACAAAGCCAAAAGTTGGTTATTTGCAAGTATCAATAAAACAAACTTCTCCTGAGATTAAAAAAAAAAAGGCCACACATAACATTAGGATCTGAAAAAAGGGAAATGTAATAGCAGACTTAGCAAATGTTAATATAATGCATAAATAGTAATTATACAAATAAATTTATACCAATAAATTTGAGAATTTAGATCAAAATTTCAGATTTTTAAGAAAAATATAACATACCAAGACTTACTCAAGAAGAATAAAAAGCCTAAATAGTTCTATCACCAGTAAAGTACTTCCAATAATGAATTTAAAACATTCCCATGAAAAAAAATTAGACCCTTAAGATTTTCTGTGTCAGTTATATTAAACCTTTAAGGGAGAGATCATTGTAACCATACAAGCTCTTCCAAGTAAAAGAAAAAGAGGGAAAGTAAAACTGTCAAATGTACATTAAAATCTGTTCCCCCTAAAACAAAAACAAAGACAAAAACAAAAAAAGGAGGCACCTGGCTGGCTCAGTAGAGCATGAAACTCTTGGTCTCAGGATCATGAACTTGAACCCTGTGTTGGGTATGGAACCTACTTACAAATACATACATACATATGTACATATGTACAATCTTACTCCACCTTTTCTAAGGGGAGGAGGCATGTAGCTGTCTAGCTACATACTATGTTTCTCCCTCTTTTGTTGTTAGATATGATTATGTGAATAAGTTCTCCCCAACTGAAGAGCAGACAGTATAAATACAATGTCCTTCCTTAGCAGGGCATGTGTGCCCACTCCACTTTTGTCTTACCTTTTCCTCCTAGCTGAAATAGGACTATAGCTGCAACCTTGCTTGAACCAAAAACTGAATCAAAGTCCTAGGAAGTAGCTTAGACTCAAATTGGAAGAAACCTGGACTCCTGAATGACTACAAGGACTGGAGCTACCTGGCAAGTTGGAATATCCATCCTTGACTTTTACATATTAAATAGAAACCTGTATTAATATGAAAAATTGTGCACCGAGTCACTTAAAAAAAAAAAAAACAAAGGAAAAAGCAAGCCACAAATTGAAAGAAGATATGTGCTACATATGTAACCCATAAAAGATTAGCATTCAAAATATATTAAAATATGTAACAAATTATTAAGAAAAATATAATTTTTAAAAATGTATGCTATAAACATATTGATAGGGTTTAGGACATACTATCCCCAAATACGGCAATTTGGCATATTGACTATTTTAAGCTGAAGGAGTTTGAAAAAAACAGCAGAAGCAAGAAAGTTACTCTGACCTCCTCCTTCCCTTCCCTTTCTTTCCTGAAACAGATCATAAAGTCCTCATGTGAGAGGTGCCCTCCCTATACCTAGAGGAAAGGAGCATCCTTATCTCCAAAGACAAAGGGACCAAGAAGAATGTCAACAAACAGGGATTGCTAAGTGTCCCCCAGTTTATTGCAGTTACTTCATACTCCTTAACCTATCATATAACCTCCACAATTTATCATATTCCTCCATTGCCCATTCTTCAATCAAACCTAGCATAAAAGTACTCAGGTCTAACTACTTCTGCAGGTCTTCATTTTCTTATGAAGACTCCCATGTCATATAAAACTTTTATTAACTAAATTTGTATGCTTTTTCTCCTGTTGATCTTTTTTTCTTAGTTTAAATTTAAGACCCAGTCAGGAATAGTAAGAGGTTCAAGGAAAATTTTTCTTCCCTACAGTATGCAATAAATTTATATATACTTGTAAGCAAAATATTTTTAAATATATATATTTAATATCTACAATGTATTAGACATTGCTCACTGAGGATACAAAGTTCTCCTCACGAAACTTACACTCTTACACATATGCAACTCACAAAAATAGAGAATGTAAATAGCCAATAAATATATGAAAAGGTTTTCATTGATTAGCAAGGAGATATCAATCAAAGCAGCAATCAGATTCACTTTTTTTTCTTTTTTACATTTATTTATATTTGAGAGACAGAGAGAGACAGAACACAAGCAGGAGAGGGACAGAGAGAGAAGGAGACACAGAATCCAAAGCAGGCTCCAGGCTCTGAGCTGTCAGCACAGAGCTGGAAGCGGGGCTCGAACTCACGAACCGTGAGGTCATGACCTGAGCTGAAGTCGGATGCCCAACCGACTGAGCCACCCAGGCACCCCCAGATTCACTTTTAAACCCACTGTCACAAAAAATTTGAAGTTGGACAATAGCAAATGTGGAGTACATTGTGAAGCAACAGGAATTTATATATTGTTGGGGTAATGAGGATTGCTAATTGCTAAAGCAATATTGAAAGATATATTGATACTATATAGTAAATTTGAAGATGTTCTTAGAGTTTATATGAAGTTTCATCTTTAGGTATATATATATATATATATATATATATATATATATATATATATATATATATATAATGTTCATTCAAAATAATAAGCTGTGATGTAATAAGTATAATATGATACCAGTACATACAGTAAAAAACACACAAAACAATTCTATGTTTTGCTTAAAGATACATATATAAACTGTGAAATTAAACATGTACTTAATGAAATGATAACCCACTACCTTCAAGGTAGTGCTTCATTCTGGGGGGAAAAGTGGGGAGGTATATGAACCAGGGACTTAAATGCATTGGCAGTTATTTATTTCAGCAGCTAGATAGTGGTAGTCCTGTGCCTGCTGACTTATTCTTTATACATTTTTGCGTGTCGTAAATATTGAAAAAAAATTAGGAATGCCCCAACTCCAAGATCAGCAAGAGGTAGGGCGCCTGGGTGGCTTAGTCGGTTAAGTGCTGGAATCTTGATTTTCACTCAGGGTGTGATCTCAAGCTTCGTGAGATTGAGCCCCAAGTAGGAATCTGGGCTGACAGTGTGGAGCCTGCTTGGGATTCTCTCTTTCCTTCTCTCTGCCTTCACATGCATGCTCTCTTTAGAAAAAAAAAAAAAAAAATCAGCAAGAGGTAATCTCAGAAGGACATGATTGGAAAAGAAAGCAGACATCTAATGAATGTTATTTCATTCTCTCTGCAGAGACATATTTTTGACCATCTTGAGCTGTGAGGCATCTATAAAAAAGAAGCTGAAGCACATGAAATTCTCATTGAATCTGGAAGGCATGCAAGAGAGGATTTTATACCTGTTTGACTTGATTGAGAACCAGGTAATGTGCTTTCAGAGTAACATCTGATATACTCATTGATGGTATTATTATCACTATAAAATAAATATAAAAGCAGGTATCTCTACATATAGATCATATGCACCATAAAGCTAGGATTATGTCTTTTTTTTTTCACCTTTGTATCCTTAGCACACAGCATAGAGGATGACACATAATCAACATTAATTCCTTTATGAAAGAATGGATAAATGAACTTCTTGAGGTTGTGATGTAAATGTGCGGTAAATGTATATTTACCATTTTAATTTCTTTTTTTTCAAGTTTTTATTTAAGTTCTAGTTAGTTAAAATATACTGTAATATTGGTTTCAGGAGTAGAATTTAGTGATTCATCACTTACGTGTAATACCCAGTACTCATCACAAGTGCCCTCCTTAACACCCATCATATATTTAGCCAGCCCATCCCCTGCCTACCTTCTCTCCATAAACCTTCAGTTTGTACTCCCTAGTGAAGACTCTTATAGTCTGCCTTCCTCTTTTTTTTTCTTCCTCCCCTAGGTTCATCTGTTTTGTTTCTTAAATTCCACATATGAGTGAAATGGTGTCGTCTTTCTCTGACTTATTTCACTTAGCGTAATACTCTAGATCCATCCATGCCATTGCAAATGGGAAGATTTCATTCTTTTGATGACTGAGTAATATACCATTGTATATGTACACTACATCTTCTGTATTCATGCATCAGTTGATGGGCATTTGGGCTCTTTCCATAATTTGGCTATTATTCATAATGCTACTATAAACATCAGGGTGGTTGTGCCACTTCAAATCCGTATTTTTATATCCTTTGAGTAAATACCTAATAGTGCAATTGCTGAGTCTTGGGTAATTGTATTTCAGACTTTGTGAGGAACCTCCATACTGTTTTCCAGACTGGCTGCACCAGGTTGCATTACCACCAATAGTCTAAGAGGGTTCCCCTTTCTCTGTATCCTCGCCAGGACCTATTTCTCATCCCACTGTTGGTAATTTTAACCATTCTGACTGGTATGAAGTGATGTCTCATTGTAGTTTTGATTTGTATTTCCCTGATGATGAATGATGTTGGGCATCTTTTCATGTGTCTGTTAGCCATCTGTATGTCTTCTTTGGAAAAATGTCTCTTCATGGCTTCTGCCCGATTCTTAACTGGATTATTTGTTTTTTGGGTGTTGAGTTCGGTAAGTTCTTTATAGATTTGAACACTAACCCATTATCCAATATATCATTTGCAAATATATTGCAAATTGTTTCCTTTGCTTTGAAAAGTCTTTTTTTTAATTTTTAAAAACTGTTTGTTTGTTTGTTTGTTTATTTATTTATTTATTTATTTAGAGAGACAGAGTGGGAGTGGGGCAGGGGCAGAGAGAGAGGGAGACACAGAATTTGAAGCAGGCTTCAGGCTCTGAGCTGTCAGCACAAGCCTAATGCAAGACTCAAACTCACAAACTGTGAGATTATGACCTGAGCCTAAGTCAGACGCTTAACCAACTGAGCCACCCAGGCAACCCCTGTGTAGAGGTTTTTTATCTTGATGAGTTCCCAATAGTTCATTTTTGCCTTTGTGTCCCTTGCCTCCAGAGACGTATGTAGTAAAAAGTTGGTATGGCCAAGATCAAAGAGGTTTTCTGCCAATTGTGTCCTTTAGGATTTTGATGGATTCCTGTCTCACATTTAGGTCTTTCATACATTTTGAATATATTTTGGTGTATGGTGTAAGAAAGTGGTTCAGTATCATTCTGCATATTGCTGTCTAGTTTTCCCAACACCATTTGTTGAAAAGATTGTCTTTTTTTGCCAGTCGATTTCTTTCATGCTTTGTGAAAGATTAGTTGACCGTATAGTTGCGGGTCCATTTCTGGGTTTTCCACTCTGATCCATTGATCTGAATGTCTGTTTTTGTGCCACTATTATACTGTCTTGATCACTACAGCTTTGTAATAATAGCTTGAAGTCTGGAATTATGTTGCCTCTAGCTTTGCTTTTCTTTTTCAAGATTGCTTTAGCTATTTGGGGAATTTTGTGGTTCCATACAAATTTTAGAATTGTTTGTTCAAGCTCTGAAAAGTGCTGGTGATATTTTGATAGGGATTGCATTACATGTGGGGTTTGTTTTGGGTAGTACAGACGTTTTAATAATATTTGTTCTTCCAATCCATGACTGTTTTCAAAGTACAGATCTTCTCCTCTTTGGTTAGCTTTATTCCTAGGTATGTTATAGCTTTTGGTGAAATTGTAACTGGGACTGGTTCCTTGATTTCTCTTTCTGCTGCTTCATTTTGGTATATAGAAATGCAACAGATTTCTGTACATTGATTTTTTTATGTTTATTTATTTTTGAGAAAGAGAGAAACAGAGCATGAGCGGGGGAGGGGCAAAGAGAGGGAGACACAGAATCTGAAGCAGGCTCCAGGCTCTGAGCTGTCACCACAAAGCCCAATGCAGGGCTTCAACACACGAGCAGTGAGATCATGACCTGAGCCAAAGATGGACACTTAACCAACTGAGCCACCCAGGTGCCCCAATTTCTGTACATTGATTTTGTACCTGAAATTTTATTGAACTCATCTATAAGTTCCAGCAATTTTTAATGGCGTCTCTTGGGTTTTCTACATAAACTATCATGTCTGCAAATAGTGAAAGCTTGACTTCTTCCTTGCCAATTTGGATGCTTTTTATTTCTTTTTGTTGTCTGATTGCTGAGGCTAGGACTTCCAGTACAATGTTAGATAATGATGATAAGAGTGGACATCCCTGTCTTGTTCCTGGCCATAGTGGAAAAGCTCTCCGTTTTCCCCATTGAGGATGATATTAGCTGTGGGTCTTTCATATATGGCCTTTATTATGTTGAGCTATGTTCCCTCTATTCCTACTTTGTTGAGGGTTTTTATCAAGAATGGATGCTGTACTTCGTCAAATGACTTTTCTGTATCTATTGAGAGGATCATATGGTTCTTATTCTTTCTTTTATTAATATGGTATATCACGTTGATTGATTTGTGAATATTGAACCATCCCTGTAGCCCAGGAATAAATCCCACTTGATAGTGGTGAATACTTGTTTTAATGTACAGTTGCATTTGATTTGCCAGGTGTTTTTTTGTTTGTTTGTTTGTTTGTTTGTTTGCCTTGAGAATTTTTGCATCCACATTCATCAGGGATATTGGCTTCTAGTTCTGTTTTTTAATGGAAACTTTGGTTTTGGAATCAAGAGAATGCTGGCCTCATAGAATGAGTTTGAAAGTTTTCTTTCCTGCCAGAGTCCGGCCCCAGCAGGTCCAGGAATTCCCGAAGGATGAACGGTGTCGGCAAATTGACAAATGGACACAGATAACAGCAATGTGTTAGACTGGCCGCTTTATTGTGGCAAACGTGGCATTATATTTGTTAGCAATTTCCTTGTAGTGTGCATCATCTATGTTTCTTGGCATTACCTAATTCTAAAAATGTTCCTTTGTGTAACCACCCATTAAGGAACTTCATGGTTATTTCTTTGTAACATTCCCTTCTGCCCTTTGCTTATTGATTAATTTCTTCATACTACTTTCACTATGTATCTACATTTATTTATAGTCTATAAAGCATTTGCTTTGCTATTTTCATGAAAGGTCATCTAGCTCTCAACACCTCAAGTGGAACATTTACAGGGACATGACTTCTTAATTGTTCCTTTGAACCATTTGCAGTACAAGGAACAAAAGTATTCGCTTTGGTCCGGGGTGCCAGGAGGGAGCCAAGAGGGCCCTGGGAACCCACAACTTATGCTTTCCCAGAGACAATGTATACCTAGGAACTAATGAACCATCCTGTACCTTAACCCACCAGGTCCAATTAGCATCTGGAATGCCTCCTGGGGGCTAAGTGGGCCTAGGGGTTGGAGTAACTTGTAATCATAGATACATTCCTTTGTTGCCAGAGTGGGGATTTTGAAACCATTTGTCCCCCTCCTTGGCTGGGAAATATAGGGGGCTATCCTTCCTTTAGGTAGGGGATGGACAGGTGGGGATGGCACCAGCTGGATATGAGGTTTCATTATCCATCTTCGGATTCTCATGGTTTTTTCCCAGAGGGAGTTTTTCCTGGGGGTCTTCCCCAGAAAATATCCCCGAGTTTGCCCCCATGGGTTTATTTTGAATCATCAGTGCCAACTGGACCATGGGGATGGCCAAGATGAGTAACAGGGGGGATACCAGTAGCTTCCCATTCAGAGGGTCACTATGCATTGCCCTTCCGCCAACCATCAGGCTGTGCCATCAGGAAGGCTGGATGGATTGGCTCCTGGCACTTTCCATTTCTATTTTTTGGAACAGTTTAGGAAAATAGGTATTAACTCCTCTACAAATGTCTGATAGAATTTCTCTGGAAAGCCATTGTGGGGAATAAGCTTAGAAATTCCCTGGGTTTACACCAATGGGTTAACAAGTCATAAAGAATTACAAAGCCATAGGATGCTCTCACCCAAGCTTGTGTAAACAACATAAGACCCCCAGAGTAAAGTAGGGAGGGGCCAGGGCCCCCAGAATAGAGAGGGAGGGGCAAAGGCCCCAGAATACAGAGGGGCAAAGGCCCCAATACAACAGTTTATGAGGTAAGCAAGATTAGGCATTCAGGGAAAAAGTGCCCCCAATTTAGTACTATAGCAGAAAGCTGTTCTCACAGGATGGAAGGACCAAATTAGATGAACAGGTATATAGGGCTATAGACCGCCATGCTGCCCAGAGCAGAGCTGATTAGCAGAAGAAAAGGTGCCCTGTTAACCCTGAGGTTATTTCCCCTATCTGTCTTATCCCCTAGGCTAGCTAAGATAAACAGACATGGCACCTCCTGTCTGCTGTTAACAACCATCTGCCCATCTGCCCAGCGCCAGGATTTTGTTTTATATTGACCCAAACACCAAATACCATATATCTTCAAAACCCCCTTTTCCCTCATGCTCATGAGTTAATGTTCACTGATTCATTGTCTCTTTGTACACGCCCATCACGTTTGTAAGCCTTCTGATCTTAATAAATACGGGGCAAGGACCCTTATTCAGGGCTCTTGTCTTTTCCCGGACATTAGCCATCTCTCGCATTTTAATCCTGTGTCCTGCTTTCTTGGTAGACAAGAAAGAACTTTAGACCTAGAGTCTACGACAGCCATCAGTCCCTGGACTTTTGCTTATTGGGAGATTTTTGATTACTCATTCAATTTCTTTGCTGATTATCAGTCTGTTCAAGTTTTCTATTCTTCCCGTTTTAGTTTTAGTAGTTTATATATTTCTAAAAATTTATCCATTTCTTCCAGATTTCTTAGTTTGTTGGCATATAATTTTTAATAATAACCTCTTATAGTTTTTTGTCTTTCTCTGGTGTTGGTTGTGATCTCTCCTTTTTCATTTGGGATTTTATTTATTTATCTCCTTTCTCTTTTCTTTTTGATAAGCCTGGCAAGGGGTTTATCAATATTATTCATTGTTTCAAAGACCCGGCTCTTAGTTTTGTTGATCTGTTCTACTGTTTTTTTGTTTGTTTCTGTATCATTTATTTCTGCTCTAATCTTTATTATTTCCCTTCTTCTGCTGGTTTTAGCCTTCATTTGCTCTTCCTTTCCTACCTTCTATAGGTGTAAGATTAGGTTGTATGTTTGAAACTTTTCTTGTTTCTTCTTTTCTTTTTTAATATTTATTTATTTTTGAGAGAGAGAACACATGGGGAAGAGGCAGAGAGAGAGGGAGACAGAGGATCCAAAGCAGGCTCCATGCTGACCACAGAGAGCCCAATGTGGGCCTCAACCTCGTGAACCATGGGATCATGACCTGAGCCACAGTTGGACACATAACAGACTGAGCCACCCAGGAACCCAAGACTTTTCTTGCTTCTTGATGTAAGCCTGAATTGCTATATACTTCCTTCTTATAACCACTTTTGCTGTATCCCAAAGGTTTTGGGTGGTTGTGTTTTCATTTTCATTTGTTTCCATGTATTTTTTTATTTCTTCTTTAGTATTCTGGTTAACCCTTTTATTCTTTAGTAGGATGTTGTTTAACCTTCATGTATTTGTTGTCTTTCTAAATTATTTCTTGTGGTTGACTCGAAGTATCATAGTGTCATGGTTGGAAAATATGCATGGTATGATCTCAATCTTTTTGTGTTTGTTGAGGCCTGATTTGTGACTTAGTATGTGATCTATTCTAGAGAATATTCCATGTGCACTCTAAAAGAATGAGTATTCTGCTCCTTTAAGATGAATTGTTCTGAATATATCTATTAAGTCTATCTGGCACGGTGTGTCATTCAAAGCCATTGTTTCCTTATTGATTTTCTGCTTAGATGATCTATCCATTGTTGTAAATGGGTTGTTAAAGTCCTCTGCTATTATTGTATTATTATCAATAAGTTCCTTCATGTTTGTTATTAATTGATTTATACATTTGGGTGTTTCAAGTTGAGGGGCATAAATATTTGTAATTGGTAGATCTTGTTGGATGGTTCCCTTTATTATGATATAGTGCCCTTCTTCATTTCTTGTTACAATCTTTGGTTTAAAATCTAGTTTGTCAGATATAAGTATGGCTATTCCAGCTTTCTTTTGATGTCTTTTTGCATGATAAATGTTTCTTCATGTCCTCACTTTCAGTCTGTAAGTGTTTTAGGTTTAAAGTACATCTCTTACAGTCACCACATAACTTGTTTTTATTAATCCATTCTGACACTCTATGTCTTTTGATTGCAGCATTTAATCCATTTATATTCAGAGTAATTATTGATAGATATGAATTTAGTGCCATTGTATTACCTGTAAAGTCATTGTTTCTGGATATTTTCTCTGTTCCTTTTTATGTTTGTTGCTTTTGGTCTTTTTTTCCCATTCAAAGAGTCTCCTTTAATATGTCTTGCAGGGCTGGTTTAGTGCTCACGAACTCCTGTAGTTTTTGTTTGTCTGGGAAACTCTTTATCTTTCCTTCTATTCTGAATGACAGCCTTGTTGTATATAGAGTATTCTTGGCTGCATATTTTTCCCATTTAGAATGTTGAATATATCATGCAACTCCCTTCTGGCCTGCCTGCCATGCTTCTGTGAATAAGTCTGCTGATGACCTTATTTGTCCTCCCTTGTAAGTTAGGGATTTCTTTTCCCTTACTGCTCTCAGGATTTTTTCTTTATTTCTGTATTTTATCAGTTTTACTAAGAATATATCTTGGTGCTAGCCTGCTTTATTGATTTTGATGAGAACTTTCTGTGCCTCCAGGATTTGAATGTCCATTTTACTCCCCAGATTAGTGAAGTTTTCAGATACAATTTGTTCAAAAAAACCTTCTGCCCATTTTTCCCCCTCTTATTCTGGGACTCCAATGATATGAGTGTTATTACACTTTATGGAATAATTGACTTCCCTAAGTCTACATTGGATATGGATACATTGGATAAAAATCCAATATTTTTATTTCCCTCTTCTTTTCAGCTTCATTATTTTCCATAATTTTTATCTTCTATGTTAATTATTTGTTCCTCTGCTCCTTCCATCCTTGTGTTCATTACATGCTGTCAGTTTTGCATCTCAGTTATAGCATTTTTTATTTCAGCCTAACTAATTTTAGGTCTTTTATCTCTGCAGTAAGTGACTCCCCAGTGTCTTTTATGCTTTTCTCAAGCACAGCTAGTATTCTTATGATTGTTGCTTTAGATTCTGGATCAAGGATATTACTTGTATCAATTTTGAGTAGATCCCTGGCCATGATCTTTTCTTGTTCTTTCTTTTGGGATGAATTCCTCCATTTTGGCATTTTTTTAGGTCTTTGACTTCTTCTGTGTGTTAGAAAAGCCTATTATGTTTCCTTCTCTTGAAAGTAATGGCTTTATTAAGAAGAGGTTATATACTGTCCAGTGTCTGGTGCTTTAGGAAGTGTCTCTGGTGTATGGTGTGTGCAATCTGCTGTTGTGTTTTGGCTGCTCTTTCCCTGCAAAGTTTTTCCTTCCCTCATTGGGTAGTGTTTGGACCTTCTCCAGTGTGTGATGAATTTTAATTAGGTGTACTTGGTCTGCTTGTTAAAACTAGCCTGATCCTATTTCCACTAGACCTGAAACTTTGAAGCCCCCTATAGTTGGTAGGCTTGGTGCATGCAGGGGGTTTGTGCTGGTCTTCTGGGAGAGGGGCACACTGCTGTTCTGGCTCTCAGGCTCTCTAGTAAAAAAATCACCTGAAGAGCACAGGAGTGGGGCTCGGTATAAGCAGCTCAAGCCTCCACTGTGGACACTGTGCTGTTCACTGAAATCCATCTGTGCTGATGGGCAGGTGATAAAAACTGGTGTCAACCTGCTGTCTTATCTCTGCAGAAGGAAGTTCTTACCTGCTGTAGTCCAGGAAGCCCTCAGAGAGGAGTGAACTATCTCCCCTCTTTTATCCCTGGCATCTCTCAGGTTGCTGCTTTCACCCTGTGTCTGGGTCATCTGCCCCCTCAATGGTACAGTGCCCCTGTGTTTTATCTCATGCATATTGGCTGAGTTTCAAAAAAATTTTAGGGACCCTGCACAGCATGGACCCATGATGATCCTCTGGGGGAGGGACTCACCACGCTATGGCTGCTGCCAGTTTGTCCCAGAAGGGCAGTTGCACAAATGCACAGAGGCTTGGAGTTTATAGGAATGTACAACAAAAAGCCAGTGTCCAGGTTAGTTGCCCTTAGCAGGTTCCCTATGCTAAGTAATAGGGCAGTGCAGTGGTGCCTGCCGGCTCTTTTGTACCCTAAGAGCCATTGCCAGCTCTCCCAAGTACACTCCAACAAAGAGAACTATCTCTCCTAGTGAAACCCAAGTGGTGCATAAAACACACTGTCCACTCTCACTGCCCTTCTACTCCACAGGAGTACCGTTTAGCCTGCCAGCTTCCACACCTGTCACAGTGTGGATGTCTAAAATTTCTGTCTTCAAGCTCTGCTGCTTTTAAAAACCCGTGATAAACAGTCCCTCTCATTTTCCTAATCACTGGTTTTGGGGAAGTGCTTTTCTTGCATAATCCCCTGTGCACTGTTCTCTCTCATTCTCTCTCTCTTTCTTTCCGCTCTCTGTGATCAGGGCTCCCTCCCCTCCTCAACACCCATGATTCTTTTCTCCCCCAATCAGGTCTCTGTACCTCCTACCCTCCATTATATAGCCTCTTTTCCCTCTTTAGTTGTGCAGTTTGTTCTCTCAGTCCTCAGATACATTTCTTGGGTGTTCAGAATGATTTGATATTTATCTAGCTATGTTCGAGGGACAAGGCAAGCATAAGGTCCCCCTATTAATCTGCCATCTTAACTCCTCTTCCATCATTTTAATTTCTAAAGACCAGGCCTTAGAATGGATGACCCTGCCCAGATAGCATGAGAAGGCTATGGACAGGCCAGTTTGCCCTTGAAGGGTGGTAGAATATACAACCCTAAAATATGCATTTTTGACATAAGTGTTATTTTGAGCTGAAGGTACTTGAAAAATAGAAAATGCAGGACAAAACTTTTTAAAATTCCCTTTCTCTGCCTATAGACAGATCCTCCAAAAGTAACTCAGTTGTCACAGATCTCTTCCTCTAGAGTTTCATCAACTAGGGAAAATTGGCTCTTACCACAGGAGAGACTAGAAAACTATCACAAACTATCATATCTCCCATATAGTCTTCTGAGGACCCATTTCTATTTCCTAAAAATCACTTATTCTCCCCTCAGCAGCCTAATCCTCCTTTCCCTTCCCCTATAAAGACTGTATATATTTTTTAAAAAGACTATATATAAGCTCTTAAATCTCACTGCTTTTTTGGGTATTCACTCCTTTTTCCCTATAATTTCCCTGTGCATGTAACTTTAAAAGTCAATAAATTTATATATCCTTTCTCCTGGTAGTCTTCCTCTTATCAGTTTACTTCATAGATCCAACTATAGAACCTAGAAAGGCAGAGGGAATATCTTTCCTCCTCTGTACCCTCTACAGACAGACAATTACCTTTCTCTTCCTCTCGTCTTTTTCCTTTTTTCTCTCTCTCCTTCCTCTTTCTTCTTATCTTCCCCCACCTCATACCCAGTACATTCTTAAATAACACCACTTTGACTTGTGATTCAGAAAATGCAAAAAAGGGGGATTTTGAAAGAGAAGTCTACTGCATCCACTCCCTAAACTATTCACTGATTTAATTTTAAATATGAAAAAGATTTCAGTGATAAGTAGTCAAAGCATTTCATTGCTTAATCTTATGATCTGTCTACATGTTCCCTCAAACAGTTTGGCTATTAGTGAATGAGCCTTTACAAAATGGTTGACTCTACAAATGTTTTTCTGGCGAAATGCCAAAGGAAGACGACATGGCTAATGAAGAAAAAAAAACATTGGAAGCACTGTAGGTTAAAGTGATACATACAATATACCAATCTAATTTTATTTCTCCTCTAAAACTACAATAGTGGTATCTTAAAAAAAAAAAAAAGGCATGAAAGCACAAAGATAGGGAGAATAACAACAAAAATAAACCTTTGGAAACTGGAAAGCAAGCTGACTGCAAACTAACTTAGAAGAACTGAGAAAACTGAATTCTCTGGCAACAGTGGAAAAAATCCTCTCCCTAAATCCATGCTATTGGGTGACTATTTCTCCCTGACTCTAGTAGAAGCTGGAAGTATCTGGAGAGGATAAAAATGAGTCTGTGAACTGGGGAATAGTAGGCACAATTGAGGTCATTAGTACCATGCAAAATGGAGGTTTACATTGAGGGGCAGAGTGCCCCAAGATGGGCCACTTTGGAATAAAGATTATTTCGAGTTAAAAGTAATCAAAACCCAACAGATGCAGGAAAAGCTCTCTGCTTCCTCATCAACTGCCTAAATTTACATTGTGAAGAAGAGCCTATACCAGCAAGAGAACTGTTAACAGAGACTTCACTTTACCTAAGGAACTTATCTGCACAAACATCTTCTTTCACCTTCCTGCTAATGGCCTTCCCCCACTTTGTATCCTCTGACCCTACCCCTCACCTTAGTTCATGTAGGCTTCATGTCACCACATTGTTTTTTGGAATTTCGTGTCTGTGGGTTCCCCATACTTACAACTGTTAAATTTGAGTTTCTCCTGTTAATCTGTCTCATGTCAATTTGATTCTAAGTCCAGCTAGAAGGACCATAGGGCAGAAGGAGGTCTTCCTCTCTGGCAACATAATCACATGCATTGTGTGTGCTAATACTCTATCTTCCACTCCACAGTCTTTATCAACTACTCAGCCCCCAAACCATGGCAGCTGTATCTTTACCCTCTAGGCAGGATATTGCACACCTTTCTCTGAGGGAATATGTGCAACCTAAGAGAGAAGAAATAGAGAAACTGACATTTAGGATTGCCCAACAAATAAATGGCCCTAGAGTAAACTCAAAGTATACAAAAGCTCTCCATGTACTCAGAACTTCCAATCAGCTTTTCTGTCTTTTGCCCTCAATCATGAGCAGAAAACTAAAGATTACCAGAACTCTAAAGAAAGTCTCTATCATGAAAGGTAAAGACCAAATAGGCAGAAGAAGCACGTGTTGAGGAAACAATATGCTGAAGAAAGAAAATGTTACATAATTTCTGTTCAAAACTTCCCAGAAGAGACCACCTAAGAAGTCTATTATGATTACAACAATACATACCAAACATAATTTATTAGAAATGTGCCAGACAAGGGAAATGGCCTAATGAAATCAGTCAAATGGACTCTGAGAAGCTTTGGCACTTAAGTTTTATAAAGTTTTGTTGGGGAGGAGTTAGTCAAAGGATGGTTTTAGGCGGAAGTTAGTAAGAATGGGGGAGGGGCAGGATGGAAGGGTAGGGCTATGACAGGAAAGAATTGGTCAGAATTTGCAAGTGAGTTAAGCCTCTGACTGCTTTGATAGGTTAGGCAAGGCTGTTTGTGAAAGAGTCTGTGGTTTTATCTTTCCTGAACCCATGAGCTGTTGCTGAAATTGTCTGTCTTGCAAAATGTGGTCTTGGTGCTTTTTGTTTTTGTTTTTCAAGTTGTGGTTTCAGTAGTTTTCCATTTCTCAGTCCTGAGAGAGGTAAGAGAATATATTTTATTTTTAAAACTAGAACAAGACATTATTTTTAAAAATAAGTCAAAATGTAATAAATTTGAAGAGATAAAGTTGAAGAAATCAGACACAGAACAAAAAAGACAAGGAGATATGAAATAGGAGAAAAAAGGTAAGAAAATTAAATCAGTCTATGAAGTTCAGCAGACAAATAATAGGATTTCCAGGAAAGAAAAAACAGAAGGGAAGAAATCAATGATGAAATAATTCAAGGAAAATTTCCAGAGCTGAAGGACACAAATTTCCAAATCAAAAGGGCCCATTTTAACAGATAAAAATTGCCCTACACCAAAGCATATAATTGTGAAATCTAAAACATTTAAGGTAAAAGAGGAGATTCTCAAGCTTCCAGAAAAGGGACAGGAGGAGATAGGAGATAAAAAGCAGATCAACAGGAATCAGAATTGCTTTGGGCTTTTCAGCAGCAATGTGATATAGGGGAGGAAAAAGTTTTCTTTAACCCTGTTCGGGTTCTTGGTTATGTCTAAAAATTAAAGTGACATAGATTAATGGATGAAAATTATACAAATTTTGTAGAATTCTTACATGTATACAAGAGCCTTCATAAGAGAACGAAGACGAGAAGAAGTGACCAGAGCAGGAAGTTTTGATACCTTTTAGACAAAGGGACAATAAATTTGTGAGGAGACGACAAGACAAAGGAATTTGGGTTATGGATAGTAAATGGTAAATAGGCGACAAGGCTTATTTATGCAGGCTTCTGGGCCCTAAATGTCCTGTCTTTGGTTATAAGAACACCTCTCTTTCTCCTAGTGGAGGGATGGTATCTTTCACATGGAGGAATTATCTCTTCCTTTGAGGAAACAAGGGGGGGACAGCACAGAGGTCAGAGTGACCTTCCTGCTTCTACTGTTTTTTCAAACTCCAAATTAATATATTCAGTATGCCAAGGTGCCATATGTTGGGGTTGTGTGTCTAGAACCCCATCATTGAGATGCTAGAAGACATTAGAGTAGTACTTTAAAAATTCTGAAGGAAAATTTATCCCAAACAGAGAGCTCTCTATTTAGCCAAATTATCAAACAAGTGCTGGTGTATATAAAAACTTGCAAAGACTTGAAAAAAAAAAAAAGAAAACTTTGCAAAGACTATAAAAATAATCTCCATATGCCCTTCCTTAAGAAACTACTAGAGGAAGGGTGCCTGGGTGGCTCAGTTGGTTAAGTGTCCAGCTTCAGCTCAGGTCATGATCTCACAGTTCATTAGTTCAAGCCCCATATCAGATTCTGGGCTGTTAGTGCAGAGCCCAATTTGGATCCTGTCTCCCTCTCTCTCTCTCTCTCTCTCTGCCCCTCCCCTCTTGCACTCTATCCCTCTCTCTCAAAAATAAACATTACGAAAAAGAAAAAGAAAAAGAAACCACTGGAGGATATGTGCCACCAAAATGAGAAAACTAAGAAAGAACAAGGTATGAAACATAGGAAATGGGACAGAGGCAAAGGGAATGCCTGACATGGCAGTGAAAGGAAATCACAAATAAATATCAAGAGCCAAGGGTAGAAGGCAACTGGTTCAGATTGGGAGAGACACACACATGCTGAGAATGTCACCCCCAAGATGCCTACTGCCATGTTTAACCTGAGGTGAGAATCTTGTCTATGCATGGCATTTTTGTATTTCTTACCCCTTCTCCCTTGCAGCCTGGATCATCTGAGAATCTTCATTTTACCTTACAAAAGTGTTATGCTTTGCTCTACTCCTGAGACTTAAGATGTAGACCACAGTTAGCAGAAATAGAAAATACAGAACATTGCCCACTCCTTGACCGTATTCCTGCTGGATATCCAGTCCTAGGCTTGCACACTACAACCCTGTGTATGTTTTTCAGGACCATGTCTCCAAATTGCCCCAGATGAAGTTCTTAAAAACTCTCAGAAGACACTCTTTTCTGTCTTGTGAGCATTTGCTAAATAGTGACAACATTGCATTTTTCTTATCTAGATAGTTTTGTTCTTGCTGCACTCAGTGTTTCACAACTGAAAACTATCAGTAAATTCTTTCTTAGTGTAATGCAAATGGCACCCCAAGATTGAATTGCATAGGATTTGGGGCCTTACTACTGCCAGAATAATGAAGTGACCAGGTGAATCTGCAGTTAGCTTGCTGAGAATGCTGGGGAGCAGAGAAACAATTGCCAGGTACTTTATGGCATAATTCTCATTAAAAGCTTTTTTCCTTCTCTGTTTGTTAAGAGAAAAAGGAATTTGTGAAAGCTATAAAGAAAGGCAAGGGCATGATTAACATGAAAATCAGGAGAGAAGGACCAGGAGAGTGTTTTATTTAAGAGGAAACAATGGAGATATAAGCAAATTACCTTGGTAAAATCAGGACTTTGCTCCTTAATTTGTAATATACTTCCTAAAAGATCAGCTAAAAGCCCCATTAATCAAACAAAATTAAGTTTATTAGCCTTATTACAATAAGGAAAGTCATCACATTGACAGAGTCCTAACAGCATCTCAAAAGGCAAAAGTCAGGAGACAATATTTATAAGGTTTTAGGCCAGGGCAGGGTGATTTTATGGTGGGTCTGGCAAAACAAGGAGTTGAGTGGAATTAGATAACATGTATCCCATTATAGTTTTGAATTGTTTAGGAGAGCCAGATGATGTTCTTGAGTAAGTACTAACCAGTCAGCTAGATGAATAGGCTATTTTAGTTGTTTCATAGTTTTATTTTCTAAGGGGAAGTATTTCTTGGAGAGAGTAGCTAAGTTATTTTTGCTAGATCCTAATATTGATAGCACAAAAGCAGGAAAGAATGCTTTCTTCCAGAATTATTTAACATAGAAACAGAGAAATATGTTGGTTTCAGTTATCATAATTACCAAGATCCAAATAAGATAGAAACTAGAGAATAATGGAATATTCTTATTGAAAGTGTAAGCCCCACTGGCATCATGGGAGGGGTGTGTACCAATCTCAAGTCTGACTAAGAGTTGGAGACATTTACAAATATTTTTCTAGATGAATCTCTTAGTACATTACATTATCTTCTGCAATAACCTCAATTCAACCAAACCTCTTCTTGATCTTAATAGCCATCATAAGATGATTAAACACTTTGTTCAGGGTCTTACAGTAAGACCCAAGAAAATAGGTGAGAAAAGGGAACACAGCGTTTGCTGCCAGCTGAAAGGTGAAGAGGTTCAGAATAAGCCTCTCCAAAACGTGCCATTTTGGATGGATTACTTTGAGTTGAAATCAATCAAGGTCCAAAAGACTCAGGTTTTTATCTCCCCTCTTAACTGTCTACAAGAATTTAGATAGAGAGCATGGTCTAGGAAGAGAACTATCACCTGAGATAACGCTAAAGAATATGGGCTAGGTGTGGTAAACGGGGGGGAGGGGGGGGGGCGGTGCGGGGGAAGTTTGTCAGGGCCTGTGGATCAGATTAGTCTCTGTGTCCATTGTCTCTCCTTGTTTGTTTACCAAACATTTGTTCTTACCATCTTCCTGTGAATTGTCTTCTTCCCTTTTGAGGTCTCAGACCCTGACTGCCTTCTTCTTAGCTCAAGATGACATAGAGGCCTCAATTGCCTGACTGCCTGTGGGTCTCTCATTCTTAATTTTTTTTTTAACGTTTATTTATTTATTTTTTTTTGAGAGAGAGAGAGAGACAGAGCATGAGCAGGAGAGGGCCAGAGAGAGTGGGAGACACAGAATCTGAAGCAGGCTCCAGGCTTTGAGCTGTCAGCACAGAGCCTCACACAGGGCTCTAACTCATGGACCATGAGATCATGACCTAAGCTAAAGTCAGACACTTAACTGACTGAGCCACCAGGCACCCCATGAGTCTCACATTCTTATGGTGCCCTATACTACATCATTAAATGTGTTTATTTCTTGTTGATCTGTCTTATGTTAATTTAATTAATAGACCAGCCAAAAGAATCTGGAAAGGTAGAGGAAAATTTTTCCATCCCCTATAAAGGTCAGTCAGAAATTGAGATGACTCACCTTCCTCCCTTTTCTGGTAGTTAGCAGAAACCTTATGTTATAAGGAACAAAAATATAATGTGTGACGCAAGGCAAAAGTTTATTTCTAGTTACCTAAGGTAGATGGCTTGAGAGTTAGTTACGTTCAAGTTTAGCAAGAAACTTACAATTTAAGCTAGTCTGGAGCTTTGGTTTCCCTTCTACCTAGAAAAAGGAGTGCTTTAACTTGAGGCCTGCAATTCTATTATATAAAGTCTATAAGAGATTTTAACACAAGTTACAGAACAGCAAGAATTGTAGAAAAAAATATATTTTGTGGTCTTCCACAGAGAGTCAAGCTTCTGAGTGTCCATTAGGACATCCTAGGACATGCAAGATTCCTGCATTGTTCATCCCGATTTGATACTAGAAAAAGATGTGGACATTAATTTCCTGAAGTTTAGCTTTTGATCTAAGACTTAACTCTGGACTTTGAGACCAGCCTACTCTCTTAAAACCCGAAATTATGACTCAGAAAAATTGCAAATTGCTTAAAGGATATTTCTGATGATTTTTTCACATCATGAATGTTAATCTAAAAATTTCAAGTGTCTACTGTACTTTAATTAAATATTCTCCCAGACAAAATCCTAAAAGAAATTTATGAGCTAGTAAATTCAGAGTTACTCCTTTACATTGAAAATTGATCCCTTGAAGTCACTTAAAACACTAATTTTTTATTATTTTCTATTTTGAAATCTTCAAATGTTGACTGTTTGAGAGTGGAGCCCTTTTGGATAGGGCTTGATGAAGGAGTAAGTGAAAAGCAAAAGACAGTTTGGATATTTACCATCTTTGAAATTATCTTCAAAGGGCAGTATAGAAAAAATTTTGTAAAACATGATTTACCCATACTTGGCATTTGTGTTATTTCCACATATGTTTCCTCAAGTAGATTCACATCATATGAAAAGGGTTTTGTGTCCTGTTTTCAAGGGGAGGGAAGGTTGAGGATGACTCTTCAAAGTCTAACTTGAAAATCAAGGCAGAAAGAATGGATGACAGTATTTGGATGACTTCCTTCAAAATACATGGGCTTGACATTATTCCACAGTGCTTCTATTGAACATGACCTCTGGGGTTAAAAAGACTTTGGTTCAGGGTACCCGGGTGGCTCAGTCAGTTAAGCATCTGACTCTTGATTTCAGCTCAAGTTATAATCTTACAGTTCATAGGTTTGAGCCCCATGTCGGGCTCTGCATTGACAGCATGAAACCTCCTTAGAATTCCTCTCTCCTCTCTCCCTCTCTCTCTTCCCCTCCCCTGCTCATGTTCTCATTTTCTCTCTCTCTCTCTCTCTCTCTCTCTCTCTCTCTCTCTCAAAAAGAAATAATAAATTTAAAGAAAAAAAAAAAAGAAAGACTGTTTCAAATCCTTGTTCTGCCATGTGTTGCTACCTAGTCTTGGAACAATTACTTAACTACTCTGAGCCTTAGTTTTTGCATCTGACAAATGGGGATAATAATGGTGTCTATTTACTGTGTCACTGAAAACATTAAATGACTTTAAAAAACGTAAAACAGTACCATGCTCAATAAATATTAGTGGCAGTTTCGGTGACTCCCCACCATTATCCTAAAAATATTAAAGGTGAAACTCTTTAAGATGGCAAAGTCTTAATCTGGCTCATGCTCATTACCCCAGTGTACCAAATGGAATATACATTCTTCCACAAACTATGATGTTCTTTGGGTCTCTGCCTTGTTCATGCCTTCACCTCCTCTATTCCCAGGAGTCTTTATCTTCTCAGATTGACTATTTTTGAGAAAGCTAGAGAGAGACAGAGCATGATGGGAAGAGGGGCAGAGAGAAGGGGAGACAGAATCCAAAGCAGGCTGTAGGGTCTGAACTGTCAGCACAGAGCCTGACACAGGGCTCCAACTCATGAACCGCAAGATCATGACCAGAGCTGGTCAGATGCTTCACCGACTGAGCCACCCAGGTGCCCCTCACTATCCATTTCTTAAGGCTCAGCCCTGGCATTACTTCTCTAAAGTCTCCATTGATTATGTTAAGGTGCTCCTCGTGTGTCCTTGGGATAACTTCTGTTCATATCTATCTATATCTTTGCATTTATAACTTTGTTTCACTGCTGTAAATTCTCTGAGAGCAGAGATTATGTATTATTCATATTGTGAACCCCAGAGGCCAGTGCAGTGATTTGTACATGGGAGATATTCAGTGAACGTTAGATAAGTGAATAATGAATGACTAAATTATGCTCAGACAAACTAATTCCAGGTTCTAATCCTTTGTTTTGCAGTTCTAGGACCTCAAGTTTGTTTAAACATTCAGGAAGAAGCAAGCTTAACGGAACTAAATCATACTAAATAGACTCTCAAAGTAGTGTATAAACCAGAATGCAATTTATTGAAAAAGAACTCCTATCAATGCATTGTCTCCCCTAGAGGTAAGTCTATAGTAATAATCAGTATAATTTCTGAGGAGCTCAGTATGTTCCAGGTAATGCCCTGAGTTCACCAGGAGTGAGTCCATCTCTGAAAAATGAACTAGTGTTAAGTAGGCTATTGAGATGGCCTTGAAAAACTAGAGAGTCAATGTATCAATTTACAATTACATTGAGCACAGACTGCTCAATTCTGTATGAAGAGCACATTCTCTTCCAGCACTCAAGCCATCCAGGAAGCCAATCCCAACCAAGGGCTCAATTATTAATTTACAAGGTAAAAGTTACTATGACAGGGAGGGGAAATACTATACTCAAGAACCTTATGATGTACATAAGTTGTTCTCATACAACTTATAAGTACATAATATGTACTCTACAGTCTGACCTTTGAAGCCAAATCATTAGAATAAAGGAAGCTAGATGATCAAATATTTAATGGTATCAGGCTGAAATGAGATTTGTGAAAGGGAACTGAACACTAGTAGTCTGTGGGTTAAAGCCTTCTCACTGCAAAAACACCAAAGAAAACTTGTGAATTTAGTTATTACACCATTTATCTGGCTAACCTACCACCTTCACACTAACTTTTCTATGGATGGGTGAATCTGGTTGACAATTTTTTTTTTTTCTTAAAGAGTCAGATAATAAATATTTTCAGCTTTGTGGTCCATATAGTGTCTGTTACAAGTACTCAACTATGCCATCACAGCATAAAAGTAGCCACAGGTAATACATAAATGAATGAGCATGGCTATGTTCAAATAAGACCATTTATGGACACTAAAATGTGACCTTCATATAATTTTCATGGGTCATTAAGTATTATTATTCTTTTGATTTTTTTTTCCCAACCACTTAAAAAGCCACTCAACCCACAGGTGATACAAAAATAGGCTGCAGGTAATTTATTGACCCATTATCTAGTCAATAAAAAATAATCAGGCTAGGAGGTGTGGCCTAATATTAATAAAGAAATAAGGGAGTTTTGAAAGGCAGTTCCCTAAATTATTCCTTAAAGTTATCTCAGCAGTGACAGGTTAATCTCATTACAGAGTTGGGTAATCTCATTATAGAGCCCCTACACAAATCTAGGATGCCTACTTATTCTGTAGTTTTCTTGGGAGGCAGATTGCTAAAACTCTCACTGCTTTAGACCCCCCCCATTTTAGCCCCTCTCCTCAGTATTTCTACAGCAGGTGATTCGTTCTCTAAGCTTTGACTCCAGCGTCCTTTAGAACACAACATTGATCATTTTCCCTATGCCTAGACACTGTCCTACTCTACTGCTACTCCCCAACAAAGAGTTAGTTATCATCAATATTTATTGGATATCAGCTGGAGAAACAAAGAGTAAGACAGAAAATGTCCCTGCCCTTAAAGAATTTCCAGCCTCATCAGAAGGCAGATTTTCTTCATATAACAACGTGATTGCCAATTAGCTGTGTAAACGGCTAATTTTGCAGTCCTAATCTTTACTGGCCTCTCCAAAAAGCTACCTCAACTAAAATTTCTCTGATACAGAAAATCTATGTTAATATCAACGGAAGCTTCCTTGGGAGCTATCTTTATTTATACACACTGTCTTTTGTTTAGCTTAATTTATATTATTGCCATTGCATTATGTGACCCTTCAGGACATAAATCAAGTAGATGATTAACAAAATATTTCATATTAATATAGAGAGGTTTTACAATATTAAACTGACAGTCATTTCATATTTCCATACTTATATGCTTGGGTCACTGTGTGTGCCTTATATGAATACTTACCTCATTGGTTCCATCAATGTTCTTTCATGGTGGATTACTTTGTATTTTAGTCGACTTAACTTTAATATCCTAAAATAGAGTAACGAGAGTCATTTCTATTTTAGTTTTAGCAACTGTTATTGAATTAGTATTTAGATTTTTTTTTTAATGTTTATTTTTGAGAGTGAGAGAGAGAGAAAGAGTGCAAGCAGGGGAGGGGCAGAGAGAGAGGGAGACACAGAATCTGAAGCAGGCTCCGGGCTCTGACCTGTCAGCACAGAGCCCGATGCAGGGCTCAGACTCACAGACCATGAGATCATGACCTGAGCCAAAGTCAGACACTTAAACAACTGACCCACGCAGGTGCCCCAAATTATTATTATTTTAGAGTGAGATTTTAATAAATTGATTTTGAAGTTGAGGGGTGAATAAATGCGTGGGGTTGTGGGTGGGGAGTGGGAACATCATTCCCACCATTCCCACTGTATTGGGAACGTCAGAGTGGTGCCTTCCAGCTAAGTAGTAAAGCTGGGGTGTGTGTGAAGAAGAGGATCATGGATGCCTGGTGATGAGTTAAAACTTCATGCAGTATAAATACATCAGCATTCTATGATTTCATTTTACATCTGTTTCATTTCATTCTGCATTCCAAAGCAATATCAAATAGAAAATGACATTTAGATGTCTTCCATTTTCTTACAGAATTCAAATTTGTTGCCTAATGTCAAGATTGCTCCCATTTCAGAAATCTCACATTCAGGGATCCTGGGTGGCTCAGTTGGTTAAGTGTCCAACTTTGGCTCAGGTTATGATCTCACAGTTTGTGGGTTTGAGCCCCCTCATCGGGCTCTGTGCTGGCAGCTCGGAGCCTGGAGACTGTTTGGATTCTGTGTCTTCCTCTCTCTCTCTCCCCCTCCCCTCCTTGTGGTCTCTCTCTCTCTCAAAAATAAATAAATATTAAAATAAATAAATAAATAAATAAATCTCACATTCACTGTTCCTTCTACTAAAAAACACAATTCAGGGCACCTGACTGGCTTAGTCAGAAGAATATATGACTCTTGATCTTGGGGTTGTAAGTTTGAGCCCCACGTTGGGTATATAGATTACTTAAACAAACAAATAAATATTTAAAAATAAAAACAAAATTCAACTGAGAAAATTTGAAGATCTAACTGGCTTTATTAAATGATTCATGAATCTGGTAGTATCCAATCTAGCAAGTAGAAGGGAATTTCTTTGAACTAAACAAAAGAAAGGTTTTTAAAGGCAAAGAAGGTGCATAAAACTAGAAGAAAAGAATTTATTAGCATGAAATGCATTGTTTAGGCAAGGTTGCCCTCTTAAGGGGAGTGTGTAGAGAATAAGATGGACTTACTCATGTCAAGCAATGACTCATGTCAAGCAGTGATGTAAGCAGCCAATGGTGTTGCAACTAAGACCAGATAGCACCAAAACCAGCACAGACTAGCAGTTCCAAGGACTGATAATCTCTACGACCACTGGAACCTGGAAGAACCAGGAGCTGATAATCACTAGAACCAGAAAGGGCCTACAAAGGCCTAACACTGATTAAACTCCATTGGAAAGGGAGAACTTCTGCATCTAAATATCAGACTCTCCAGACACAGACCCTTTCACCTCTGACCAAATTTGAAAGACAGACACCTGCCTCTCAGTTGATCTCTGAACCTTATAGGGAGCCTCCAACGCCAGAATATAATAAGCAGTACATGCCAAAAGCTGACCTGGACTAGACAGGCTTCATCTCAACTGTGTACTTACAGACTGACTTTACTCTGGCTCATTAACTTCTTACCTCCTGATGTATCTTGTTTGTTGTGTGACTTTGTGCTTTGCTTTGTTGATATGCATGAAGCCAAGTTAAATGCGTGGTGAAATGCCATTGAGTTTGGAATCCTGAACCTGCTTCACAATTAATATTAACCTTGTTTTATGATTAAATGCTGGAAGCCGAGCTATCCCAGCCTGAGTGGCAAGGCCCGGGCTGTGGACGGATTGGTGACTACAGGGTGGCCCTCCGACAGTGAAGCTTCTTGTACTCCCGCTTTTAGGTAATTTGGCCTTATTAAAGTACCTGGGGTATTGTCTGTTGGGGAATTGCCCTCGGCAGGCCCCCTGGGAAAAGAACCATTAGGGAAGAAAATAAGGTTCCGCAAGAAATTGTGCGGCCTTACGTTTAGCCCTTGCCATCCCCTATGAAGACTCCTCTACTCACAGGAAGGATAGCCTCATACATTTGCCAGCAAAGAGGGCCTGTAAAGGAGAGACATATGGATTTGAAAGCCCCACTCCGGGAACTAAGGAGTGTATCTATGGACACAGGTCACTCTAACCCGTAGGCCCACTTGGCCCCCAGGAGGCATTCCAGATGATGACTGAACCTAATGGGTTAAGGTACAGAATGGTCCATTAGTTCCTAGGTGCATTGTTTCTCTGAGAATGCATAAGGCGTGGGTTCCTAAGGCCCTTTTGGCCCCCTCCTCGCACCTTGGACCCAGGCAAACACTTTTGTTCTTCAAAACCATGAATGTTTCAGGGAAACAACTAAGAGGTCACGTCCCTGTAACTGTTCCACTTGAGGTGTTGAGGGATAGATGACCTTTCATGAAAACAGCAAAGCAAATACTTCTTAGCTTATAGATAAATGTAGATACATAATAAAAACAATGAAAGAAATTAATCAATAAGCAAAGGGCAGGAGGGAAAGTTACAAAAAAACAACCACGTTATTCCTTATTGGGTGATTACACAAAGGAACAATTTTACAATTGGGTAATGCCAGAAAACATAGATGACGTATGCTACAAGGAAATCACTAGCAAATATAATGCCACGTTTGCTGCAATAATCGGCCAGTTCAACACACTGCTGTTGTCTGTGTCCATTTTTATTTTTTATTTTAGTTGTTTTATTTTAGTTTTGTTTTATTTTCACTTTTTCGCCGACACCGTTCATCCTTCGGGAACCCCTGGACTTGCTGGAGCTGGACTCCGGCAATTAAATAAAGCTGACATTGTGGAGAGACACATCTTGTGTGTGTTCGTCTTCATAGAGTGACCAAACCAACATGAGTTCATTCCTTGGTGAGTCACAGATAGAAACTACACCAGGCTGAGTTGTTGCACAAAGTAAAGTTTATTTGCAGCAAATAAGGAGATCACAGAGAATAACTTCTAAAACTGTGACTCTCCAAGCGACGGTGGATGGGTTCCTTTTATTTAGGGTTAGGATAAATATTTAAAAAGGGGGTTCTTATATATATCAAGGGGCATAAGGTTGTGCATGTGCTTTAAGGAAACATGCCTACACATACATTGTATGTTATGTAAATGAGGCTTGTGCTCCTCTTTGGGCAGAGATTTTAGTATTATAATGAGGTAAAGGTAATTGTCGGTCATTCTAGAGGTCACTGCATAGTCCATCAGCACAGTTGTGAGTCAGGGTTATGCTCAAACTGATCTGGGTGTTCTGGGCCTCTGGAAGTCTTGCCAGGGCTGTCACCATTGCTGAAGGGGTGCGTTTGCTTTCCATTTGCCTTAGTTAAGAAATAAACTGGAAGGAAGAGTTTAAGGAAAAATGTGGGACAAAGGTCAGTGAGTACACAAATAGCTGTACAGTAAAAGTCAGGTCTTGGGATCTAGCCGGTGACAATAGTATACTCGTGACAGTGTAGAAGGGATATATCAATAAGTTTCCTAGTATTAGGGCACCTGGGTGGCTCAGTCAGTTAAGCGTCTGACTCTTGATTTCGGCTCAGATCATGATCTTATGGTTCGTGAGATCAAGCCCCATGTCAGGCTCCACACTGACAGTGCAGAGCCTGCTTGGGATTCTCTCTGTCCTCTCTGTCCTTCCCCTGCTCATGCTCTCTCTCTCTCTCTCTCTCAAAATAAATAAATAAACTTAAATAAATAAATTTTCTAGTATTGACCAGTAAATTCCACGTTGACTGGCTAAAGATTACATTCCTGGAGAGTTGGAACTGTAGGTAGGTTAGGTATTAAATCTTGCTCTACTGACTTGGGGCCTTAACCTCAATGATGCCATTTTGGGCCTGTGATTTTCTTTTTAATGCTTATTTTTTTGAAAAGTATACTATTCCTCCTAAGGCAAAAAGTATGTTGTTGGGTCTTGGGGCAGGCACATTGGCATATTGGTTATTTGTGATTTTGGCTCAGGTCATGATTCCAGGATCATGAGATCAAGACACATGAGGTGTGGAGCCTTCTTAAGATTCTCTGTCTCCCTCTCCCTCTCA
Organism: Panthera onca; assembly: GCF_046562875.1. Lineage (NCBI taxonomy): Eukaryota > Metazoa > Chordata > Mammalia > Carnivora > Felidae > Panthera > Panthera onca. Next base: position 63,861,161 of record NC_138345.1, read on the forward strand.
ACCTCCCCTGCTCCCCCTTTCTCTCTCTCTCAAAATGAATAAATAAAAATAAAAATAAAAGAATAAAAACAGCCAATGCAAGAACACCCTCCTTTGTCTCCAGAAAGCAAGAAATAAACCTCCAATGTGAAGGGTATACTCCCTGAACCAAGAGGTAGAAATGTGCATCCTTATCAGAGACAGGAATTCAGGACCAAGGACATAAAAAAAAAAAAAAAAAAAAAAAAAAAAAAAAAAAAAGCCTCTGGATAGATTCAAACCTATGTTTCTTTGTCTTATCGATTCCTCACATATTTGTTTTTGTGTATAAAAAGTATAAATGCTGCCTGCCTTCGTCATTTCTTAAGTCCCATATCTATGAGACCTTTGCATGAATTAGCTAAATTTGCTTTTTTCACCGTTAACCTGTCTTGTGTCAGTTTAATTATTTGACCAGTCACAAGAACCGAACAGTCTTGGGAGGATATTTTCCCTCTTCCCAAAGTGTCCGTCTTTTACAAATGGTATTTCAAAATAAATCCCTTAGGTATTCAACCCATCCAAACAGACTGCCATGCTAAAGCTCCCTTACCCAGAATTTCAGGCACCTCTGCTCTTAGTCTATCTTGGGACTCTGAGGAAGGCTTCTAGGAAAAGATAAGCTAGAATGAATTTTGAAGGATGGGTAAGAAAAAGTTGGAAGAGTGTTCCAAAAGAGTATCAGCTACCTGAGAGGCTGGAGAGTTTATGAAGAGCCTTCCATTGTATATGATGCTATGGAGCTTCAAATCTTTTTTTCCAGTTTGTGATGAAAAAGTTTAAAGCTGTGTCTGGTTGTAAAGGAAAACTAATGTCTTCATTTATATTATACACACTAACCTCCGAATATTCAGACCACTCCAGTACTCAGAATTATGAGGTTTTGGAGTGATTGGGGGGATCCAGAGCCAACAGTCAAGGAATTCTTGAAGACATCTTTGGTGCAAAAAGGTGATTTTATTAAAGCATGGGGACAGGACCCGTGGGCAGAAAGAGCTGCCCTGGGACCATGAAGAGACACTGGTTATAAACTTGGGAGTTGGGGGATGTAAAGTTCAAGGCAAGCTTCCAATCAGATTTTCATATGCTAAAGAAGACTCACGGGATACTGGAGGCCTAGCTATTGTCAAGCTAAGGTTGTTTTTCCCTCTAGCAAAGCATAAGCTTTGGGGAATTCCTGGAGAAATGTTTTACTCTGCCAGCCTCAAGTATTTGTCAGTGGGCTGCAGGTTTTCAGGAAATTTATTTTATCTGTCATTTCTTTCTGCCTTTGTGTCCCACACCAAGAACACTCCACAACACTCACGATGCCATGTATGGGTTTTCTACACATCATGGAATTCTATGACACCCACTGGGTGTCCTGCAATTTAACTCAATTCTGACACTTTCTACCTGGAGATAGCACCAGGTCCCACAGGTTAAGGGCTCAGTTCCATTAGACTGTCCCCTCATTTCTACCTCAGACTCCAATCACAAACCTAGGTTGTCACTTGTGCTTCTGACCAACAGCCTATAACGTAGAGGTTCACCCCCTCCTCTAATTAATTTGCTAGAGCAGCTCATAGAACTTAGGAAAAGAGTTAACAACAGTCCCTGGGGCACCTGGGTGGCTCAGTCAGTTGAGCATCCGGCTCTTGATTTCAGCTCGGGTCATGGGATGGAGCCCAGCAGCAGGCTCCACTCAGAATAGAGTCTGCTTAAGCCCTCTGCCACTCTCCCCTGCTTGCTCTCTCTCTCTCTTGAAAGAAAGAAAGAAAGAAAGAAAGAAAGAAAGAAAGAAAGAAAGAAAGAAAGAAAGAAAGAAAATTTCATAAAAAAAGAAGAAAGAAACAGTGAGCCCCAAATGTAGTCACTTGCCCCCAGCACAGCAAAACTTAACTGCAGTTTGAACCTCTCCCAGAAATAAATGTGACCTTTAAGCAGTTGATCTGAAATGTCCTGATCAGCACCTGTGAGATAATCTCCATAAGTCCCTGTATTCCCTTCCCCCCAAAACACAGAAGCCCTAAAACAACCTTCCTTTTCTTTTGCTAATAACTTCCCTGCTCCCCTGCTTTTTGCCTAGAAAAACCTTGTGTTTGGTACAATTCCTCAGAAAGCCTATCTATTTGCTAGGAAGGATGCTGTCCAATTCACGTATTGAATAAAGCCAATTAGATCTTCAAATTTGCTCAGTTTATTGCAGAGGGCATTAAAGGATACGGATGAACAGCCAGATGAAGGGCTACATGGGGTGGGGCATGTGGGGAAGGTGGGGAAGTACACCTAGCTTCTGTGTCTTCTCTAGGAGGACCACTCTCAGCACCCTCACATACCCCTGCGGCCCGGGCTTCATCACACAGACAGGACTGCTTAAATCCTTGGTCGTTGGGGACTGATTTGACCTTCAACCCCTCTCTCCTCCCCGGAGATGGGGGTTAGTGAGGAGAGACTGAAAGTGCCAACCCTCTAATCACAGAGTTTGTTCCACTGGCAATCAGCCCCCTTCTTAGATGCACTCCAAAAGTCTCATTAACGTGAACTCAGGTGTGGCTGAAAGGGGATTGTTACATGAATAACAAATGGCACCCATTTCTTCTTCCTTACCCTGGAGCTATTTCAGGAACTGGGAACCCAAATCAATACTGTAAACAAAAGATGCCCCTAAAACTCTTAATACTGAAAATTGCAAGGGTTTTGCAGGAACAGTAGACAGAAAGAAATAGATATTTCTTTAATAAATCGCAATATCACAGTGGCACAATCAGATTAGTAGTTTAAACTTTAAACTAGATGAGTCATCCTAATTGTGACAAGGATAGGTTTAGTGGAGGCAGACAGTCAGGCAAAGCTGTGGTAATGAAGGCAGACACTGAAAAAGCCCTTAATAACTCAGTGGTGGTGATGAAACATTGTAGTTAGACGGTCAATCTTAACACTCATTCATTCTTCATACTTAAAAAATAACTGTTAATTGGTGAGTATGTGTTTTTAAGTATATCCTCAATTGCCTGGCAGGATCCCCGTTTGACCTGTTGTCTTGGTTTCTGCTTTCACTCTCAGTGGTGACCTCATGTGGGTGATCATTTATGAAGTCTCCCTATTATTTAAGCAACCCCTACATAGGACACCAATAATTGCTAATGGTTTTGCAGTTTAATGTTTCATCTCAGCTTTTCCTCTCATTGTCTGCATGACTTTACCTCTGTTATTGTTTCCTTTGTGAAATATACAGATTGATCATATCCTCAGTATGTTTTTGTTCTTTTTAGGATCAGTGTTGTCAAGACCCCTTCCTACATTAATTCCTAAGTCAATGTGGGGTGTGTGTGTGTGTGTGTGTGTATGTGTGTATGTTTCAACATTTTTTCAACTTTGTTGGAAACGCATAAAGTTCAATTTTGTATCACCACCCAATATAGACATAGGTGCATATATAATTGAAAGAAAAGTTTCACAAGGTAATGGCAAGACAATCTTGCAATGAATTCTGGTATTTCATAGTCTACTCTTTTCTGTTATATTCTAGTCCATTTGATTCCACTTCGTTTTTTAAAAATTCTGGTCAAAACCCACCACCATATGGTTATGGTTTTATGAATTGACCAATGGGTTGTAACTTGAAAATTGAAAACTACTGGGGAGCCTGGGTGGCTCACTTGGGGTTGAGTGAAGGACTCTTTACATGGGCACAGGTCATGATCTCATGGTTTGTGAGTTCGAGCCTCAAATCAGGCTCTGTGCTGACAGCTTGGGTCCTGTTTGGGATTCTATCTCCCTCTCTCTCTGCCTCTCCCTGCTCACTCTCTCACTCTCTCAAAATAAATAAAAATAAGCTTTAAAATAAAGAAAATTGAAAACAACTGCAGTAGATTATCCCATCATTGTGTCACCAGCAAGACCTCAATAAGTAGGGAAAGGGTTAGCAGTAGGCAGGGATAGATAAGGGACCCTCCCTGAGGCTGATTGCAGCTGCAGTGGCTCCACCTGGGCCACACCCTAGAGTTCAAGGCTCACCTTAGGGGCCCTCAGCCCTCCTACTCCTCACAGTGTCTACCATGCTGCTGGGAGGCTATAGCTGTGGGCGGGTTTTGGAAAAAAAGGATAAATGCATTCCAGACCTGACCATGCTAGGTGCCATGAATAGTCTCACAAACTGTTGTCCAGTTCCTGATAAGGTACCAATAAAAAGAGAGAAAAACATTTGGCAGCAACCCAGTCGGGGACCCTTCTCACTCTTCAGAGCTTTGTACTTTCGCTCAACAAACTCTATCGCTTTGCTCACTCTCTCCTGTCTGAGAGACTCATTCTTCAACTCTATGAGACAAGGACCAGCGTCTCTCCCACCCTCCTGTAACACTAAGACCTAAGCTTTACTGCACACCAACTTATACTCACCTACGTTTGTTCCACATGTTTCCTTAAGCTCTTATTTCTAGTTTCTCTCTCTCTCTTTTAGTAATCTCTACACCCAGTTTGCGGCTTGAACTCACAACCCTGAGTCAAGACTTGCATGCTCTACTGACAGCCAGCCAGGTGCTCATTCAATCAATCTGTCCTACTCTGGTCTCTGGCAACTGTGGATCTGCTTTCTGTCACTATATAGCTTGCTTTCCTGGGATTTTATGTAAATGGAATCATACAGTATAATCACTTGTGTTGGACTCTTTCCATCCAGCATAATACTTTTGAGATTCATACCAGCAATGAATTAAAGTTCCAAATGCTCCACATTGTCACCAACACCTGATATTATTAGTCTTTTTAATTTGAATCACTCTAGCGGGTGTGAAGTGGTATTTCATGGTTTTATTTTGCATTTCCCAATGATTAAGTGATGTTCTTATTTGCCATTCATATAACTTCTTTGGTAAAGTGTCTGTTCACATTTCTCTCTTATTCTTGCCAGACTTGTGTATTCTTTTAAAATAACTTCCTTTTAAGTTGGATTTATTTTTGTGTTTTTCTCATTTTGGGGTTTAGGACATGCTACCTATAAATATGACATGCTGGCATATTGAATATTTTGAACTAAAGGAGTTTGAGAAAACAGAAACAGAAAGGTCACTTTGACCTTTCCTCTGTCCTCTTCCCCTACAAAGGTCATAAAACCATCATATGAGAGGAGCTTTCCCTATGCTGAAGGAAAGGAGCGCCCTTACTCCAAGGACAAAGAGACAAGAAGAAGAATCCAAACAAACAGGTCTTGCTATGTTTCTCCCAGTTTACTGTATTTACTTCCTAATACAAGCTTTTTAAATTTATAAATTTCTATTATTTAGCTGCATTCTGCGTTTACCATCTGTGATATTTTTATAATCATTTGGCTCAACATATTATCATTTCCATTCAGAAATCTTTTTTTTTTAGGGGTGCCTGGGTGGCTCAGTTGGTTAAGGTCAGACTTCGGTTCAGGTCATGATCTCCCAATTTGTGAGTTCGAGCCCCACATTGGGCTCGGTGCTGACAGCTCAGAGCTTGCAGCCCCCTTCAGATTCTGTGTCTCCCTCTCTTCTCTGCCCCTCCCCTGCTTGTACTCTGTCTCTCTCTCAAAAAAAATAAGTATTAAAAAAATTTTAAAAAAAGAGACAATGCAAGCATAATAAAATAATTTTCAGACAAAACTGAGTCTCTAAAATAGGAAAAAGTTAGGTAGGAGGAAATTGATCCCAGATGAAAAGTTTAAGTTCAAGAAGAAACAAAGGTAAAAAAAAAAAAAAAAAGTAGTAAATGTTTGAATACATTTTTTAAAAAATATTTTTAATGCTTATCTTTTGAGAGAGACAGAGACAGAGCACAAGTGGGGGAGGCGCAGAGAGAGAGGGAGACACAGAATCCGAAGCAGGCGCCAGGCTGTGAGCTATCAGCACAGAGCCCGAAGCGGGGCTTGAACTCATGAACCACGAGATCATGACCTGAGCTGAAGTCGGGTGCTCAACTGACTGAGCCACCCAGGTGCCCCAATGTTTGAATAAATCTAAACAAATATCAACTATAAAACAATGATGACATTTAATGATATGTATATTTAAAATAAAAAAATCCAAAGTAATATATGTCAGGTCCATCTTCTGGAGGAGATAAAGATATTTATTAACTTCAGACATTGTAATTTAAAAAAAAAATTTTTTTTTAATGTTTTATTTATTTTTGAGACAGAGAGAGACAGAGCATGAACGGGGGAGGGGCAGAGAGAGAGGGAGACACAGAATCTGAAGCAGGCTCCAGGCTCTGAGCCATCAGCCCAGAGCCCAACGCGGGGCTCGAACTCACGGACCGCGAGATCGTGACCCGAGCTGAAGTCGGCTGCTTAACCGACTGAGCCACCCAGGTGCTCCCAGACATTGTAATTTAAATGATCACGTTGCAATGTATAGGGTAATCAATAACAAAAAACGAAAACAAAAACCACATCCCCAAAACAAATAGAATATATAACTCCCAAACTAGTAGGAAAAATAATAAAATTAATCCAAAAGAAGACAAAAAAAAAGAGTAGGAAGTAAATACAACCTAAACTAGGATGGTAGATTTTTGTGGGTTCGGCTTTTGGCTTTGTTCTTTAAAGTCCATGGCTGCAGAAAGAATTACTCAAGACTCTATGCAAGTCAAGAGAGATGAGAGGGAGGCCAAGGGAAGTCTCCCTGAATTGCTCTCAAGCTCCTGTATTTATTAAGCATATGTTTAGGTAAACAATATGCAATACATCAGTGTGCTACATGTCAGTAGGAACATATTGAAAACATGCAGAAAAATACATTAAGGCTTTCCCAAGAATTCAAAAGAGCAGTTGTAGAAAACAGAGTAAGATATTCCATGTGATAACATGATCTAAGAAATATATGAGCACTGACGGGACCTAACCCCTAGATATACATACATTAACTATATAAGCGAAGAGTGGTGTTCCCCCTATGTATACATTAACTAGGTAAGTGAAGCCTGGTGTGCTGTTTTCAGCACAGCCAGAAAGCAGTGTTCTGCTTTGCAATGGGTTCCCTATGATCTCCTAACCCAGTGAATGGCTGATTGATTTCCCACAGATTTTTACGGAACTAATTTCATAAAGTAAAGGTAGATGATTTGATGCCTTAGTTGTTAAAAGAAGATTGGATTTTAAAAATTCATTTATAGACTGCATGGAAGAATTAAGAAAGGTTTAGGGGCACCTGGGTTACTCAGTTGGTTAAGTGTCTGAGTCTTGATTTTGGCTCAGGTCATGATCTTATGGTTCCTTTGTTAAATTGAGCCCCACTTTGGGCTCCATGCTGTCAGTGTAGAGACTGCTTGGGATTCTCTCTATCCCTCACAGTCTGCCCCTCCCCTGCTCACACTTGTATGAGATCTCTCTCTTTCTCTCTCTCAAAACAAAACAAAACAACAACAAAAAAAGAAAAGAATATAAGACTATTCTTGGCTTACTCATCCATGTAACTATATAAATTTGACCATCAAAACATGGTCAAATGACCATGAAAGACATCTTTCATATGTCTATTATCACAGCAAAGATTTGTTCATAAATCATGTTTTTTCTTCATCAACTTTCTTCTTCTCCTTTCTGTCCTTCTCCCCATCCTCCCATTTTTCCTCCTTTATCCTTCTCTCCTCCCTACCCTCCCCCCCCCCATCCTCTTCCTCTCCCCTTCTCTTTCCCTTTCTCTTTCTTTCTCTGGAGGAAGATGGGATAAAAATAAGACTCCTGAGTTAGAGTAAAATAAAGATTTTCAAGGCTTTAAATTTATTGTGGGGGTGCATGGCTGGCTCAGTCAGTGGAGCATCTGACTCTTGATCTCGAGGTTGTGAGTTTGAGCCCCATATTGGGTGTAGAAATTACTTTAAAAAATGTGTTTATTTCAGTAAACCCTTACCAACATTAATCTTTTGGGAGAAAAAAGTATAATGTTTTATTTAGAATTTCTGTGATTACCTGTAAGTTTGAACTGGGGGATGGCACTTGGGTTTCCTCCTTTATGAATTACTGTCTCATATCATTTGCACATTTAATGGCATTTTTGCATAGTTATACCTCCCTTCATCAAAGGTGGGGATTACTACTTAATATCTGTAGAGAAATTTATGACTTACTTAAATAGGGGAATATTGTACTTATTCAGGCACAGTATCCTTGAAGAAAGCAAATTGTCTTATGAGGTTCATGGGAAGCACTTGTCTAGTGGTTGTCTTGATTATAGAGGCAAGAGTAAGTTTACATCAGCCCCTAGATATGTGGCTTGTCCTAGTTACAAAGAAGAGAGTGGGTTATTCTGGCAAGCCTTTGTGGGGCCCCAGGGCAAACCACCCCAAAATATGGCACAAGGGCATAATGATTATTTTGAATTATTTGAAAAGCAGCCAGTGCAAGAAAGGCATCTTGACCCCTTTTCTCCCTGAATGCAGGAAATAAATCTCCCATGTGAAGGATACTTCCCCAACCCTTTACCTGAAGACTGAAAGAAGTATCCTTATCGGCAGAGATGGGAATTCAGTGTTGAAGAAGCCTATATAGACAAACCTTGTTACTTCTACTAATTTACTATCTCAGCCCAAATTCTGTTTAGAATTCCTTATTAATTGAAGCTCCCAGTTTTTCTCATCTTATCAATTCCTCAAAAACTGCCTGTCTTGGTCATTTCTTTGTGTCTCAATTTTATCATTGGACCTCCGTGTGCACCTAATTAAACTTTGTGGGTTTTTCTTTTTAATTCTGTTAATGTCTCTCATGACAATTTAATTCTTAGACCAGCCAGATGAATCTTGAATGATAGAGAAAAAATTTTCCTCCCCAACACCTTGCTGACTAGATGGCTTTCAGGAATATTGGGCTGTCTCTGATTGGTTGGTTTTCATGTTCACAAAAGCAAATTGATTTAAGAGGGTTATCCTGTTTTCATGGCTGTAGAACTGTCAATCTTTCTTCGAGGAGCCTAAAAACTTTCTAATACTCAGTTTTCTATGTAGGGATATTTAGTTTTGTCATGTTGTTTAAATTTTTGTTTTTAGTTTGTCTTTTAATTTGGAGATTCTTCAAATGTAAATATCTATAGTTTGTCAAATTTCCTTGTCTTCTTTATGCTTCCTGTCTTTTCAGTTTAAAAACTTTCAATGCTCATGGCGTGTGATGGGAGCTTCCATTTTTTTTATCATTAATTCTCATTTTCAAAACAATTCTTTGTACTGATTTATAATAGCTTCCTATCTATATGTCTCGCTTCCTCTAAAATTCCAAGCTTCATAAGGTCAAGATTATATCATGTTTTTCCTCCCACAGCCCATATTATGGCATATGTGAGGTATGTGAGTTGGCAGTGAGAAGCCTGGATTGAAACAGGAATAAAGACTGAGATATAATAGGCTATCTATTGAGGTAAGAATTAGTAAACCAAGGACAAGTTGGATATGGGAAAAGATTTAAGAAGAGGTAAATGAGGATCCAAATTTGATTGAACTTAACTTGTTGACAAAATTAATTCTCTTGGGAAACACAAATTTCTGTCATATTTTTTTGAATAATTCTGCTCTTTTTTTCTCTGTCTTAATTCACTGGATTGGAAATAGTGGAGTCCTCTTGTGGGATCTTAGTAAGGTGAGATGGGGAAGCATAAAGATTTGCCTTGTAAAAAGAGCCCTTAACAACTGAACTTAATAAACCCCGGGGGAGGATTAGAAGACTGAGGACTCAGGTGGCAGCTTTATTTAAATGGCTATTTCTAAACTTAGTGGGCAAAAAGTAACCATTATTAGTGTGCTTACCTAGGGTGGTCCCTAAAGGCACCTACATCCCCAAGCCATACCTAGGCCATCCTATGGGTAATGAAGATCAAGTTTTCCTTTTCCCCAAGGAATCTCAAACATTTTTGTATTTGTTGCATTAAACTAAAAGATAGAATACTTTACATCTGGACTTCCATTAGGTGAAATAATGAATTTCCTTATGATGATGAAAGCAAAGAGAGGAAAGGAAAAGAGAAGAAAAGAAAAGAAAGGGAAGGAAGGGATTGAGGGAAGGAAGGAGAGAAGAGGAAGAAGGGAAGGAAGAAAACAGAACAAAAAAGGAGAAAGCAAGTGACTAGACTAGAAATGAAAAGTCGTGCTCAGTGACCTGATAAATGTGAAAGAATAAAGCCTAGAGTCTAGGTTTCCTTGAAAAAAGTGCTTTGCTAATTATAGGCTAATTGTACAATGCTATAGTTTGGGGATGCAAAGAGATCTGGAAGCAATCTAGTACAACTCCTTGACTTTTTAAAGAAAAGGGGTGCTTAGGTGACTCAATCAGTTGAGTGTCTGACTTCAGGTCAGGTCATGATCTCACAGTCTATGAGTTTGAGCCCTACATCTGACTCTGTGCTGAAAGCTCAGAGCCTAGAGCCTGCTTCAGATTCTGTGTCTCCCTCTTTCTTTGCACCTCCCTGGCTTGTGCTCTTTCTCTCTCTCTCTCAAAAAAAAAAAAAAAAAAATAAATAAATAAATAAATAAATAAATATTAAAGAAAAAAATCAAATGCTTAAAGGTTAACTTACTTGCTAAAGTTAGTTAGCACCAGAGTTGGAACTATAATTCAGATTTTCTGATTCATAAACTAATGGTATGTATTTTACAAGATGCCTCATTACACACCCCAACCTCTGTCTCATAGGTCAATAGCTAAGAGGTGAGAGAGCAATTTAGACAGCTAAACAAAGAGTTTAGCTTTCTTTTAATGATTCTGGATAAGATGATCTCTCTGGATGAATTCCTGAGGATTTAATTAATATTTCCCAGGAGTACTAAAGTCAAGTTTTCAATTCCTTATGCACCTCATATGATTTAGGTTTGTTAGGCCCTATGAAGAAGATAAATCATTTATGGTGGCTCTGATAAATATATTCTTTGCTTCCTACATCTTGCAAAGTAATGACTGGGTGTGTAAAATAAAGTTTTTAAGAAAAGATGGTTTGGGGTGCCTAGGTGGCTCTATTGGTTAAGTGGCCGACTCTTAGACTCAGGTCACGATCTGACAGTTTGTGAGTTCAAGCCCTGCATCAGGCTCTGCACTGATAGTGCAGAGCCTGCTTGAGATTCTCTCTCCCTCCCCTCTCTTTCTCTTCCCTCTCCTGTTCTCTCTCTCCCTCTCAAAATAAACTTTTTTTTTAAGTTAAAAAACAAAAAAGAAAAGATGGCTTTATCTTGATTAAGTGTAACTTCCTGTTAGCACGCAGTCTTCCTTTGCAGTGGTCAAAAACAAAAACCACACAAGTAAGGAGATTGATTTTATTCAGATCAGAGTATCTCAGCAGGGTAATATTGGCTTAGACTTTCATAGGCAAGGGTAAACCAGCTATAGCTGGGGCGTTTTACAGTCGAGGTTGTTTTATAAGCAGGGGCAGTATCAGCCAGTTATTGTAACAAATGCTTTTGTCTCTAGTTGGCTAGTTTCAAAGAGACAAATACTTCTAATCTTAGCTGAAAATAAGGAGACAAGGAAAGAGAAGTTGGCTAGGTAGAAAGCGGGTTCAGGCAAAGGAGAAGAGTTGTGTATCTGGCCTTGTCACAGCCTTTCCCAGTAAACAATTATTGAACCACTTGTTATTTCTTGATTAAACTAGTAGGTCCCTGAAGTCATCAGATCTTCCATTGCCTTGGTCTAGGCTTGGTAGAAAGCTCTCCGTTATAAAAGTAATTTATAGAAAATATAACAGTTTGTTGTGAATGCTTTCAAACTTTTAGTTGAAAGTTTTTGCAATTAAGGTTGTCCACCAGGAGCTCTCAGAATGGCTAGACTTCAGTAAGTAGCCAGAAATAAGAAAAAGATAGAAATAAATTGGAGGATAGTGGTGATGGTTGTATAACTTTGTGAATGTAGTTAATGCCACTGAATTATATACTTAAAAATGGTTAAAATGGTACATTTTATGTTATATATATATTTGCCACAATTTTTTAAAGTGTGTAGAAGATGGAGCCCCTGGGTGGCTCAGTCAGTTAAGCGTCTGACTTTGGCTCAGATCATGATCTCACGGTTCATGGGTTTGAGCCCCACATCGGGCTCTGTGCTGACAGCTTAGAGCCTGAAGCCTGCTTCATATTCTGTCTCCCTCTCTCTCTGCCCCACCCCTGCTTGCACTTGGTCACTCTCTCAAAAATAAATAAATGGTAAAAAAAAATTTTTAAATAATAAAGTGTGTAGAATAAGTGAAGAAATTAGAAAACAAATGATGCAGAAATCTTTGTAACAGTAAGAGAAACTAGACTATCTAGAAAGAAAAGTATAAGACTGAATAAAAAGGTGTGAAAGAACACCCGGATAAATGAAGAAACATTCAGTGTTCCTGGATTGGAGGACTCAATGTAAAAAACAAACAAAACACAAGGAAGTTCTCTAATTTATCTATGCATCCTATGCAATACAAAGGAAATCTTCATAGAATATATATACACATATGCTATACACAGACACACATACACATGTGCAAAATTGATTCTATAGTTATCAATGATCTGGGATGGATTATTCAGTAAGTAGTATTATGACAAGTAACTAGCCAATTCAAAGTGATACTTAAACTCCTACAACCTACATTACACCAAAATTAATTGTACGTGGATCAAAAATGTAAACTTAAAGCCATAATGAAAACAAAGAGAAGATAGATCTCTTCTCCCCAAATATGCTAAAGTCTTGAACAAGCATTACATAAAACAGAAATTACAAATGGCAAGTAGATGGGTAAATGTGCTAATCCCGCAATAATCAGTAAAAGCATAATAAGTTGTGTCTATATCCACAATAAGTTATGTCTATATACCCACCAAAATGACTGGGTTTCAAAAAATTAATAAAATAACATATTGGTGAGAAAGTGAGTAATGGGAACCTTTGTGCCCTGCTGTTGGGAGTATAAACTGGTATAACATGTATGAGAAACAGTTTGAAATTAAACATATCCAACAACTCCAAAATTCCACCTCTATCAATTCCAAAGAATATAATTAATAAAAAAAAAAAAAAGAACATCTTGTGAGCCTGGATGGCTCAGTTGGTTAAGCATCCAACTTAGGCTCAGGTCATGATCTCATAGTTTGTGGGCTCAAGCCCTGCATCAGGCTCTGTGCTGATAGCTCAGAGCCTGGAGCCTGCTTCACATTCTGTGTCTCCCTCTCTCTGCCCCTCCCCTGCTCATGCTCTGTCTCTCTCTCTCTCTCTCAAAAATAAACAAACAACAACAACAACAAAATTAAAGAACGTCTTGAAGAACAGATTGACATAAATATTTTGAATAGAAGAATAAACATATGGGACATGCTCTCCTAGATATCAAAATATAAAATTATTTTTTTCAATTCACCAAATTTTATTTTATTTTAATTTTAATTTTTTTCAACATAATACTTAATTTTATTATTTTTTAAATTTACATCCAAATTAGTTATCATATAGTGCAACAATGATTTCAGGAGTAGATTCCTTAGTGCCCCTTACCCATTTAGCCCATCCCCCCCCCCACACCCCCTCCAGTAACCCTCAGTTTGTTCTCCATATTTATGAGTCTCTTATGCTTTGTCCCCCTCCCTGTTTTTATATTATTTTTGCTTCCCTTCCCTTATGTTCATCTGTTTTGTCTCTTAAAGTCCTCATATGAGTGAAGTCATATGATTTTTGTCTTTCTCTGACTGACTCATTTCACTTAGCATAATACCCTCCAGTTCCATCCACGTAGTTGCAAATGGCAATATTTCATTCTTTTTGATTGCCGAGCAATACTCCATTGTATATATATACATCTTCTTTATCCATTCATCCACCCATGGGCATTGGGCTCTTTCCATACTTTGTCTATTGTTGATAGTGCTGCTATAAACATGGGGGTGCATGTGTCCCTTCAAAACAGCATCCCTGTATCCCTTGGATAAATACCTAGTAGTACAATTGCTGGGTCGTAGGGTAGTTCTATTTTTAGTTTTTTGAGGAACCTCCATACTGTTTTCCAGAGTGGCTGCACCAGCTTGCATTCCCATCAAAATATAAAGTTTTTAAAATATTGTCATATTAAAGCAGTTATAAACAAATTGGTCACTGAACGGGAAAAATGTTCAGAAATACAGTTAAAAATATATATTTATATTGTGTTGTTACCTTAAGGACATATTTCTACTGTGTAGTTACCTAAAGTTTCATCTCAAGTTAGCGGGGAAATATGAACTATTCAATAAGTGGTGTTTTGTCTGTTCTGATGAAAAAAAGATTCATACATCACATCAAAAATAATAAGTATTTTGAGGGGCACCTGGCAGGCTTAGTCGGAAGAGCATGTAACTCTTGATCTCGGGGTTGCAAGTTTGAGCCCCACGTTGGATGTAGAGATTACTTAAATAAATAAAAATTTAAAAATAATAATAATAAATATTTGGGGAGGGGGAGACTTAAAAATCTAAAGATAAACAAAGGTATAAGGTTACAAAAAACTTTTTAGGAGAATACCTTTATAATTTTGAAGCGATAAAGGGTATATGTGTGTGTGTATATACCTTAAATATACATTGTATATGTGACAATTAGTTGTTTGTTTGCTTGTTTTAATACACACTAGAGCATTTACTAAGTCCACTTACCCTGGTATTACCTGAAAATGGGTTTACCTCTTGATGGGTGTCCAGCCAAAAAGACACAACCAAGCCAAAGAATAGGAAAAGGAAGGGTCTTAACTAGCAGTAAGTAAAGGAGAACACGGGGGATATCTCCCATATGAACAAACCTGGGGAGCTTTTAAGCTAAGGTGCATACATATTCGTGAAAGGGTTTGTGCAATGGAGATTTCAGCATGGAATTGGGGCAAACGTCATCTTAAGGTGACAGAGTTTAGGTCTTAGTTGATAGAAGTTATGAGCGGCAGCAAGGGTCAGAATCGTCAATTCTGTGGCTCCAGTTGGTCTGGTATTTGAGTGCTCAAAGGGGTTTAAATCCTGCAAAGATAACTCAAGAATGTGCATAAGGTCAATCTTTACTTTTGAACCAGCACTGGGAGTTTTACTACTGATTTATTGTCCCTGATATGATTAGGCTATCTCCTGACCTGATAGCGGCTGTTTGTTCTTACATTCTTTTGTTCTCTTAAAATCATTAACTTCTGAGGTCTATTCTGCTATTTCAACATATCCCAGGAAATTCTGCAAGAAATGTGCTGTGGACCAGCAGTTCTGATCAGGCATAGATCACAAGATGGCAGGCTCAAAAATTGCTTTTCTTATGTCAAGAAAGCTATGTCTCGTCTTTCTTTTTCTGGGGACCCCCTCTAACTCTGCCTACACTAATGTGACACTCTTGGGAAATGACACTATATATTTGACAACAATCAACATCGATGAGGGTACAGAAAGACAACTGCTCTATAAGATTAGAAGTTAACATGTAAACCTAATAAATTATTAGATGCTTAGCTCCAAATGTGATAAGCCTTTATTGCTCTGAAAAAGTTAACCACTTTTATTGCTAATTAAGCAATCTTATTTGGCATTTCTTTCTCCTCTGAGCATATAAATAAGACTCTATTCTCAAATCTTCCCAAGCCAACTCTTTTTTTACCTCCTGTTTCCTTCATAATTCAATAAAACCTTTGCATGTACTAACAAATTTATCTAAGAATTTTCCCTGTCGATATAATTGTGTATTCACAGTCAAGGCTCTGGAAGGAATGCACAAAGGAAAATTGGACAGTGATTTTATTTCTGGGGATACAAGTGGGAAATTGAATTTTTACATTTCTGTATTACTTTTATATTTTAAACATCCCAATTAAAAAAAAAATGTTAGGGGAGACAGCATTTGACTCTTGATTTCAGCTCAGGTTTTGATCTCATGGTTCTTGAGTTTAAGCCCCATGTTGGGCTCTGCCCTGACAGTGCAGAGCCTGCTTGGGATTCTGTTTCTCTTCCTCTCTCTCTGCCCCTCCTTTGCTCACGTGTGCATGCTCTCACTCTCTCAAAATAAATAAACTTATAAAATAAAATAAAATAAAATAAAATAAAATGTTATTGTGTCTGAGTAAAAGCAAAGAAAACAATGTTTCCATGAACTCTGTGTTCACTAGAAAAATGATTTAGTAAACTATACCTTTTCTTAGAAAAATATTCAATCATTAAATTATGTTTGTGAAGATTATATTTCATTTTATTTTAATTTTTTAAAGATTTTATTGGCAAGTAATCTCTACACCCAACATGGGGCTTATACTCACAATCCCAAGAGTAAGAGTCAGATGCTCTACTGACAGCCCATCAGGCACCCCAAAGATTATATTTTAATTGCTTAATTTTTTATTGTTGTTTTGGTGGTATTTTTTTTTCTTTCAAAATTTTATTTAAATTCTAGTTAGTTAACATACAGTATAATATTGGTTTCAGGAGTGGAATTCAGTGATTCATCACTCACATACAACACCTAATGCTCATTGTAACAAGTGCCCTCCTTAGTACCCATCACCCATCTAGCCCATGTCCCAACCACCTCCCTCCATCAGCCCTCAGTTTGTTCTCTATCAATAAGAGTCTCTCCTGGCTAATTTCCCTCTCTTTTTTTTCACCCTCCCATATGTTCATTTGTTTTGTTTCTTATTTTTTTGTTTATTTATTTATTTTTGAGGGAGACAGAGAGAGAGAGCACGCAAGCAAGAGGGAGAGAGAGAGAGAGAGAGAGAGAGAGAGAGAGAGAGAGAATCCCAAGCACGCTCTGCACTGTCAGCACAGAGCCCAATCTGGGACTTGAACTCACGAATCATGAAATCATGACCTGAGCCTAAGTCAGGTGCTTAACCAACTGAGCCATCCAGGTGCCTCCATATGTTTTGTTTCTTAAATCCTACATATGACTGAAATCATATGGTATTTATCTTTCTCTTACTGCCTTATTTCACTTAGCATAATACACTCTAGCTCTATCCACGTTGTTGCAAATGGCAAGATTTCATTCTTTTTGATCACTGAGTAATATTCCATGCGTATATAAACCACATCTCCAAAGATTATATTTTAACATATAAAACTATTTAAAAAATCTATGCATAAAAAAGAAATAATAGAAGAAAAGAATCTATATTAATGATAGTTGTCTTTGGGTAACAAGAAAAAATTTTATTTTTCACTATTTTCTTCATTGCCTAATGAGCATATATTATTTTAATAATGAGGAAAATGATGATACAAACAAAACACAGCATGTTTCAGCATGCCCTGACTCTTGTCTTTGAGGATGTGTGAGGCAATACTTTGGCCTATTGTGACTTTTACAAAGACTTGTAGTTTGTATTCCTTCCCACAACTTTGAATTTTACCTCACATAATGGATATTTGATAGTTGACTTTTTTTTTTCAAGGAGTGCAAGTTAACACTTTAATCTGTGATTAGGGGCACTTGGGTGGTTTAGTTGGTTAAACATCCACCTTTGGCTCAGGTCATGATCTCTCGGTTGGTGGGTTTGAGCCCTGCATTGGTCTCTGTGCTGACAGCTCAGAGCCTGGAGCCTGCTTTGGATTCTGTGTCTCCCTTTCTTACTCTGCCCCTCCCTGGCTCATGCTCTGTCTCTCTCTCTCTTAAGAATAAATAAACATTTTTTAAAAATCTGTGATTGAATTAAAATCTTGTAAGTTTTGACTAAGAAGACATCATTTCTGTACTGTATTATTAATCAAAGGGACTACTTCAGATGTTTATCTATTTGGAAAATACTTTTTTAATAGACATAAGGAGAAAAAAAAGCTTTACCCTGTTAGGTTTAATACCTAGGAGTATGCAAATTAAATAACAACAGGAGAAAAGGCACTCGTTTTTTATTTTTTATGTGTGTAGGAGTTCACAGAAGAGAAGTGGAACTCAGAGAATCAGAGCTTATATACTCTTTTAACAAAAGAAAGGGAGTTTGGGCTTCAAAGGACAGTGAGTGGTGGGGAAGTAAAACTAATAGAAGATAAGGGCTATTTTAATAAGGTTTTGTTTAGGCAAACTCATCCTAGTGATGGCTCCTTGGCTAGGATAATATGAATCATTTTTGTCTCCCCGGTGGTGGTGGTGGTGGTTAGGGGTAGAGGTGTGATTCTTAAAGTCCTCAGCACAAAATAATCCTTATGTCAAAGTGGCATATTTTGTGTTGGTGTATTCTGATCCCTTGAACAAATGAAGTCGAAATACCTTTAGGGGGGGCGCCTGGGTGGCTCGGTCGGTTGAGCGTCCGACTTCGGCTCAGGTCATGATCTCACACGGTCCTTGAGTTCGAGCCCCGCGTCGGGCTCTGTGCTGACAGCTCGGAGCCTGGAGCCTGTTTCAGATTCTGTGTCTCCCTCTCTCTCTGACCCTCCCCTGTTCATGCTCTGTCTCTCTCTGTCTCAAAAATAAATAAACGTTAAAAAAAAAAAAAAAAAAAAAAAAAAGGAAATACCTTTAGGGTAAAAATTCACCATTCTATGTAGAGAATTCATTACTGTACAGAATTGATCCTTTTTGAGGAAGCAGGATGCCACAAAGGTTATAAGCAGAAACTCTTTTTTTTTTTTAAGTGTATTTATTTATTTATTTATTTATTTATTTAAAAAAATCTCTACACCCAACATGGGGCTCAAACTCATGACCCGGAGATCAAGAGTTGCAGGCTCTTCTGACTGAGCCAGCCAGGTACCTAGAAACTCTTGATTGCCTGGCTTCTCATATTCTAGCAGTGTGCCTTTGGGCAAATTATTAATCTCTTTAAGCTCAATTTCTTCACCTGTAAAATAATATTGTGGTAAAGATCAAGCAAGATAAGACACAGTTACCAAAATGTCTGGCACATAGAAAATCATAAATGCTACAAATATAATTTTATGTTTCTCTTAGAGGATGCTCATTTCGTAAGTGCCCTGAGTCCTTGTAGCAGGCAGAGTTAGATTTGAGAAGCAGAAACAATATCAATAATAGAATAAGAGTTTCATTGTAGGCATTAGAACTTAGATGATTATGGTAGCTGGTTGAGAAGTTGATGCAAAGCTGTTGGATAGAGCCTGATGTCATTCAGGCTGGCAATCAGGGAAGTTGGATGTGAGGTATGGAAGAGAAAGAACTGGAGTCCATATGGAGAGACTAGAAACCACAAGGACAAACCATGATTTGGGGTGACCTGTGGTAGAACCTGGTGTCCTTCCTCACGGAACTACCCATACCCCTGGCCCAAGATTAGGAAAAACTGAAGGAAGGGATATGGTGTGTGCTTGAAGAACTATGAGCTGAGTATTGCCGTTCACTAGTAGGTGAGCTAGCACATTAGCAACAACATGTGCTCACTACCACAATACCTGGCACCCTATACTGACTTTTGGCATGAAAAACATGACTGCTGCTTCACTTAGGCCTTCTAAAACATGCTCATATTTCTCCTGTGGCCATCTGTAACTCAAAATCATGCAGGGAAAGAAGTTCTGGGGAAGTTGGTTTGAAGTTAGCTAGGTTGATTTACTACAAAGTCATCATACTCCTGTTTTACGTATAATCCTGCCTACTTCAGTCCAAAACAGAACACTTAGAGGAAAAAACACACCATACCATTCAGATATTTTAAACCTAGCTGTTTTATTTTGAAATCAGGGGATTACTAATAACAAAAATTCACCTTCTCTATTCTATTTGGTGAATTTGTAGTTAAGAAAACAAATATCGTTTACTTCAGAACATGTAATTTCAAGTGAATCGTGTATCCCACCATACAGAAATTTGTTAAACAAAGGACTGTCAAACTCTTGTGCACATTTGGCCTCTGGGAGAGGGTTGGGTCCAAAGAAATCTGAATGAGTTGTAACAGCGTGTGGGTACCCTACTTGTTTCCTCCTCAAATAGTGCCCATCTACAAAGGGCTTTAAATATGCATTAAGTAAAGGAGTTTCAAAGAAATGAGAGTGAGGTAGGTGTAATTCCCAAATAAGCCCGTAACAGTTATGAGGTTTGCCTTCCTTTGAATGAGATAGAACATTGGTGGGTTCTAGAGTATCCCTGCAATGGATAAATACAGGGTAGAGGTACAGGGAAGAGGAGATGATTTTTTAGAAAGTCAATCCAGAGGCAGAGAAATGCTAGCTATTTTCATTTAAGAATGAAATCTGAGCAGCATCAGGGACTATGAGGTTATGTGCAGGTAATAATAAGCACTTGCTGTCACTGCACCCAAACAAGGTGGGTGGGCATTTGCAATGGGCTCAAATGAGGGGACATAATCAATGGGCCTCTGATGTCCATCATGCTGTTGTTAAGACCCCTAGAGTTTGTCCTGATTTTTTATATACAAATAGAAAGAAAGGGTTGTGACGATTAGGGAACCCAGGGGTGATGGGTCTACTCAGGGCAAAGACTCAGGTGTGAGGGGCAAAGGCAGGCTGCCCTAAAATGGGTCATTTTGGCATGAACATCACTTCAAGTTAAAAAGCAATCAAAACCTGAAGGATTCAGGAAAAGCTCTTTACCTCCCTCTCAACTGCATAAAAAGAATTTAGATAGGCAACCTGCTCCAGGAAGAGAGGTATTATCACTACATTTTGACAGGAACTAATTATGGTAGACAGGGGGGAACCTAGAAAGCCCTGTTTCAGTAAAGTCCTCTATGTCTCATTATTTCTGAGTGACCTAACAAACATTTGTTTACTAAACATTTACTCTTTTTGATCTTCCTGTGAATTGCATTCTTTCCCTCTGAAGCCCCAGACCTCTACCCCCTTTTCCTTAGTTCAGAATGACATACACCCTTCATTTTTGCCTGACTATCTTTGGAATTTCCATGTCCATGTGGATTCCCTGTATGTACAAAATTAAATTGATGTTTTCCTTTTAATCTGTCTCATGTTGATTTATTTGATTTTTAGTCTGCCTAGAAGGACACTGATGGGGACAGGAAATCCCTGCTCCCTTGTAAGGGTTAAATTGTAGTGTAGGGCTAACCTGTAGCCTTGAGAAATAACAGCTTTGTTTTGACACTGTAGGTTAAGAGATAACAGCCTTGTCCTATCAATCAAGGGAACAAAAGTTCAAGGAAAATCAACTGGATTGGTGATTGATTGGATTGGGGCAAGGGCATGTTGAGAACTTTGAAAAAGTGGCGCCAGAGGTAGGGTCAAGGAGGTCAACTGGTTGGGCTTAACGGCAGAAGGTCTGAATTGTTTCCACCCCCATCTGGGAACTATTTCTTTGTTCTGTTCCCAAGTGATGATAAGACAACGTGGTCGGTCGTGGTCGGCTATAAAAACTCTGTACCCCGGCTGCTCGAGGCCACACTCTGATCAAGAGTGTTGGTCCCAATCGGTCGGCCTTGCCTCTCCTTGCAATAAACTTTGCTGTGACTGTCACTGGTGCCTGTAGCATTCTGTTTCAGGAGTCGTGTGGATGCAACACCCTGACGCGAGTCAACTAAAGATCATATAAAGGGGCAACGAACACAAAAAGTTAGAAATCCAATGTCTACAAGATCCTATGAGTCCAAGAACTCTTCTAAATTATGCTTTGGTGATTAGCAAGGTCAAGTCATGAAGAACTTCTAGTGTGTGATGGGAAGGAAACTTTCCATTTTGTACAATAATGTCATGACCAGGATTACATTTTCCTGCCCTTACAGTATCATCTATTGGAGAATGTCAGGTGTGAGAAGGCTCCAAATGATCAGTCTCACTTGTAAAAGGATGGCATCTTAGCAGAAGGGGTAAATTGAAGTTTGGCTAATTTTGGGAACGGATAATCAAAGGTAGGTCCTTAATAAAGAGAGGAATAATTTTTGTAGATTGGTAATCATTGTTTGGTCAAGAGGAGTGGAGGAGGGTAAAAAAGAGGAGTAGAGGGCATAATAGGTAGGGGCTATGGTCATGTGCAAGGAGGTATGGGGGGAACACCTGTCGGGGGGACAAGGGCAGTAACAGCTTTGGAAAATTCTCAGACCTTCAGTGTCTTTAACAACATTCAATGTCATGTGGGATACCATCACTGAGAATTAACTGGCCTAACAAAACTGGGCTGAAATTCAGTCTTTAAAAACTAGTTTCCTGTGGTGGTAGAATTGATGGCCCCTTGGCCACAAAGGTGAACAGAATAGTTATTTTTCAAAAAAGAATGAGTTGATCAGTTAGTAGCATTTTACATTCAGTCTCAAACTCAAAGCTCTTAGCATCTGAATAGCTGGTCTATTTTCTTTTTTGACTACTGAACCCTATGGCCACCTCCAACTCTTTTGCTCTTTGTTTTCCAAATTGACCTTGAATTTTGTTTTCCAGTTTGTAGTTCAACTCTAAATCTTTTTGACTGTTCAAATAAACACAACAAGGAGATCACTTTACATAAATTGAGAAGTTAATAGCCATTGTTAATGATGGGGAAAGGATAAGTTTCTGGGTGTTAATGCAAATTCTTATAGCCTTAAAAGGAAATAATCTGGCAATACCTGTTATATTAAAATCACATTTTAATCCAACAATCCTCCTCCTGGGAATCCTTCCAATACTTGGGATTGTTCACCAGTGGCAAAAATGGGAGTTTCAATTGGGTAATGATGCATTTTAACTAATTATTAAAAATGACTTAGAGCTACTTCCATGACCTGGAGGATTGCTATGGCTTGTTGAATAAAGCAAGAATCAGAGAAATGTGTACTGTGCTATGTAATAAAATGATGACCAAAATGTCTCTAGATGTATATTTATTAATACATGGTTGAATGAGCATGAAGAAAAGTACGAAAGTACACATGCATTAGGGGGAATTGATGGTTTATCCCTAAACCAAAACTACATTTATTATTATTTAGTAAGTCTTGAAATCAGGTTGTGAAAGTCCTTCGATTGTTCTTCAGGATTGTTTTTGCCATTCTTGTTCCTTTCTACTTCCAGGCTCAGGTCTCCGATTATCCTTTCTTGTTAAATCCAAAGGATATTTTCCTATTTACTTTTCTGTGATATTTAACAAACTGAACATTTTTTACTCACCTGAACCAGTCTCTTTCTTTGCCTCTGTAACAACATTCTCCTTGTTTTCCATCTTTCTTTCTGGCTATTCCTTTGGGTCTTTAAGGTTTATCCTCCTCTCTTGCCATTAAACATTAGAGTTTTTTGAGGCTTGGTCCTAACCTCTTTTCTCATTTTACATTTCACATAAGGTAATACTCCTTCATATCCAGAGTTTTGATGAACTTTTAAAAGTCAGAAATTTACTTCTTTATTAGTAACGGTCTAGTTGGTCCAGGCTTCTTTACAGATATTTCTTCTTTACAGAGATTTCAGTATCTATTTTCCTTCCACTTTATTCCTTAAACATTGCCTTGGGTAGGGGTTATAACCTGGAGTCCATTACATACTTCTCTATTACTGCCATCATAAGTTACCATAAACGGAGTTGCTTAAACAACACCTACTTACTATCTCACAGACTTCACTTCCAAGCCCATTCATGTTGTTGGCAGAAATTACTTCCTTTTTATGTTTTCCATGCGGCCCCCTCCATTCAAACCAGCAACAGTGAAGTGAGCCTCTCTTATGCTTTCAATCTGATTTCCACTTCTGCCACATCTCTCTGGTCTCCTGCCCCATCTTCCTCTTCTGATTTTTAAGGGCTCATGTCTGGATCCACCCAGATAATCCAGACTCATTTGCTTATTTTAAGGTCAACTGATTAGTAACCTTAGTTATCTGCAAAATCCCTTTTGTATGTAAGTAACATAACCTTGGAGTAGCATCGGGAGGTGAAGATTATAAAGGCCAAAATCCTAACTACTACATTCATGGATAGGATTAAGTAATACCATGAAATTGGATGGTGAAAGGGTTTGGGACAGCCTGCCCCCTATGTGCCCCTTTGGTATGTGGACTATTTTGAACTGAAGGCAATCAAGACCCTGTGGGTTTAGGAGAAACTTTTGCCCCTCCCTTTACTACATCTAATCTAAATAGGAGGGTCTTTCCAGAATAAGGGTTATTAGCAAAGATAAATTTTACCTGAGTAACCCATCTGTATGGCAGGGCAAACATCTAATTACCAAACATCTGCTCTTTTCTTACTGCCCTGTGAATTACATTCCTTTCCTCTGAAGTCCCAGACCCCTACCTGCTTCTCCTTAGTTCAGAATGACATAAATACTCATTTTGCCTGTCTTTGAAATTTCATGTCTGTGTGGAGTCCTTATGTGTATGTTATTAAATTTGGTTTTCTCTAGTTAATCTGTCTCATGTGAATTTGATTCTTTTTTTTTTTTTTTTAAGATTTTATTTTTAAGTAATCTCTACACCCAACATGGGGCTCAAACTCAGAACCATAAGATCAAGAACAGTCGGTTCATGCTCTACCAACTGAACCAGGCTGGCACCCTGTCAGTTTGATTCTTAATCCAGCTAGAAGGACCTTTGAAAAGGATAGGAATAGTTGGTCCCCCATAATGGCAAAACAATTAACTCTATTTTCACTAACATTTTACTGAAATGTACCATATCCTTTGTTGATCTATCAAGAAGAGGCTGTAAATCAACCAAAACATTTATTTAGGATCTTAGGGATTGCAATCAGGAAGACACAAGTGTCCACCAACATCCAAAGTATGCTTTGAATTGGGAATTTGTAAATTATGAGTGGGAAGTGCAGGCTTATAAAGGCAAAAACCACAAGGTAACATAATTTGTTTTGAAAGAATTATAATCAGTACTGGCAGAATTTAAACAGACTATCTAACACATGATTGGCTATTTAGCTAACAAGAACTAGATTATCTCTATTTCAGTCCATAGCAGAAGGATATGTTCCAGGAGATGATCCAGTTGCAACTGACAAGCTGCAATTGACAAAAGTCAAAAGTTCAGCGTTCTAAGAATTGAAACAGGAGATGCGCATAGGCCTTACTTCTTAAATATCCTTCCAAATCTATTTTGAATGACTATCTTAGCAATGGTTATTTCATTTTGAATCTTCTTTCATACCTTCAATTATGAATGTTGGCAAAAAAAAAAAAAAATTCCACAGTAACATAACAGTAGTAACAGTAAATTTGTCACCATTTTCAGGGCACCTGGTATTTTCAGGTATTTTCAGGGCACCTGGATGGCTCAGTTGATTAAGCATCTGACTCTTAATTTTGGTCATGATCTTGGGTTAGTGAGATTGAGCCCTGTGTCATTATCTGTGCTGGCAATGTGAAGCCTGCTTGGAATTCTCTCTCCCTCTCTCTGTACCCCCCCATAAATAAATAAACAAAAAGTTTTTTAAAAATCACAGGTATTTTCATATTATTAGAGTTAATGCAGATGATCTTGAAATATTTAAGTCCATTGGTTAAAAACAAAATCACAGTTGTTAGATCTTATCTGTTAACAAAGAAATACATATAACCATGTTACAATTTGTTTTTAAAAATATTTTGAGAACTTTCAAATTGAATTAATTTCCTTCGTAGTCTTATGTATTTTATTTTAAGCATTCCCAAGCATTATTCTAAGTAGGGGTCTATGGGTTCTACCGAGCTGCTAAAGAGATTTATGGCCCCAAAAAAGAAAACAATTCCTGTCCTCAGAAATTAATCTTCTTTTGTATGGTTGAAACTTGGTTACTGCCTTTTCTACATTCCAACCCAAACAAATAAGAAAGATAGAGAACTTTTGGGCAAAAACATTCCCTTAGGCGGAAGTTGTGTACAACATTTCTGCTCATAAGCCTTTGTGAGAGCTGAAATGTGGAAATACTTAGCTGCAAGGGAGGCTTGGGGAATGTAGTCTTCAGTTACATGTCCCTGTACTCAGCTAAAAACTACTAACAGGAAGGGGAAACAGAATATAGGGGACATTCAAGAAAAGAAAAAGAAAACCAATGACCCAATTTACAACTGAAATGAGTAATAGTCATCTTTAGTATGCCACTATAATTTTGTTTTATTATAGACATGCTAATGATGTCATGTACTTTTCTAAAACTTGTTTTATAAGTTTAGGAGTTAACCATCCTTGAGGCTAAGTATTATGCTCTTGGAAGATTGAGATAGTATCTATAGTAGAATTAAGTTTGAATTTTTGCTTTTAAATGTCGGGAAACATAGTGGGAGGATGTGTAATTTATGATAAGGGACATAGCATAGAACAATCTAATCTTTTGGGGGAATCTTTCCTCAGCCTGGCCAGCTGGGTAACAAGGTTCCTCGTTTGGCACTCGGTGTTACAAGTACCTTAAAAAGAAGGCAATGTAAAGTCAAGCACTGGATTAAACATACTTTCAAGTCCTAGAGATTATGTCTTCTCTTTGCAAGTCTCTTTGCTGATGACCCTTCAGGGCTGCTATAATGATGAATGCCAGTTGTACTTTAGGATTTGTGGAAAGAAATACTTTTGGGAAATCAGACAAGCTTTACTTATCTCAAGGAGAAAGGAGAAAGTCAGCATAAACACAGACAAGGATACATGGCAGAGAGATCAGCAACTTCATCCCAAATACAGTTGTAGTTTCCTGGGCATTAAATCTTGCTGGGCATTAAGGCTCCCTCAGGCTCTATAGGAGTGGGGTCTGTATCAGACTTTCTGGCAATAAAACTCCCTTTTCCTTGGGTTGATTCCTTATTGCTGATCTGTGCAGCTTAGGCTCTGGAAAATCCCTTTTCTGAGCCAAGTGCACCACTCCACGTTCCAGGAGATGTTCTAAGTTATGTATTAATTTATGGAATGACCTCAATAATCCTATGAAGTAAGTACAGTTATCTCCTGCTTTTCACTTTTTGAAAGTTCTCCTTATGCCACTTTGCTTTTACAAAAGACCTACATTAGTTACCTGTTTTTGCTAACCCCAAAAAAATCTGAAGAGGATTTTTGCTTTCATGAAAAGAAGGTGAAAAGTGACTATAGCATTCAGCATTTGTTTTGCACGTGCACCCTGAGTAGTGAGAGTGGCACCATTGAGTTCCTTCCTTGGGAACTACACTGAGTGTCTCAGCATCAAGCTGCTATATAGCTTTTAACTATGTCTGTGAGCATCTGTGCTTTATCCCCATTTATTTAACAGATATTAGCAATATGTGTCCTAAGGAAAGCCTAAAAGGAGTTGTTTTTGTAATGCCCGAAGTCATGGAACCCACAAGAGACCACCAGAGTCGTAAGTCAAAGCCAAGCGGCAAGGGTCGTTTATTGCAGGTTCGAACCTGGACCTCTGCGCACTCGTTGCCGGTGACGCTAAGAGGCCCCGATCAGGGTTGGTACAACGTTTTTATAGACAGAGACAAATAGCACAGGGGAGGTTTCAAATTATGAGGGGCCTGATTAGTTGGTTTTAAAGTAAGGACATTTGTTGTTCTCTGATTGGGCGTCCTTTGTCTGTCCTTTGGCGGGAAGGCTTTGTCCGTTACTCGTGGCGGGAGGAAAAAGGGGGAAGGGGGAAGGGATGTGTTAAGCAAGCAGGTTTACAGAAGCGAGAAATGCCGGTTAGTTCATGTACAGTCACTTATTCTATTACACACCAGACTACATTTAGGAAGTTTCACAACTTACTCTATTACATAGTGAGTTACATTCAGGAAAGGTTTCACAATGCTCGTAGCAAACAGCAAGCAAAACAGACTTCTCAGCAATTGTATTTCTTATCAAAGATCCATAATAAGCAGAAAAGAGAACTTAGCTTTAAACTAAGGCAGGGCTGTTCTTTTCAGTTTTGGGGGTCTGGGAATATTAAAAAATGTTCCCATATAAAGTAATGGTAATTGCTGCATCACTACACTATTTTGGATTAGCAAAGTTTTCATCGAAATTCTCTACTTTTGGATAGCAGGAGAAACCTGCATTCCTGTTATTCTCCTTTTATAGGTGAGAAAACTGAGCAGAGACAGGTTAAGTGATTTTCCCAAGGTTGTAGATCTAGTGAGTGGGAGTGGCAGAGCCAAGATCCAAATCTTAGGTCAAAGGAATTCCCTGCCCACCCTTTGGCAAAAACTAACCACCTCTGCCCTTTCTTATTCTTAACCACTCAGATGGGACTCCCTTATTTACTTCATATTATAAAAATCCTTGTATAGAAAACATTGATTTATTTTATTTATTTATTTATTTATTTATTTATTTATTTGGAGAAGCTTCCTCTGCATTAATGGACGTTCTCCCTATTCCATTGGCTGGGGGGAAAAAAACATCTCCTTAGCTTCACTTTGTGTGCTTTCTTTCACATGCTTTATGGAAAGTTTGCCAACCCCATTCTCTACATCATTGGTTCTGAGACCAGCTGCAACAGCCTATCCTGGGAACTTGTTAGAAATCTACATTTTCAGTACACTTTAGCCCTACTGAATTGGTTTTGCAGGTGGTGCTCTTCAATCCTTTGGACGATTCCGACGCAAGTGAAACGTAAAGTACCACTGATGGAGACGTTTTCTCCATAGGACAAGTAAACCTGCCTTTGCAAATCTCGCCGCCAGGGACTGGAGGGCGGGGCTGGCCACAGCCTTTGTATACGTGTGGCACTAGGACCCGGGCGGTGCAGGGCTCACCGCTGCCGCTCACGGCCGGGGGCGGGGCCTAGCTGTTCGGGGAGCCTGGGCCTCGCTGATCGACCCGCCCCTGAAGGCGGACCGAGTTGACTTAAACTCAGGGGCCCGGGAGGCCCTGAGCGTCCTCCCCGCTTACCCGCGCTGGGCTCGGCGCCCGTCGGTAAGTGTGGGGCCGGGGAGCCCGCTGCCCCTCGCTCTCCTCAGGTCCCAGGCGCGGCGCTGGCCGTCAGGAGCCCAGGCGCCCGCGGGCAGGCGCCGCGCGCGAGGCGGCGGGCGCTTTTGTTCTGAGGCGAGGACGGAGTCTCGGGGTCGCGGGAGCTCGGGCGTCTCCGGGCCTCGGCCCCGCGACTCGCGCGCCCCACCGCGTGCCGGCCCCTTCGCTCGTGGCCCTGCCTGCCGCGCGGGGCCGGCCGGGGCCAGCCGCGGACGCCGAGCCCGAGCCGGAGGGCGGCGCCTCATGGGTGTTTTCTTTAAATTGCCTCACTCCTTGCGGTGGAGGTCGGGGTGGAGAGAGCGAGTACGCATTTTGTTGAACTACGAGGTGGTGGGTGTGAGAGTACCTTATGTTTTTAATTATTTCCTGTCGGTGGCGTGGAAAAAAAAAAAATCTTTGTTTTGCATTTACGGTTTCTCGAGCGTTGCCTTCCTCCCCACCTCCATTATGCTGACCCTCCCGAAACAGAATTGCTCGGCTTGTATCTCCAAGTGGCCCGCGAACGCCTCTGTTCCGCAGATGCTTTCTGTTCCTCAGCAGTAGTTAGTTCCTCGAGGCATTTTTAAATGCACAAACGCATACCGATTTTAGGTGTTTTCGAGGGAGGCGAATGCTCTAAGCAAAGGTCCTTAGGATCTTGAGTTCAGCAGCAACCTTTTGAGGAGAATCGTTTCAGTGAAAACAATTTATTTGTAATACTTTAAGGAGCCTACCTTCAAAATAAAGAGAACAGCCCATGATACGATTCAGCTTGGGGTGCAATTGAATAGGTGGGTCGCAGAGCTTGTTTGGGGACTTTTCTGCTTAACGGTGCTTGTAAATTGTATGTTTTAGTCATTGTTAGGATTCACGAATGTTAAGGTTTTAGTTACTTTTCCCCCTGTACAGTCGGATTCTCTTACTGTTCCAGTGAGGAAAGCTGCTAAGATAAAGTATTTCTGTTTTGGAATGGTAGGGCAGTAGTGATCCTGGAGGACCAACTTGAATTCTAACTTAAACAGTGAATGGTATTTTAGGCCACACCTAGTTTCTATTTGTTACTTTCCACACCTAATGAGAATTCTGTAAACTTAGTATGTTTTTGGTGCAACCTTAAAGGAACACAGTTTGGCACAGCAATGTCCTATCTAGCAAACAGAATAGCATGTGCTTTTATCGTAAAGTAAGTTTCCTATGAATAAAAAAAAAAAATGCAGTTGATATTAAATTATTACTAATTATAAAATGTTTCTTGCTCTTCCTAGGACCAAAGAAGTATAATAAACACTGTGTGAAGGGGGACTGACATGCTTGGAGGGAAATGGGAACATAGTAGTAAAAGACTAACATTGTACTTAAAAGTAAGTATGTTACCTCCAAGTAGCCTGCTCTAATTTATTATGGAATTAAATTGTTAATTAAACGAATGGGCGTTGGTTAAATATTAAACAGTAGGGCACGATGGATTTGATGACAGAGCTTGAGGAGAAATATATGGTTGACATAGCATAGAGAATTTAGTTGTTAGTCTTTGCAAGAAAGAGTAGATTATGGGAGGTGACTGGTTCAGGTTACTCAGGCAGAGGTCTACTTAGGATTGCTCTATTTTTTAGAATTTTTGTAAGTTTATTTTATTTTATTTATTTGTTTTTGAGAGAGAGAAAGAGAGGGAGACCGAGATCCCAAGCAGGCTCCTTGCTGTCAGTGCAGAGCCCGACGTGGGGCTTGATCTCACAAACCATGAGATCATGACCTGAGCCAAAATCAAGAGTTGGAAGCTTAACCGGCTGAGCCACCCAGGTGCCCCAAATTATATGAATTTTAGTCATACAACACACGTGGGACAGCCCCTGTCTGTGAGTGATAAGAGCTCAGTAAATTTTAGTTGTTGTCCTGTTAGAGGAAAGATATTTTATGGCCTCAGACAACATTGTATCTAATAGGAAATTCAGTTTGCTCCTTTAAGGTCTAAGTTTATCAGCTCTACGTTAATCAGTTTCGTGTTGATTAAACCCTTTACTATAGATCCTGTTGTAGGTTATGTTTCTGTAGGGAAGTACTAGACACAACTCTGGTTTTTACCTCTAGGCTTAATTTGAAATCAAGAATATCTCCATTAAATTCTCCTTTTTAAAAAAAAATTTTTTTTTGAATGTTTTATTTTTGACAGAGACAGAGCATGAGCCGGGGAGGGGCAGAGAGAGAGGGAGACACAGAATCTGAAGTAGGCTCCTGTCAGCACAGAGCCCAACGCAGGGCTTGAACTCACAGACCGCGAGATCATGACCTGGGCTGAGGTCGGCCGCTCAACCGACTGAGCCACCCAGGCGCCCCTCTGTTAAATTCTTAATTCAGGGCATATTTGCCCCAGAGCCTCGTTTTTCCATATTACTGTGTGATATACAGGACTCCCTTACCATTTAGGTTATCGATGTCTTGTATAAATAGGAACCTAAATGTTTAGGGAATTGATCTTGTTGTTTGAAAAGGTATTTATAAAGGTGAATTTCAAGGGTTTTGTGTGTGTGTAAGCAGGCCTTCTCTACCCTCCTGCCCCATCCCTCCCATTGAAACAGACATGGAAAGCATTCAATTTGAGATAAAGAGACAACATTTACCAACTCTGTCTCTAGAATGCAAGTTAAAATTTACTTTGTAATAAGTCTTGTAAAGAAAGAACTAACTGGGAACTTTGAGAAATTCTAAATGCTTTGTTGGGAGGCAGCATTGTAGTGTGTATATTCTTGAGATCCTAAGTGTACTTGTAAATTGAAGGGCAGTGTTAGAGGCTGGCCTTTTGAGGTAAATGTCGTGAGACATTTGCTCATAGTTCTAATGACTGCAAAGATTTAATGACAATCACTAAGATTCTCCTGAGATGTATTAAATTATATGACTTCACTGTAAATTAAATCTTTAATTTATGGTTAAGATTGCAAAGTATTATAAGAAATTATATTGTCTACCCTATGTTTTAAGAAACAAATCATAAGCAAATTATTTTTTTTAAGCCCTAAAAGATAATTTACTGGATCACATCATTAAGAAGTTCAAATAGTTCAACCTTCATGTTTGGCTGGATCCAGTATCTGAATATAAAGAAAGAAAAACTTTAAGACCCTCCATCTTTGAGCTCTGTTCTTCAGCATTGACTCCATTCGCAGGCACACCTTTCTTCCTTGAGTGGCTCTAGCATCTCCAGGTATGTATCCAATCAGCTTGAACTTAAACAGACAGGCCTTTTGTATGGTTGCTCTACCAAAAGTCTATAATTTCATTGGCTTTCTTTGGGTCATGTACCCATGTCGGTGCTATTGACAGGGAAATAACTATGTTTAGTTTTTAAACCACAGTTTAGGGATATAATTCATATGCCGTATTTATAAAATTCAGTTTGTCCATTTACAGTGTACAGTGTTTTTTTTTTTTAAATTGTGGAGAGAGTGTGCCCTTGTGTGTCTGCGTGAGTGGGGCAGAGGGAGAGGGAGAGAGAATCTTTAGCAGGCTCCACTACTTGCTTGGAGCCAGATGTATGGGGCTTGATCCCAAGACCCTGGTAACTTAACCAATCAGGAGTCAAGACACGTAACCAACTGAGCCACTCAGGCACCCACTACAATGTACAGTGGTTTTAAGTTATGTTCACGTGGTGTGCAACCATCACTGCAGTCAATTAGAACAGTTTCTTTACTCCCAAAACAATCTCCATGCTCATTAATGGTGTTGATCCTGAAGGTGTTGAATCTGCACAGCAACCAAAAAGGTTTATTTAGACCCTTAGGGATTGCAATCTGAGACACACAGAGTTGACAAAATCCAAAGTAAAGTGCTGCGACAAGTGGGGAGTGCAAGCTTACATAAGCAGAAGGCACAAGGTTACATAACTTGTTTTGGATGAATAATGATTGGTTGATGGGTGCTAGCAGAGTTGAAACTAACTGTAATACGTGTTTGGCTATTTGTAGCCTTTGGCTATTTAGCCAAAGTAGGACGATGCATTCCAGGAGGTGGTCCAGTTGTAACTGACAAAAGTCAGAATTTTGTGATGTTTTGAAAATTAAAACTGGGAAAAAAAAATTAAAACTGGAGACAAGCCTCGACCCTACTTTCGATATTCATCTGACTCTATTTAGAGTGACTCTCTTAGCAATGCTTACTCTGTTTCGGAATCTTCTTTCACAGATCACTCCCCCTTTTCCCCAACCCAAACATTCCCAGGCAACTATTAATCTAGTTTCTGTCTCTAGATGTGTGTGTACATTTCGTACAGATGGATTAATAATATGTGATCTTTTATGACGTCTCTCACCTAGCATTTTGTTTTCAAGGTTTATCCATGTCCTTCACTGCTTTTTATTGTCAAGTAATAGTCCATTGCATGGATATGCCACATTTTGTTTATCCTTTAATCAGCAGACATTTGGATTGTTACCACTTTTTAGCTACTATGAATAATGCCCCTGTGAGCGTTCATGTGCAAGTGTTTGTGTAGACATACATTTTTAATTCCTTTGGGTATGTACCTAGGAATAGAATTGCTCCATCATATAACTACTTGGTCTTTTGAGAAACTGCCAGAGTGTTATTCAGAGTATTTATATATATTTATATTTATATTTAGATTCTCAACAGCAAGGCATAAGAGTTCCAGTATGTCCACATCCAGGGCAAACACTTGTCTTTTTGTGGTATGCTACTGTAGATTTTTTTTTTTTTTTTTTGCTTTTTTAAATGTATATTTATTTTTTAAAGATTTTAAAAATACTCATTTTTGAGAGAGAGCATGAGTTGGGGAGGGGCAGAGAGACAGACAGACAGACACAGAATCCAAAGCAGGTTCCTGGCTCCGAGCTGTCAACGCAGGGCTTGAACCCACGAACCCGGAGATCATGACCTGAGCTGAAGTCAAATGCTCCACCCACTGAGCCATACAGATGCCCCTGCCACACCATATTTTTGATTGCATTCTCCTGATGGTTAATGATGTTAAACATCTTTTCATGTGCATATTGACTATATATCTTTGGAAAAACTTTCAATTTGAGTTGTCTTTGTATTGTTGAGTTGCAAGAGTCCTTTTTTGAATTCTAGTTCCTTATTGTAAATGTGAGGGTTTATTTTTGGATTCTGTTCCACTGATCAGTGTCTATCCTGTGTCAGTGCCACATGGTTTTGTTATAGTTTTGTAGTAAGTCTTGAAGTTGGAAAGTGTAAGTCCTCCAACTTTACTCTTTTCAAAATGAATTTCAGGATCAGGTTCTCGATTTCTAGAAAGAAGACATCTGGGATTTTGGTAAGGGTTGTACTGACTCTGTAGATGAATTTGGGTGGTGTTTCTACTTTAACAGTATTAAATCCTTTAATCCATCGAACGTGGGATGTTATCCCTTTTTTTTAGGTCTTTAATTTTCTCTTCTCCCCTCCCCTCCCCTCCTCTTTTCTTTTCTATCTCTGCATTCAGCGTGGGGCTCGCTCTAACTCGAAACCCTGAGGTCAAGAGTTGCATGCTCTTCCACCTGAGCCAGCCAGGTGCCCTTGGTCTTTAATTTCTTACAGCAATGTTTTATAAATTTTTCACTTTTGTTAAACTTATTCAAAGTGTTTGATTCTTTTTAATGTTACTGTATTGAGATTGATTTCCAGAGTAAGTGTTGTTTAGAAATACATTTGGCTTCTGTATACTGAGCTTGTAGTAGGCAACTGAGCTAAACTAGTTAATTAATTATGTTAGTTTTTTAGTGGATTCCTTAAAAGTTTTCTATATACAAGATCACATCATCTGCAAGTAGAGATAGTTTTACTTCTTCTTTTCCAATCGGGATGCCTTTTATTTCTTTCTTTTCTTTCTTTTTTCTGAACTGCCATGGCTAGAACCTCTAGTACAATATGGATTAGAAGTAGCAAGAACAGGCATCTCTGTTTTTTCCCTGGTTTCTTAGAGGATAAACATTCAGTCTTTAACTATTATGATGTAAGCTGTGGGTTTTTTGCAGATGCCTTTTATCAAATCAAAGAAGTTCCCTTCTTTTTCTAGTTTGAGTGTTTTTACCATGAAAAAGAGTTGGATTTGAAGATGCATTGAATTTCCATCCTGTTAGGTCCTTCTTCTGAATCTACTGAGATGATCATGTGGTTTTTGTCCTTTATTGTATTGATATTTTATATAACATTGATTTTTTTAAATCAATCTTGCATTTCAGGGATAAGTCCCACTTTGTTGTGGTATATAATTATTTTTATATGCTGCTGTATTTGGTTTGCTAGTTCTTTTTTGAGAATTTTTGCATCCATATTCATAACAGATTGGTCTGTAGTTGTATTGTGATTTCTTTTCTGGTTTTGCTATGGAGTAATCTTGGCCTCTTAGAATTAACTTGGGAAGTATTCCCTCTTTTGTGTTTTAAAAACGTTTGTAGAATTGGTTTATAATATTGGTTTATAATATTATAATACTGTTTTTGGTATGATTGTCCGGAGTGCCATTTGGGCCTAACCATTTCTTTTTGGGTAATCTTCTGGTTACTAATTCAATCTCTTCATAGGCCTAGTTAGATTTTCTGTATCTCGAGTCAGTTTCAGTCAGTGTCTTTTGGAGTTTTTTGGGGTTCTTCACTGAATTCCACTGTATGTGTGTGGGGAGGTTCCCCTCACACCAACAACAAGCAGTTCTCTGGGGACACCAGCTGGGTCTCCTACAATTCTGACACTATATACCTGGGGGTAGCATCAGATTCTACAGGTTGAGGGCTTAGTCCCACAAGACTGCCTTCATCCATACTTGAGACACCAATCACAAACCCAGGTTATTCCTTGTGCTTCTGACGAACAGGTTACGGATTGGAGGTTTTTATAACTCCCCTCCTTGGACTTGAGATATGAGTCGCAAGTCTAGATTGTTTGTTGCCTGTACTTGTGTCTAACTGGCTGTTGATTGGAGGTTTCCCCAACCCCTTCGTTGGAATCTTAATTTGGTAGAAAGGCCAATGAAACTCGGAGAATCATTTTACTTACTAGGTTACTGGTTTATTGCAAAGGAATTTAAAGAATATGAATCAACAGTCTAGAAGAGCTGATAGAATGAGGTATGTGGGAAGTTGTGTGGAACTTCTGTGCTCCCTCTGGGTATGCCAAAGTCCCCAAATCTTCATGTGTTCACAAACCCAGAAGCCCTCTGAATCCTGTCCTTTTGAGTTTTTATAGAGGCTTTATTACACAGTCATGACTGATTAAAAACATTAGCCATTGATTTAACCTCCAACTCTCCATCCCTCCCTGGAGGTGGGGGAGGGCTAAAAGATCCAACCCCCTTTTCACATGGATGGTTTTCCTGCCCGCCCCCACCTTTTGGTGCAGTCTAAAAGTCACCTCATTAACCTAACAAAAGGCACCTTTTTCACTCAACACTTGGGAAAACCTCAGGATTTTAGGAATTCTGTGTGAGAAATAGGGACAAAGATCAAATATATATTTCTTTGTATAAATTACAATATCACAGGGAGCTTGTTCTTTTCTTTCAGATTATCGAATATATTGGCATGTGGTTGTTCATAGTATTCTTTTTTTGTTTTCAATGAAAGGTTGGTAGTAGTGTCTCTATTTCCTTATTTTAGTAATTTGAGACTTTTTTTTGGTCAGTTTAGGTAAAGGTTTATTAGTTTCGTTGATCTTTTCAAGGACCCAAGTTGTGGTTTTGTTCCTTTTCTCTATATTCTCATGACTAAAGTTTATGACAGCAAAGGATACAATATAGGACTAACAGAAAAGAGATGCATAGGCAAAGTCTGTGGATGTGAGGTACGTGCTTCCAGGTTCTTCCATGAGTACTGAATGGGCGTGCCATCTCTAGCTACAGTCAGCAGGGACAGATCAAGTCAGGAAGCATTTATATACATTAGAAATTCTTAAAAAAAAATTTTTTTTAAATTTACTTTTGAGAGAGTGTGAGTGGGGGAGGGGCAGAGAGAGAGAGAGAGAGAGAGAGAGAGAGAGAGGGAAACACAGAATCGGAAACAGGCTCCAGGCTCTGAGCTGTCAGCACAGAGCTCGACGTAGGGCTTGAACATGAACAGCGAGATCATGACCTGAGCCACCCCAGCGCCCCAGAAATCTTTTTTTTTTTACTGTTTATTTTTGAGCACACTAGTGAGTCGAGGAGGGGCAGAGAGAGGGAGACAGGATCCCAAGTTGATATCATAGAGCCTGACATTGGTCTCACTAATCAGGAGACCTGAGCGGAAACCTAGAGTCACATGTAACCAGTCACATTTAACCGACTGAGCCACTCAGGCTCCCTGCCTCTCATACGTTAGAAATTCTTTAGGACCCTGAAGAATATTTATGTAGGTTATATCAAATCTTCTTCTGCATTTAGTTTCTTGCCATGTGTTATTTTAGTTGAAGTAGTTGAGGGTGTTTATTGGAGGTCAGAAATTTATCTCAAGTAGGTCACTTTCATTATGGCCATAAAGATTCACTGCCACAACTTCTGTTGGTTTTTACATTTTCCTTCCACATGACCATGCTACTATACAAGGTGTTGTGGGTAAGGTGGCTTAGAGCATGGAAGTGATGAGTTCACAGTTGAGTGATTGCCATTCCTTCTCACCCACCATAACTTGCAGAGGTCCTCTATGCTAGTTGGAGAAGGAAGACCATAGACCCAGGGGATAAGGGTTGGAGGAGTAGGCAGAAACTAGTAATCTAATTTACCTCAGGCTTGTGGCTGCCTACTACTCTTCGTCAACATACTGCTGGCCAGTGGAAGATCTTAATCTTAAGGACTCTTAGAAACCCTCAGCAGTTGCTAATTTTTGGGGAATGAATGCTCTTGGGAGTGGTGTCCTTTGGGCCAAGACTTGTGTAATTTATGCTGTTAGTCATGATTTCCATTGGTTTCCTGATTGAGGGAAAGCAGAATTCTCTTGTCTGTATCTTCTAGACTATAGTTATGGTTCTGAATTTAACTGGATCTGTCATCCCCTACCTGACCCTGATAATAAGAAAGTAGATTCTATCCTATAGGTCTCTTCTGGTACTTCAGGTCCCCTTGCGTCATTAGTCTTAACCTTTAGTTTTATAAAACCTGGATCTTAATGGAATGCCAACAAAATGCCTGTGTTCTTGCAGTCCTCCAAACAAAACCTGGTACAACCAGAGTAAACACTAGAGTATGGTCTATAATGACGAAGGTAACTAACTGGATGTAACAGTTTTCAGATTTCTCTTCAAGGCAGTTGAGCCTGCTTTTATGGCAACTGTTTGGTTCTGTTCAAAGAGTTTATCCATCTCAAGAGGCACAGAATTGGCTCATTCCTGTTGTAATAGTGGTATTTATCCTCCTAATACACTTTATACTCCAACAGCATATTGCATCTTAGGTAGCTTATACTGGCAAACTACTCCTCTGTATTTGAGGCACTTGTCAGGAATTTCTAGATATTTGAGACCACCACCCTTCTAATGAATCTTGTTTGCTTAAGGTGGTGGGTACCTGGAGGGTTCTAAAATGAGTTGCTAGGCAGAACTCCCAGGAGGGATAACTGACTTTTTCATGTGTGCTCTCTGATATTTAATTCCCATTTTAGGGAATAGTACAACTCTAAAGTTAGTTTGAAATTTGTCTCTGACCTCTGCTCTGAAGACATAAGCGTAAACTTTCTAGCCTGAATGATAGACGCATTGCTCTGAACTTCCTACTGGCCAGTCATGATGGGTATGTGTGATTGCCAGCATCCTACGCTCTGCTTAGATTAATCAGTGAGCAAAATTAGAGCAATTTATTTCCCACTCCCTTGTTCTTCCAAAGAGAAAGCCATGTGACTCTTACTGGTGACCCTTGATGATACCTGGGACGTTACATGGCTCCGTATGGGGAGCTTGTGGCCTGACCTCCACAAACGGCCTGATCATTCTGCCAGGGGTCAGGGTCAAGTCACTCTTTTCCAGTGTTGCCTAAGAAGAAGTACAGTTCGTTAGGGTATTTGAGTGTCCTGTGCTTCTGAATAGAATTTGTAGCAGGACACATGTAGGGTGGAGGGTAGAGATGTAGGGGGCAACTTCTCCATTGTACTCTGATGACCTTTGTCTATTCATGGGCCAAATAGGCAAAGCCTAATCTCTGTCTGACTCCTACCTTGGCAGGACACCCAGTAGGCCCTTCTGGAACAAAAGTTGATAAGAACCCTTGTGAGAAATAGCCACAGGGATGTTTTTTTTTTTTCCTGTTGAGCACAGGACTTTACCACCTCCCTTATCCTTGGATTATATAGTTGCCAGCTATAAAATGGCTGCAGTTTAGAGTTGGCTTTTTGGCAACCTGTGTTCTCAAACACCTTGGGATCACCCTCTGGGAATAGGGACACTGATGTTATTTTTTTCTGTGTGGGTAAGTAATAAATTTGTATGTGAAGTTATATTCTTGTCTCCTTTCTGTCTCTGACAATGTGGACAGCTCTGATAGTGGGATTTCTAGCCTTGCTAGCCTTGCACTATTGCCTGGCTTCATTCATTTGTTGTGACAGTTACCTGTGATCATGTATTTAAAGCATTCAGTGCAGTTCTTAACATATGGTAAACTCTCAAATGTTAGCTGTTATTTATAGAATTGTATTATAAATAATGCAAAATTTAGAATATTCTTGAAAGCCTAATTCAAGGATTGATAGCCTAATTTCTTCTATGACTAAGGATACGAACAGCCAGAGCTAGAATAATAGGTTGAGAAAATCATGATACTTTTCGAATTTCTGAAAAGTGCATTTTACATTGAAGTGTTGGTATTGATGGTTTTGTTGATGTTACAGAAGCATCTATAGCTTTTGCTAACGTAAATCAGTTTTTCAGTGGAAAATAGTGGCTTTCCTCATTTTTACCACATCAGCTGACACTCCAAATAAACTTTGGTTTGTGGAACACATTAGATGTCAAACTTAAGCCATAAGGGAAAGTTTCACTTTAAAATACCAGAATGGGGGGGAGGGGCGCCTGAGTGGCTCAGGTCATCATCTCATGGTCCGTGAGTTCAAGCCCTGCATCAGGCTCTGTGCTGACAGCTCGGAACCTGGAGCCTGCTTCGGATTCTGTGTCTCCCTCTCTCTCTGCCCCTCCCCTGCTTATGCTCTCTCTCTCTCTCTCTCAAGAATAAACAACATTAAAAAATTAAAAAAAAAATAATAAATTAAATTAATAAAATAAAATAAAATAAAATAAAATACCAGAATGGGGGGGTGCATGGGTGGCCCAATTGGTTAGGTGACCGACTTTGGCTCAGGTCACGATCTTGCGGTTTGTGGGTCAAGCTCCGTGTCAGGTTCTGTGCTGAACAGTTGCTCAGAGCCTGGAGCCTGCTTCAGATTCTGTGTTTCCTTCTCTCTCTGCCCCGCCCCTGCTTGTGCTCTGTCTCATTCTTATCTCTCAAAAATGAATAAATGTTAAAAAAAAAAAAAAAAATACCAGAAGGGTTTTATGTTTTTTTTCAGGTATAAGAAGAGTATTTAATATATTTTTTAAGAAGTTCTATATTTTTGAAGTATTGAAATCATGTGATGTTTATGGCTGACACGAATCTGAAAGGAGAAGTGGGGACTTTTTCCCATCTGGAAGTTTAAATAGGGACTTCTTTTTAACTTGGTGTTCAGTACTTACAGATTATGTTTACTCATTTAACAAACATTTATTGAAGCCTGCTGGACATTGTCTAGGTTTGCATCTTTTGGGCTGCTCTGAGACAGTCTTTTTTTATGCCTATCATCTTGTCTATTAATAGCATTATCTTTCATTTTAATAATGTTCCAGTTTCTTTGACAAATTAACAGTCACCCTTGTATATAAAACAGTTCTTGATGTGGCTCTGTTTGTCCTGTTCTATTTCTTACAATTTCATCTGACCTGTAGTAGGCAGATCATAATGTTACCAGTCCGTTTTCGTAGAGTTCTGTTCATGGGTGTGTGTGATTGTGTTTAAAATAGATACTAATATTACTATTCTTCCACAAGCTGTGATTTTTAGGTTATTTTTTTACTTTGAAATTTCTGTAATAAGGGTAAACTACAAATAAAGTTGCTGGGTTGAAAATTTTTCTTTTTTTAAGTTTATGTTTTGAAAGTGAGCGAGCAGGGGATGGGGGCAGAGAGAGAGAGAGGGAGGGAGAGAGAGAATCCCAAGCAGGCTCTGCACTGTCAGCGTAGAGCCCAATGTGGGGCTTGAACTCACTAACAGTGGGATCATGACCTGAGCTGAAGTCAGATGTTTAATTACAGAGCCACCCAGGTGCCCTATTTCTCACAGTTTTAGAGGCTGGAAGTCCAAGATCAGGGTTATGGTTTCTCCTGAGGCCTCTCCCTTCTTGGCTTGTGGTCAGCCTCCTCCTATGTGATGTCACATGGTCTCTCTCCCCCCCACTGTGTGCATATGCACTGTGTGCATTGTTGTCCTGTTGGATTGTGGTCCTATCCTTCTCACCTCATTTAGACTTAATTACCTCCCTTAAAGGCCTGTTTTCAAATATAGTCACACTGGGGATTAGGACCTCAACATTTGAAATTGGTAGGGGGAATAATACAATTTAGTTCATAACAGCATCCCACCCCCAAGTACATACAAGAAGTAAGGGGAATTTATTAGGCATCATTAACTCTAGTAGAAAAGCCAGTTTGTATTATGCTTTGGCCTTTATTTATTTTTTTCTTTTTTAAGTAAACTGCTCTTAACATGGGATTTGAACTCACAGCCCTGAGACCAGGAGTTGCATGCTTTAGCAACTGAGTCAGCCAGGTATCCCTAGTCAGTTGTATTATTAAGGAGCTTTCCTGAGAGAAGGCATGTAAGGAATATACAGATCTCTCTCTTTTGGGGATTCGTTTTTAATTCAAAAGCATACATACCTTCTTCAATCTTGTTTTTCTTTTTAGTGAAAACACTATGACCCAAGACTTGATAGATGTAAAAGATCTGTAGATTGTTTTGGATTTAAAAATTTTTTTAAAATATTTATTTTTGAGAGAGAGAGAGAGAGACAGACAGACAGACAGACAGACAGACACATCCTGAGCAGGGGAGGGGCACAGAGAGGCAGAGAGACAGCATCCTACAGACAGATCCTGAGCAGGGGAGGGGCACAGAGAGGCAGAGAGACAGCATCCTAAACAGGCTTCAGGCTCTGAGCTGTCAGCACAGAGCCTTACACAGGGCTTGAACTCTCGAACCATGAGAGCATGACCTGAGTGAAGTCGGACGTTTAATCAACTGAGCCACCCAGGTGCCCCTGATTTAGATTGTCTACATAAACTCTGTGAACAGTCAGTTTTATGTTTTCCTTCCCAATTCTTATGCTTTCCAGATCTCTAGTACCATGGCGAAAAGAAGGGGTAATAGTGGCGTTTTCATTTTATTGTCAATATAAATGTTTGAAGCTGATATTTATCAAAATTAAGGAAATTTCTATTGTTGGTTTGATATGATCTTCTAATAAATGGATATTGAATTTTATCAAGAGCTTTTGTATCTGTTGAAAATTTATCATCTGGGGCACCTGAGTGACTCATTTGGTTGAATGTCCTACTCTTGATTTTGGCTCAGGCCATGATCTCATGGTTTGTGAGTTCAAATCCCGTGTTGGGCTCTGCATTGACATTGTGGAGCCTGCTTGGGATTCTCTCTCTCCCTCTCTACCCCTCCCCTGCTTGTGCTTGCTTGCTTTCTCTGTTAGATAAATAAATTATTGTCCTGTGATTACTTTGGTTAATTTTCAAATGACAAACTTTTTATTTTTGAAGTAAAGCCAGTTTGATCATGATGGGTTATCCTTTCCATAGGTCACCCCATTTGGTTTGCTGACATTTTGTTTAGGATTTGTTCATTTACATTTCTGAAAGAAATTATTAATTTTCCTTCTTTTCAGCATTTGGAGGACAGCCTCAGTGAATGAGCTCTGAAGTGTTCTCTCTTTATCCTTTTAAAGAAGCTGTATGGGGATTGTTTTCTTTCATGAATGATTGTTGGAATACTCCAGCAAAGCCATATAGGCCTGGCATTTTCTTTGTGAAAAGATACTTAATTATCAATGTAAGTTCTTTAAAGAGATAGGGTATTCTTACTGTGTTAGTCCTGGTTATATGTATTTTTCAAAGAATTTGTCTATTACTCCTAAATTTGAAATGTATTGGAATAAATACTTATTTTAGTGTCTATAGGGTCTAGTGGTAGCCTCTATTCCCAATATTGTGCTTTTAAAGTTTCATGATCGGTATTGTCAGAGGCTTAATGATTTTTATTCTTTTGAAAGAATCAACTTGTGACTAGCTGAATTTCTACATTTTTATTCATTTTATTTCAGTCTGTCATCATTTCTTTCCTTGGGTTAACTTATTAGTCTTGTGATAAATACAAAGATTGTTTCTTGGTTATTTATTCATTCATTTATTTATGAATGAATGCATGAGTGAATGAATGTTTTTAAGTTATCTCTATGCCCAGGGTGGGGCTCAAACTCCCTGAGATTAAGAGTCACAAGCTCTACCGACAGAGCCAACTAGGCACCCCTCCCAGTCTCTTTAACATATTTATTTATGCTCTAAATTAGTGTTATGTGTTACGTGAACATGGGGATAGGAACATGTTATGGACTGAATTGTGTGTCTTCTCTTCTCCCATTTGTATGTTGAAGCCCTAACGCCTAATGTAACTGTATTTGGAGGTGAGACCTTTATAGGTAATTAAGGTTAAATAAGGTCATAAGGGTGGGGCTCTAATCCAATAGGACTGATGTCATAAGTAGAGGAAAGAGGCACCAGAGAGCCTTCGCGCGCGCGCTCTCTCTCTCTCTGTCTGTAAGTGTAAAGTGTATTCTTTATTTCTCAATTATTTGGCAATTTTCTATTTACTTTGTTTTCTATAATTTCTAGATTGATTCCGCCGTAAATTAATCTGTATAATTGAATACTTTGAAAATTGAGATGTGCTTATGGCTCAGCTAGATGGTCATGTTGGTAAAAATTCCATGTGCACTTGGGAAGAATGTATATTCTGCATTTAGGGTGTAGTATTAATATGTTTAAGTGAAGTTGGTTTTATTTTATTTTAATTGGTCTTTCCTCATTTACTATTGTAGAATTGACCATTTTTAGATTTGCCAGTAGCTGTGGGTGAGAGTGTAAGTTGTTTTAACCTTTTTGGAGGGCAGTTTGTCATTGTTCGTGAAGATAATTTTAATGTTCTTTGACACATTGATTTCACTTCTAGGAATTTCCAGAAACATTTAGCCAAAAATGTAAAGTATAAATATAAGAATCCTTAGGATAGTTTACAAGTGCAAAAACTTTGTCTGCCAATAAAGGACTGGTTAAATGGTAATATATACTCAGAAAGTGTATGTTCTGCAGGCAATGAGGATAATATATTTGTAGTGAAATAATAAGGTATCCTAGGTATAGTAATGAAAATGAGGCAAAAAGATGAGGTTTCCTTTATGTATTTGTTTTTTACCTATAAAATTTTCTGTA
This sequence comes from Panthera onca, assembly GCF_046562875.1. Taxonomy (NCBI): domain Eukaryota; kingdom Metazoa; phylum Chordata; class Mammalia; order Carnivora; family Felidae; genus Panthera; species Panthera onca. The sequence continues at coordinate 63,905,312 of NC_138345.1, forward strand.
AGAGGAGGTAACAATAGATACCTCTGGGGAATTAGACAATGGGGATAGACAATAAGGACTATTTGCCATGTGTTTGAAGTTTTTTGTTTGTTTTGTTTCAATGAACATGGGTTACTTAGAATAAAGAGCCTGTTAAGATCAAAGTAATTGCCACTTAAATGGAGCAAGCAAAATACTATATTGTGTAGAATTCCTATAAAACACCCCAGAGATTTTATTGATGCTTGCCATATTTATTGTTACATCCTTCTTTGCTCTTTTCTTTGTATCTCTTCCCCAAATTAAAGATGAAGTTTTGACTGGTCAGAGGTTTCTGGAATTCTAATAGACCATAGCATTGGTGTTAAGGTAAACTAATTTTCTTGAAGTTTTATGCAGACAAAACAAATTTTTAATGAAAGATCTTTATTTCCTACAGATTCCTGACATTCAAAACAACTGACTTTTAACACTCTGCTACTACATCAAATCAACAATGAATTGCAATGCAAAACCAGAGAATGTCACCTTACCACCACATTATCCTAAAAAGCCGTCATCTTTTTTGGAGCAGGCTTTAATAAATCCATTTAACACAACATCTCAAAGTTCTTTAAGCTATCCTGGAAGTAACCAAGAAGCATGTATGTTTCTTGGAAATTCAAATCCAGTTTCACAGCCACTGCTAAACATGAGAAATTATATAGCTCCTCAGCAAATCCCTATTTCTGATATACATACCGGGACAGTTGTGGCCTCACAAACGTCAGTAGAAAGAATAACATATGCAAATGTTAAAGGATCCAAACAACTAAATCACAATTTGCAGATGTCTTCAGGCGTTACCCAAAATGTATGGTTGAACTCACCAATGAAGAATTCTGTGCATTCTCATACAGGGGCAACTGTATCTCATCAAACTAGTTTCGGAACTAATACACCTAATGTACATGCACTACAGAATCAATTTGTAACTTCAGATACCTGTTCTGTGCAACTACAAATGATCCCCTCCAATTCTCCAAGAGTTCCTGTAACTTATCAGTGGACCCCAAGGCTTAACCCATCTGTATCAGAACGACAGGTTGACTGGGCGCAACAGTATACATCCAGTGGACTGACTTATCCAGATTACAGACCTCTTCCAAAGCAATATAGTTACACATCACGAAGCTCTTTGCAAGATCTTTCCCTTCAGAAACAAAACCCTATGCCATCTGCATCATTGCAAATTAAAAATAGTCACCCTCCAGATCCTCCACAGACTTTACAGTCAAAGCAGACTGCAACTGTACATTCCTATCGATACGCAGTTCCTCAAACTGACAAAAGGCCTCCTCCTCCTTATGACTGTAGATACGCAAGCCAGCCTTTGCAAAGTACTCAGCATGTTATTAAACAGGCTTCTTTGGAAGTTCCTCAGAGTCAAGAAATGCACTTACCTGAAATGAGGAAAGACTTTTCTAGAAGTTTTCAACAGCATTGGCAAAACCTTAATGAAAATGTCAGCACAGTTGGAAATTCCTGTAACTTGAAAGTAAATAGCAGTGTCATTCAGCCTTTTAATGAACCTGTTAGATCTTCTGTGGATGGTGTTCAGACTCTTGCTCAAAATAATCAAGAGAGGAGAACAGACTCTTGTGATCTAACTTCAAATCAAGTATTGGACACAAGTGTCACAAAAGAAAAGTTAGTGAGGGATATTAAAACATTAGTAGAAATAAAAAAGAAGTTTTCGGAACTTGCAAGGAAAATCAAGATTAATAAAAATCTTTTGATGGCAGCAGGTTGTATTAAAACAACTGATACCCCTTATAGTGAATTAGCTCCAAATTCTGGATTGTCTCTGAAACAAACTGCCCAAATCCGGTCTGGACCACAGGTAACCCTAGTGACTCCAGAGAATAAACCACCAACAGTTATGGAATCTGCAAAAGAAACAAATAGAGCATACAGTACAATGAATTCCAACATTCAGGACCCCAATTGTGGAAATTTTAACCAAGTGAATTCTGTTTTACTAAATTCTGTCTGTTCAGAAAAGTTTCCAATGCCAGACCAGTTACAAGATTTGAAAGTTAGGACTTCTTTAAAGGCATCGACTGTTGAGATTACCCAGGCAACCTTAAATAACACCCAGATTTCATCAGGAAATGTCAATGTTGAACTAAATGTGCCGACAAATTCTGAAACAACTTACGTTCCTCAGTCTGCGTCCTTTGAGGAATATGTTTCAAAATATCCAAATAAAAATACGCTAATTCTCAGTTTACTTACGTGTAGAGATAAACCTCAGGAGAAGTTGTTTAAAAATGCTTGTGAAACTATTCAGGGTTCTAAACCACATAGTTATGAAGTTAATCCAAGTACCCAAATCACTGGTAACCAGCTAAATTTGAAAACAGTGGAAGCTCCAAGTACTTGTAACACAAATCCCAAGATTTTAGATAACTCTTTTTGCCTTGAGCATAAATCCTCAACAAGTGGAATGCCTTCTAAAAGTGACAGTCACTTTTCCATGGAATTGCTAGCAACATGTCTTTCTCTGTGGAAAAAGCAACCTTCAGAACCTACCGAAGAAAAACAGTGTAATGAGTCAAGAAAAAATAGAACAGCAGTTGGAGTTTCCAAGCCTGTGGAAACCTGTGATAAGAGTCCATTTTCAGTTGTGGGAAATTCTCAGAATAAGGTGTTAAACAGCTCACAAGAAACAACTTTGTCAATGGTAGTACAGAATTCTGAGTCTTCAGGCACAACCAACACAAAAGGAACAGAACTTCAGGTTGCTGTAGTGTCACCACTAATTCTTTCAGATGTCAAAACCTTGTCTGTCAAAGGAATAACACCTGAAGCTTTATCTGAAACAATGTATCCAGTTATTAAAGAAGGCAGTGTTTGTAGCTTACAGAATCAGTTGGCAGAAAATACAAGTATTACTGCTGCTTTGAAAGCTAATGTTGATGAACCAGTAGCAGGTGCTACGACAGACACCAAGATGTTCTTACCAATTCAGAAGGAAGAGCAAAATGAGTCAACTAATGCAGCAGACACACCTCATGGCAATCAAGGAAAGCATATCAAATCAGAACCAGATACCCATTATACTGTGAGTGAACAGCAAGCTTCATACAAGCCAAGGAAAAGTGATATTGCTAGTGGTGATATGTTACATATTGAGAATATTTGTTCTCTTGTTGAAGGTGATATGTCTTATAATTCCCAAATAGCGGAGATATTCAACTTGCCGCCTTTGAAAAGAGTTGAGCCACAGAAATCTTCTCTCCCTAAGCAACAGGTGATTAGTAGTGGACAACAAAAAGAACATACAGACAATGTCACTGAAAATAAAGACTTTGGTTTACAAAGTGATGATTTTTTAAAGTGCACAGATGCTTCACATAAAATAACTGACCAGGCAGAATCACCTCAACCTCCAGAATCATCTTTGAAGCATGTTAAAGCTAATAGTGGAATTTTAGAGGAAAGTGATTTGGAACATATCACTAAAAAAGAAAGCATGGCTAATGATATGTGTTCATCGGGAGCTATCCAACAGGGCAGTTGCCCTCAGGAAGCTGATGCAGTTTGCAATTACACTGCCCAAGATCCTACAAGAAATGAGATTCTATATGATAAGGCATCCATCTTATACCTACATGATCAGCTGTCAGAACTTTTAAAAGAATTTCCCTATGGCATTGAAGCTGTGAACACACATGAAGGTTCTGTGGCCCAACAAATAACAAACCAAATCCCAAAAGGTCAAACTTGTGATAAAACTGGTTGTGACTCCAAAGACTCAACAGACCAAATACAAATTACAATATTAAACTCAGAGCAAATGAAAGAATTATTTCCTGAACATGAAGATCAACTCTGTGAGGTAGACAAGTTGGGAGAACATCAGAAAGAAGAACCTGTAAACAAAGAAGGGGGCCAGTGTGACCCACAAACAGATACAGATGAAAAGAGTCATGATTCTGTAATGGATTCAGAGAAAGATGATGTCCGTTGCTGTGCACTGGGATGGCTATCTATGGTTTATGAAGGAGTACCCCAGTGCCCGTGCAATTCCATCAAGAAGTCAGCTTCAGAGAAAGAAGGGGAAGATAAATGTTCTCCTTTGAAGATCAACAGTTGTAAACAAGGAGAGAAAACTGATAGAAATGCCCCTGTTGAATGTAATAGTCCTCTAAATAACAATCCGGAGATTCCTTTGACTTGTCCAGATACAAAAAATCATCTTCCTGAAATAGAAGAAAGCAAAAGTATAAATAAGCCCAAAACAAAACATCACAAATCACTGAGGACAGAACAAGAATTATCAGGTCAGTTTTTATCTAAAGGTGATAAAAAACTAGATTCCTTGCAAAGTCACAAAAGGAAAGGAAAACTGAAGTTTCATGAGATAACTTTTCATAGCAGTAATAAAATGACAAAATTTTCTCAAGAGAGCCTGCACCAGAAGCTCATGGCACAAAACTTACGTCCACTAAAACCAAAGGTGGGTTTTTTGACAAATAAAAATAAAGATCTGTGTATGAAGAATGGTTCTTTGGTACAGTCAGTATCCCCAGAGAAAATAAAATTGAAAGCAGGTGGCTTGAGACAAAAAGTTTTGGAAAAAAGGAAGTTAGATGATGGGGGCATACTTGATTCAAAGATAAAGAGGAAGAAATATGATAAACGAGAGCATAATAAAAATATGGGAGATGGTACATTTAAGTTGTGTAATTTTTTGTCACTCGCAAATGAAAGAGCCAGAGTTAAAGAAAAGACAGTATCAAATGCTAAGTCCTCAGGCTCCAAGGATGTTTCATCCAAAATGAGTAGAGTTCTGACACCGAAGGAGTATTTACAAAGGCAGAAGCACAAAGAAGCGATGGGTAGCAACACATCAAAGAAAAGCCATGTGAGAAATATAACGTGTGATTCTCAGTACATGAAGTCCAGTAAACTTTCCATGCAAGCAGGGAGTTGTGGGAAATCAAATGAGAGACACAATAGTGTACAGGCTTCTAAAGAATCATTAAATACTTCTTTAAGCCATGCTAAAAACCTCAAATTTCACCATTCTGAGGAATCTAAAATGTGTATTTCAAGGAATGTTAAAGGGATAGTTGGTGGAAAGCAACTTGATAAAATGTGGATTGATAAAACCAGATTAGACAAAAATTTGAACAGTACAGACAATGAAGTTGAACTCGGCCAAATGTCTCCCCAATCAAAGGATCAAAGGAAACTATATCTGAACAGAGTTGCATTTAAATGCACAGAACGTGAGAGCATTTGTCTCACAAAATTAGACAGTTCGCCCATGAAGCTTATTAAAGAGAGGAGACCAGAAAATAAACCTCAGAGCTTCTTACCTGTGAAAGATGCCACAGAAAGACCAAACATGCTGGAGTTTAAATTATGTCCAGATGGACTGATTAAGAATACAAATTCTGATGACAACCGGAAGGATCTGCAGCCTTGTCCTAGCAAGGAGCAAGCACCTGTGCAAGGTCTGGTATGATTTTTTTGATGATGTCTACAACATTGTAAGGCATGGTTTTAACTTTATCTTCCCCTTACTGTAAATTGTACTCAATTTGTACTTGATGACAGGTGTATGGAATTGTAAGGTTTGCCAAATACAAAGATTTCGTTTTGCACCAAGAAGCCGATATTATGAAAAATGTTTTTGTGCTAAGTTAGAAGAGTGTTAGTTATACATTATTTCAATCTTTTTTAAAATTTTTTTTTAATGTTTATTTATTTTTGAGACAGAGCATGAACAGGGGAGGGTCAGAGAGAGGGAGACAGAGAATCTGAAACAGGCTCCAGGCTCTGAGCTGTCAGCACAGAGCCCGACGTGGGGCTCGAACTCACGGACCGTGAAATCATGACCTGAGCCGAAGTCGGCCGCTTAACCGACTGAGCCACCCAGGCGCCCCTCAGTCTTTTGTTGATTCTCATTTGTACTTGTGATTTCAAAGCTCTGTGAATTTGAAGCTTTGGTCTAAATATGAGGAAATAATCATTACATATTTGTGAAAACTTTTTATACATATGGAAATGGTTTGATTTATTATTATCTTTGAAGTAGTTGTTAACTGTGTTATCACGAAAGTTAAAGCACTGTCCTGTAGTCTGCTCTTGAAATGGGAGGGCAACGGAAGCAGTCTTGTCCAGTGTTAAGTTACCAAGGCCAGAAGGAAGCATGACTGTCATTTGGCTGAATGATAGAATTCTCAGTGTAGTGCCAGGAGGGAAGGAGAAAATAGAGGACTAATTATTTGGTAGTCAGGAAACATTTAAGTGTTGTGAATATTACTTATAAAACATTGTGTTGAGAAATTCAGATTGGAAAAGTAAAGGATTTGAATGGCAATCTTCTTTTCTCCTGTGTTCTTCAGATGGTATCTGGGCACAGAAAGTTACAATGTAAATATAAGGTACATTTTCTTGGAAGGATATAGGGATGTATGGTAAAAATAGACTATAAAATTTATGTTGTAAAGTATTGGTGATTTCACTTGGCCATATAAATGTATCTGAGGCATGTGTGTAACAAGAACATTGGAAGTAGGTGGGGGCAATGGGAGGGGCTTTCTTTGTCTCATGTACCCTTAAATACCTTGGAATTTGTTGGTGTTCAGCCTAAGTGGGAGAAACAATTCCATAGTGAAGATAAACTTTAAATGCAACCCATTTTTCATTTATAAGATACTCAGACACTTGAAATGGAAGGATTTTTGAGGCTTCTTTTAGACTTGCAGTATATGTGAATATATTTAATGCCTTCTAAGATTTATTTTATGTTTATATGACTTTCCTTCATTAAAGTACTAAAAGATGAATAGCAATTTCTAGAGATCTGAAAATGAATATTTAGTTTCAGGAATAAAAAGTACAAAAGAAGACTGGTTAAGAGGTGTAACTGAGGAGAAAAGGATGCCAGAAGCCAACCAAAAAATAGGTAAAATCCTCATGTATTTAAATTTTTACGTATTGGGCACTTGGTCACACAGAAGCTGGATTATAGTTATGAAACTATTGTGAAGTTTGATTTTTATCCATATTTTTTGAATGATTCAGTGTATGGTAGGAAGATAATTTCTGATATTTTCTGTCATACTGTGGAGAGGGGAGCAGTGGTCTGTTTCCTGTTAACAAGAAAATATTTCTCCTCTTGATGAGTTAGGTAACTTTTCTGTACAGGATTATGCATTAAATACTAGGTTTTGCAGATCGTAAGGTTTCCTGAATACTCAACTCCGAGACTATAGTGAGAAAATGGCAGTAGAATAATAAATGAATGAGTATAGGCTATACTTGAGTATAGGCTATACTTCAGTTAAACTTTATTTACCACATTGGGCTAGACGGTTAGCTATACCCTGTTTGCTAGCTCCTAGGTGGGGTGATTAGCAAGTTTAATTCATTTAATTCTCAAAACCAGGTAGATGAGCATGTCCCATTTTATCAGTGGGAGGTAAGGTCATTAGAAATTCCATGACTAATAACCAAATAGGGACTTGAACTTTGTCCCCTCTTTTCAAAGTTAATTCAGTGTGGAATTTGAGTTATTTTGATGATAAGAGACTGAGTCTCCTAGTTAAAATTTATTTCTCTTTGTATGGGAGGGATTTAGGCTGAGTGCCAACCAGAAAAACCAGAGCTTTCAGTATCTTACTTAGTGGAATGAATGCACTTTGTTTTTAGGGTTTTGCATTGAGAACTAGAAGCTAGGGTTCAGGAGTTTTATCTTAGTTTTGGTTAATTGACTATGAAAAGACAAGTGTTTGGAACTCATTGAAAATGGGTAGAAGCAGAATTTCACCATGAAAAATAAAGAAGCACATTTCTTAAAAGAGAGGAAGTGATGAAGTGGAAAAGAGAGTTTAAAACAAATATACGTAAGCAGGCTTGCAGAAATTGAGTCCTGCACAGTAAAGGTACACATAGGAAAAAACTAAATTGATTTAAAGTCTTAAAGAAGAACTGCACTGTTCGTCAGAACAAGAAAACAGCTGAAACAGGGCAAAATGAATTTTAAAAGTCGTAAGAGTGGAAAGCATACTTTTAAAGTTGGAACACAGGAATTCAAAAGTGAGAAAAATGGAAATGGGCATTGAGATTGGATAAGAAAGGTCCTTGGAAATAGGAGAGATGTTACTCCATAGAGAAGGTAAGAGACATAATTGAAATCTGAATCTGAAAATACTCATAGATGCCTGCGCAAATTGACCAGATATAAGCATGAGCTAAATGAGAGACATAAAGACAGCCACAAATAAGATGAGCAATAAACTGAAGTTGAGTAAACATCAGTGCTGAGAATCGTGATAAAAAAAACACAGACTGGGGCACAAGCTCAAGGAGATCTGCAGCAGGGTAAGGAATAGCCAAGATGCGAAGTGTGAGATGAATCACTATGTTGTACCCGAAACTCACGTGATATTGTATGTCAGCTATACTTCAATTAAAAAATAAAAGCAAATAATACTTACAATCCAAAAAAAAAAAAGGTCTGGAGATGAAGGAAAAGCGTGAAAGAACAAATACCAAGATGAAGAGGTGGAGAACATGAACCAGCGGGAAATGAGACAAAAAACAAATGCTGCAAACTCCCAAACAGATCAAAGAAACAGTTTAGATAATTATACATCTACATTTGATAGCAAAGGTTTGAGTGTAGATGGAGCAAGTTGTGAAACTATCAAGTCAAGGTAAGGTACAGAGAAGAGGGAGTAACAGAATCCAGTGAAAAATGACTTAGGAACCCATCTCAGATATCAGTGTCATAGAAGAAAGCTAATGAGGATGTACAAGAATTTGAAACTAAGAGGATAGAATGTGTGAGTTCCTAGGCAAAAAAAAAAAAAAAAAAGTAAAACAAGACTATTATGCAGAAAGGAATGGCTATAGCAGGAATGAAAACCAAGGGAATTCTATTCTAGACTAGGGGAATTGGCTACTGAGAAGTACAGCCACATCTAGAAATGCAGGAGGTAGGAAAAGCTGGACCCATCAAAAAGATAGGCTAATATAACGCTGAAATGGTCTGACAACAGAAAACTATAGACATGTCTTAGAATACAAGAACTTTTCCATTCACTGGTTGAAACTGGCTGGTTTGTGCTCTTTATATTGCTAGTTTAGATAGCTGTTAAAAAGGTCACATTTATAATAGTGTGCAAATGATAGAACAGGATAGCTGTGGGATGTGAAGATGGGATGAGAGTAGAAGAGAGTCCCCAAAAGAGGCAAGATGTCCTGTGTGTGTAATTTATAATTCTGTAGGTAAAAAGCCATAGTTTGTCCAACTCCTTGTCCTAATTTTATCCCAGAGAAGAGTGCAGGGTTACCCTCTCCATTTTAATTGATTGTATATTGGTCACAAACACTGAATAATAAAGTAAACAAAATTTCTGTTTCCTTAGATGATAATGTTTTGGCTAATGCAAGACTCTCCAAGAGAAGCTTCAGTGCAGATGGATTTGAAACACTACAAAATCCAGCAAAAGATTCAAAAGCAATGTTTCAAACCTACAAAAAGATGTATATGGAAAAGAGAAGCAGAAGCCTTGGTAGTAGTCCTTTAAAATAACTTCAAGGCTAATTTTTTTGATGGTTCTGTAATGGGCACCAGGAAGTTTCTGCCAGTTTCTTTTTAGAATATTTTGCTGAAAATGCTCAGAATTGTAAAAAATGTCAAGAGAGTTTGGATACTACATAAGTTTTATACATCTGCGAAATCAATTAAGTGGCTTGAGAACCTTGCTTGTGGGTACCAGACATAAGAGATAGATGGTATTTGTCAGCAAAACCATAAGGTATTGAATTTTGACATTACTGAACAAAGTTTACCATTGTTTATTTTGAAATGCTAACTATCGATCCTGAGGGAGGACTGTTGTTCTCAGTTAAGGACTTGTTTATTTTAGCTGGGACTGTAAATATATTTTTATTTCTAAAGCTTATTAGCAAAACTTATTTTTCAAAAATGCTCACTGTGAACGTCAAAGTATATTCTTAAGTATTTTATACCTAATTGTAAACTTTGTCAGAAGTCTTGTTTTGTACTTGTTAAGCTGAACATAATTTTTGGATAATGTTTAAACATTACTTTTCATACTTGAAATAAACATTTATTTTTTAAAAATATATATGTGAAGTCATAATGGATTGTGTTTCGTTTTCTACCCTCACAACAGGACACATTTTAGAAGGGTGTTTTTAAAAGGAGAAATGTTAAATTAAGCTGTCAGAAGTAAATATTTTTAGGTTGCATTCAGAAGAAGAGCAAACATTTTACTGGGGTCAGGAAATTGGAAGAAAGAAGGCAAAATAACGTTTCTGGGTTTTACTTTATGACTCCTAGAAATGTGTTGGTTAGTTTCATAAAATCTCAATGCCATATATATTATATTTATATATATTTATAAATTGTATATATTATATATGTTATATATAATATATGGCACTGAGATTTTATGAAAATATAATAAATTATATATTATGTATAAATTATATATAATACATAAAATAACAAATTTTATATATATATATATATATATATATATATATATATATATATATATATATGGTTCATACTTAACCACATTTCTGGGAGTAGGGAGAAATGGGGAGTTTAAGGGGAGTATAGTTTCAGTTTTGCTATTGTGAATATCCTTAACATCACTGAACTGCACACTTAAAAATCCTTAAGAGGGGCACTTGGGTGGCTCAGTTGATTGAGCATCTGACTTCAGCTCAGGTCATGTTCTCACAGCTTGTGAGGTCGAGCCCCACATTGGGCTCTGTGCTGACAGCCTGGAGCCTGCTTCAGATTCTGTGTCTCCCTCTCTCTCTGCACCTAACTCACTCATACTCTATCTCTGTCTCTCTGAAAAATAAACATTAAAAAAAATCTTTTTTACTAAAAAAAAAGTCCTTAAGATAGTAACTTTTGTGTGTATTTTATTACAAGTTTAAAAACTATGTTCCGAAGACTACAGAAGACTGGGCTTTTCATAAAATACTAAGCAGCTGTGCTCATTTTGACTATTTGATGGTTTCATGTCAATGATAAGATTCAGTTAGAAAAGCAGTGGTTGGGAAAACTGCTGGCACCATATTTTTTTTTAAGTCTTAATGTCTTTGAAAAAGTAGTGAAAATTGCTAATATAATTAAATCTCAACCCTTGAGTACACGTCTTTTAAATATTCTAAGTGGTGAAATAGCAAGTACAGAAACTGCATTTCAGAACAATCTGAAGCAGAGATTATAAGCAATAATGATACATTGGTCATTGAGGAAAAATGTAACATTTTGACTTGGGAACTAACTCAACCTTAGGATGTCATTTTTACTTGAAGGAATCATTGACATTTTTCTGAAAACTGCCCTCCTAACATTTCCATGAAAAAAAAGATATTTATTACCAATGATAAAATGAGCTTTCTAAAAAAATTCAGATTTTGGAAAACTTCTATCAGACGGAGTTTCATAGCATCTTACTAATAGACCTCTGGTCAGCTCAGTGAAAATGAGTTTGATCATTTAAAAAAAATTTTTACAGTAGGCTCCATGCCCAAAGGGGGGCTTGAACTCAACCCTGAGATCAAGAGTCACATGCTGAACTGACTCATCCAGCCAGGCACCCCTGAATGTAATTCTTGATGTATGTCAATATTTGGAAGATCTGCATAACTTAGTGAACCAATGTTTTCTGATGACCGATGCATGTTGATAAGAGATTATTGAAAATGCCAGGTAGACCAAATGGATTTCGATAGAAGAATGCAAAAAGATACCTATCATGTCAAGCTTCCATGTTGCAACTAACCTTTAGGGAACACTGTCAGCTTTTGGTGCAGTGTCCAAGAAGAGTATAATGCGATTATCTGAAAAAGCTGGAAGAAAGCTCTTGTGCACATAAGCCATCTATGTGTGTGAGATGGGATTTCCTAATACACTTAAACCATGGCATGGCTCAACAACAAGCTGAATGCACAAGTAGGTAGGAAATTCAAGGGTCTTCTATCAAGTCAGACATTAAAGAGATTGGCAGAAATGTAAAACAAGGCCAGACTTTTCATAATTTTGTTTGGATATATATTTTCCATAAAAATGCTATTTATGTAACCATGTAATAGGTTTACTTTTAAACAAAAACACTTGTTAAATGTTTGAATTTTTCATGGAATAAATATTGACATATCTCAATTCCTCAGTTTTTTAAGATGGTTTAAAAAATCAGTGATTACAGTGGTGATTAAGGAGCAAGCACAGATGGATATGGTTAGTCTTTTTTAAAATTTTTTTTTTTTTTGAGCATGAGTGGGGTAGGGGCAGAGAGAGAGGGAGACAGAATCCCAAGCAGGTTCCATGCTGTCAGCACAGAGCCTGATGTGCTGCTCGAACCCATGAACCTTAGATCATGACCTGAGCCGAAACCAAAAGTAGGACGCTTAACCACTGAGACCCCCAGGCACCCTGAATGTATTCAGACTTGCATCATTCCCAAAAGTCAACACTAACTTTCAAATATTTCAAAAAACTAGTATAGTGTAAAACAGGGTTGTATATAAGGTTGCATGTAACAATGTTGAATGGCTGCTTTTGTTATTCTTTAATACTTTTCATATTAGGAGTGCCTTTTACAATGTTAAGGCTAGAACCTTATTATAGGTACCAATGAACATTCTATGACAATGAATTTTCAAAGGACAGGAGAGAGTAGCCTGCATAAACCACTAAAATTAGTAAAAAGATAAATTCAGTCTTTTAGGTGTTTGAAGCTCTGAGCAGTGTGTCTAAAATATTCTTTATGCATGATACAGCAAAAGACAAACCCTCAATGAAAGAAAGACCAATGAAATTTCTTCAGGAAGAAGGGAACTGAAAATAGAAGTGAGATGCAAGAGTGAAAGGTCAAAGAAATCAGATATTCATCTAAAGAATGACTACAGAAAGAAAGCATTAATAAAACTGATTTTAAAGGAAAAAACAAAAAATCCATCTGACTGGTAACATTGGGCAGCATGTTACATATACCTTAGTTCCTGGAAATGGAAATTTGCAAGTGTTAAATACCTATAATGTATGAAGCTCTGTGGAAAGTATGGTACTACAACAGAAGCTGCAAAGAGGAGTAAAACAAGTTTTTCTAAGGAATTTCCAATCTGGAAGATGAGAAAAAGCAAGTGTCCAAATGTCAGTTGATACTTATGAGGGGCATAAATGTTAACAAAAGATGAAATACAATTACAGAAATTTTCTTACTTTGGAATGCCTTATATTACCTTACCACAGCCAGGTTAGTACCTTCTCTTGCCTTTATCTAGATGGAAGTGGCCAAAACTACTAGTCTTCCCAATTAATTTTTATCTGAGTTTCTTTTCAAGATAAAGGTCCAGAGAAAGGAGCACAAATAATATGTTGTTATTACAGTAGAAGCATAAATAATGTTGGTTTGTTACTATTTCCAGGTTTAAAGGAGTGCATTCAAGGTTCATTTTCTTCCAACTCTAGATGTTTAAAAATAGAACCCAGAAGTGTTCAAAACTCTCCTATATCAAGTTTAGACTACAGAGCAGAGATTATGGAGTATGAATCAGGACTGCAGCGAAACTATAGTTAAATGAAGACTATCACATCAAACAGCCATCAGGACTCGAAAGGCTTCTGAAATAGTCAAGAAAGCAAAGCTTGAGACTGAATGTCAGATTATTTTACATCAAGATTGGGAAGGTGCCCTGAAAAGGGTGTGAATACACCTTGAAGAAAGCTTTGCTGAGGAAGGTTAAGTGATACAAGCTGATAGCATTTCGATAGTCCTAGTAAACCTAGTAATCCTAGTAAACCTGCTGTAGATACAGGTAACCAGAAGGTAATCAATGAGCTTAATTGTTCAAAATGGTAGCCATTAGCCATATGTGTCTGTATTGAGCACTAGAATATAAAATGCACTAGACAGTTTGAACCTATGTTCCAAAGGAAGAGCCAGTGGAACTTGATGGTAGATTGGGTAAGGGAGAACAAGAGGGAGTAATGTTTTTTCTAGATTGTGCCACTGAGTAGGTAGAGAGGCCTGCCTTGCCTGTGTAACTAGGGAGTTGAAGTCTTTAGGCTGACCAGGAATTGATTACGTTAAGCCTGTGTCCAGTTTCCATAGAGCTTTTACTTGGAGGCCAGCCTGCAAGGCAACAGTCTTGAATAAATTAACCCACACCTCTTAGTGGTTGAGTCAACTCAGCATAACTTTTAGAAAGGAATGGACTTGTACTCTGAACACCATTTTCACAGACATGATTATTTTCATAGCTGATATTTCAGGGTAAATTTCATAAAACAAATTGAGGTTTAATTTGAAATCTTTGTAGTTTCTCCCAACTTTTGCTTTGCCTAAGTAGAATGGATTTGTCTATGAGATAATTGTTGTTTTTAATAGCAAGAAACAGACCATTGACCTGAATTGAAAGAGTTGGAAGGAGCAGGAAAGGAAATTGAGCATTTTCTTTTCTAAGTCCTTTTCAGTCACTTCCTTTCTGTCTTCTATTATCTGATCTCTCTGTAACTACATGTTGATAATGTTTGAGAGTCTAGGCTGTTGTAATTGTGGGGATTTGATGATCAGAACTGTTCCTGTCACTTTGGGAACATTTTAGATGTGTTAAATTCCATTGGTCATTGGGAATTTGCCTGCTCTGATTGCTTTGAATTGCATATCCAAAATGTGGCTCCTACGTTGTTATTATTTTCTGGACCCCAAACACTTTTAATTATTTTTAAGACCTCATATCAAATGTAAAACGTATACTTACTCATGACTGAATGGGCTGAGCAAAATATTAACTTCCTATGCATGGGGAGAATTAACTCCGTTCCTTTTGGATGCTTCAAAGAATCTTGTAGGAAACAAAATGTGTGAATAGTTAAGTTTTGTGCTCATACTCAAGTATGCCCTTTAGACCTTTACTCACTGCCTGTCATGAATGATTATTTAGTATGCATAGTAAACCAGGAAGTTATATTGTCCTTGTTATACATATAAGAAAACTGAGTTACAGAGAAATAAGGTCAAACAGCTTTAAAGTAATAAAGGAGCACCTAAGAATTAATGTAGTCATCAAAGAACTTCTAATTTGGTCCAAAACACCAAAGTCGGTGATTACAATACATTCCTTACCAAGGAACGTTTCATTACATGATAGTTACGAACATTTGCCCTTTCTCCATTATTAGAAGTGCTGGATTAATTTGCTTGAATATGTCTGCTATGTAATCCCAATATACTACTCCCACAGACGGCCCTTCAGTTTCCACCTCTGTTTGGCTTTGCACTTAAAATTACTAGAGGCCTTGTGCTCCCCCCCCCCCCCCCCCCCCCGCTTCACCTTGTGTCAGTGTGACCTTAACTTCCCTTACTCTTCCCTTCATTTGTGATTTAGTACTATATACCAACTTCATAGATTTGGAACATACTATCATGTGTTTATCCTTTTGCAGACTGAAACTCATTGTTAGATTCCTCCATCAGGTACTGACACTATGTAAGGCTTAAAACATTATGTCACAGTTCATAAGTTTCAGAGATCTGGGTGTGCTGGGCTGAGTGCCTCCTTCAGGTCTCTCACAGGCTGAATCATGGTTGTTGGTTGGGACTGTAGTTTCATCTGAAGGCTTGACTGAGGAAGGATCCACTTCCAAACTCATGCATGTGATTGTTGTCAGGGTTCAGGTGTTTCAGGCTTTTAGACTGAGTGCTTCTGTTCCTTGCCAGCATTGGCCTGCAGCTTCCTTCAATTCTTTGCCATGCTGGTTTCTCGATAAGGCAACCTACAACATGGCAGCTGACTTTCCTCAAAGCAATAGAACATGAGTGTGAGAAAGAGCAGGCAAGAGGAAAGTCACAGTCTTTTTGTTACTTAATTTCAGAAATGACATCCTGTTGTTTTGTTATATTCATTTTTTAGAAGTGAGTCACAAATTTCCAGCCCACATTCAAGGAAAAGGGGTTTAGAGGTCACTAGGGACCATCCTAGAGGCTCCCTACCACAGTCTTTACTACATTAAGCCCTTAATTCTTTTGTTGTATGGGAATGGAAGCATGACCTTTCTGTTAGATTTAGGTAGCTTTGTGTTTATTCCAGGGAAGCCTGGAATGGAAGTCTGGCTTCTTGGCCAAAATAAGAATAGACGATGATGCATATAGTTAAATGGTTACCTAACCTGGTTTTAACTCCCTGGTATATAGTATAAAACCCCTCAGTAAACTCATGCCTCAGCATCCCTGAGATTATAATATCTTGCTCCTATCTTGGTAGTTCATACTGCAAAGACAAAGTATGTTCTGTGTGATTAACCAAGGGCCCTGGGAGCTGTGCCCTGAAGCCTCCGATCTCTATCTGCCTGTGCTTTCCTTCCTGTACTGTATCCTTTAATTTTACTAAAGCCTTATATAAGCATATCCCCTGGAGTCACATCATCCCTTTGAGTGATCCAGTCCCATGTGATCATTGCAGTTAGGCTGGTCTGTCCCCACACTGTGCACTTCAGATATAGCCACTGTGTCTGAATCCCAACAGCATCCAGGTGGCTGTGGAAACTCCCAGCATTAGTCAAATAACCCATGGGGCTATGAAGAACCTCCTCAAATGCCTTTCCCTAAGGTCAGTTTTTCTGTGAGGGGAAGACCTCTTTCTATCCTGCTGCCCATGCCACTGTTCCCTATTGTTTCTTTATATAAAACCAGCTTGCTGAATTTTTATGTTGCTGTAGGAATGCTTATCATGTTATATTACAATTAATCTCAATCCCTAGACAGATTAGGAGCTTGAATGCAGGGACTCTGGCTTAATTTTATTTATATTCACATTGCCTATTGTCTAGCACAATGCTGTGCAATAGCAATGAAATATGGGCCACATATGTAATTTTAAGTTTTCTAGTAGTCCAATTAAAAAGTGTAAAAAAACGTCACTGCATTGACAGTATGGAGCCTGCTTGGGATGCTCTCTCCTCCTCTCTCTCTCTGCCCCTCCCCTGTTCTCTCTCTTTCTGTCTCAAAATAAGTAAAAATTTTTAAGGGTAAAAAAATTGGTAAAATTAATTTTAATAATGTGTTTCATCTAACCAATATATTTAAACTATATTATCAACATGTAATATGAAAATTACTGAGATATTTCTTTTCTTTTGATATTGAGATTTTGAATTTTAGTGTTTATTTTATATTTACAGTACATCCTAATCAGATTAGCATTTCAGATTCTCAATAGTCATGTGTAGCCTGTCACCACTGAATGGGACAGTCAGGACATGTTAGCACATAAAAGGTGTTCAAGTATCTCTAGGTACATAAGAGGTACTTATTTTTTTAGAATTTACCAATTGCTATGCCAGCTTATTCCTTGACACTTAGCATATATTATCTCAATACACATACAACCTTGAGACACAGGTATCATTATTCTCAGTGTTAAACAGAAAACTGGTTTTTTTCCACCATTGTATACCCAATTCCTGGCTTATTTTTAAGATATTTATTTTATGAATAAATGAATGACTATTGATGAGTGAACATTTAGGCTTAAATGTTCAAAAGTGAGTGACAGTCTCAAACCCAGCTCTCTGACTTCATCCATGGGCTCTTCACTCTCCTGCTATACTTCCTCTATGGACAGGTGAAAGAACTGATACGTTAATTAATAAGGAGCAAATTAATAAGAACCTGGAACTCTACCCAAAATACAAGAATCCAGCATGTATCACTTATGTGAAGCACTTGTTGAATAACTAAATTATCTGTCAGAAACTGTTTAAAAGTGTGGTTATTAGGAAAAATATGTTAAAAGACACTTGTGTTATGTCAATGACTAACAAAAAATGAATTCTTATTGCAGCCAACCTTATTGTGTATATCATGCCACTAGAAACAGATGAGAATAACTCTTATTTTTATCTATTTTTTAGTTGAAGTATAGTTGACACACAATGTCAAATTAGTTTCAGGTGTACAACATAGTGATTTGACAAGTGCATACATTACGTTACAATCAAAAGTGTAGCTCCCATCTTGTGTATGGTTGTAAGTGTATCACCATACAACTCTATTATAAATACCACTGACTATATTCCCTATGCTGTACCTTTTATCCCCATGACTTATTCATCCCATGACTGGAAAGCCTGTACCTCCCACTCCCCTTCACCCATTTCACCCATTCCCCCCAACCACTGCCCCTCTGGCAACCATTAGTTCTCTATATTTATGAGTCTGTTTGTTCCTTTGTTTTGGTTTTTAGATACCACATATAAGTGAAATAATACAGTATTTGTCTTTATTTTTCTTATTTCATTTTATTTCATTTATTTCACCTTCTAGGTCCATACATGTCACAAATGGCAAGATCTTATTCTTTTTTATGGCTGAGTAATATTGGGCTCTGTGTGTGTGTGTGTGTGTGTGTGTGTGTGTGTGTGTGTGTATGACATCTTTATTCATTTATTGATGGACACTGCTGCTTCCATATTTTGATTATTGTAAATAATGCTGCAATAACCATAGGAACACATATATCTTTTTTACTTTTTCTTTGGGTAAATAATAATGGAAATGGATCATATGGTAATTCTATTTTTATTTATTTATTTATTTATTTATTTTTAAATTTGTTTATTTCTTAGAGTGCACAAGTGGAGGAAAGGGGGCAGAGGGAGAGAGAGAGAGACAAAGAGACAGAGAGAGAATCTTAGGCTCCATGCCCAACACCGAGCCTTCCATGAGGCTTGATCCCACAACCCTGGGAGCATGACCTAAACCAAAATCAAGAGTCAGACACTCAACCAACTGAGCCACCCAGGTGCCCCTATTTTTAATTTTTTAGGAACCTCCATATTGTCTTCCACAGTGGCTATACCAATTTGCATTTCTGACAATAGTACACAAGGGTTCCCTTTTTTCTACGTCCTCACCAACACTAGTTGTTTCTTGTGTTTTTTATTTTAGCCATTCTAACAAATGTGAGGTGGTATCCTCTGAAGGTTTTCATTTACATTTCCGTGATGATGAGTGATGTTAAGCATCTTTTCATGTGTCTCTTGGCCATCTGTGTGACTTCTTTGGAAAAACGTCTATTCAGGTCCTCTGTCCATTTTTTAATCTAATGTGTATGTGTGTGTGTGTGTGTGTGTGTGTGTGTGTGTGTGTGTGTGTGTTGAGTTGTATAAGTTCTTTATATATTTTGGATATTAATCCCTTATTGGGTATATCATTTACAAGTGTCATCTCCCATTCAATAGGTTGCCCTTTAGTTTTGTTGATGGTTTCCTTTGCTATGCAAAAGCATTGTATTTTGGTGTAGTCCCAATAGTTTATTTTTGCTTTCATTTCACTTGCCTGAGGAGACATATCTAGAAAAATGTTGCTAAGGCCAGTGTCAGATTACTGCCTATGGTTTTCTTCCAGATGTTTTATGGTGTCAGATTTCACATTTGGATCTTTTATCAATTTTGAGTTTATTTATGTGTATGGTATAAGAGAGTGGCCCAGTTTCATTCTTTTGTAGGTAGCTTCCAGTTTCCCTAGCATCATTTATTGAAGAGACTGTCTTTTCCCAGAGAATAACTCTTTAAATAGCCTTTGAATTAGTATACTTCAATATCCCACAGACCTTCCTTTCATGAGCAAATTCTTGGATATGATTAAATGTGAAGCAGATAGAGAGGGACTGTTCATTCACCTGTGTAGCAGCTACAAACTGGCATAGTCCAGACAGGTCCAAACCAATACTAAATGACTAGCAGAATCTGTGTAGGGATTGCCCTATTTGGTTCTATAGGCTTTTAGGAACCTTGTTTACTGGTTAGTCAGGGAAATATCACCAGCTACCCCTACTCTGGCTTTGTATAGCAGCACTGGCCAATAGTTCTGTATCTACATGGTCTAACTGCAGCTGCTGGCCACCTGTGTCTATTGAGGAACTGAATTTTTAATTTTACTTAATTTTAATGAATTTAAAGTTAAATAGCTACATGTGACTATTTGACCACATGTTTCTTCTTGGATAATACAGTGTTACAGGGTGGGTGGAAGATTTCCACAGATGTGTCTCTCTGTCACTGGGATCCCCATAGGCTTGTGGGAGTTATCAGTGGCACCCTGGTAGAGCCTGTCTGAGGCCTTATCTGAGTTCCCCTGTGGGCTGATTCAGCACCTAGTTGCCCTCTTGCCTCCTGACGATAATTCTTTCTACCTCTAGGACATGGACATATAACAATGAGTATATCTACGTGTAGCTTAGACATCTGCCTTTGAACAATTTCCTTTCTTTTATAGAGTAAGATTTTTCATCTTGATATCCTGTGGAACTTTGGTCCATTTCTTTGATGATATTATGCTAACGAGATAGACCTGACAAATAGGAAAAAAAGTAAGCATTCTGTAAGACTTAATAAAACACACACATGCCAGAGGATGGGAAATAAATGTAAAAAAATTCAAGGACTGCCACATTAGTGAGATTTTGGGGGTCTGACTATAGTCTGGCGCACAAGTTGTACCACTCACCACAAAGAGGCACAGTGTTTGATGAACCTCTTTGGGGTCGTGGGTAACATACACCATAAATGGATGTGTTGCCCTAAGTAATTTATAAAGTAATTCACACAACTCCACCTTTATATGAGGCCACAAGCAAGAGAAGGCTCTATACCATGCTCAGGCTATGGTGCAAGCCATCTTCCCCTCTGGCCTAATGGCCCAGGGAGTCCAATGGTACAGGGAGTTTTGGTGCTGTATGAATCCTCTCCAAACCCCGCCCCCCCCCCCCCCCCGCCTTTATTTTAAAGGGGAATTCTAGCAAAAACCCCTAGCATCATGCCCTCTTTTGTTGACAAGTATTCTCCATTTGGAAAAAGAGTTCCTAGATTGCTACCAGGCCCTGTTCTTAGGACATAAATTGACTATGCTGAACTGTCCATCATGAATGGGGTATTCTCTGATTCACAAAACTATATAATTGGGTTGGTGCAGTAGCATTTCATTGTTACAGGAAACAGTATATACATGGCCAGTCCAAGCAGCTCTTTTTTTTTTTTTAATGCTTTTTTACATTTATTTATTTTTGAGAGACAGAGAGAGACAGAGCACAAGTTTGGGAGACGCAGAGAGAGGAGGAGACATAGAATCCGAAGCAGGCTCCAGGCTCTGAGCTGTCAGCACAGAGCCCGATGTGGGGCTCGAACTCACAAACCATGAGATCATGACCTGAGCCGAAGTCGGACACCCAACCGACTGAGCCCCTCAGGCGCCCCAAGCAGCTCTTAAGGCATAATTAGAATATATAAGCAAGTCACCTCAGTGTTCTGTCATACCTCAGTCCACACATATGGCTGCATGAGGAGTGAATGAAAAGAAAGAAAGTAGGGTCCTGGTTTATGAACTGGGTTTGTTTAGTATGCTGACTCCAGCCAGAACTATTTTATAGCCCTACTTAGAAATGATACTAAATGACAGTGATAAAGCCAACCTTGTTATAGCCTGCCACCAGGAACAGATGAGAGTAGTTCTTTTAAATGACTTTTGAGTTACTTATACTGAAATACCCCACGGCCTTTATAAGAGCAGATTCTTGGATGTGATTAAAGTGAAGCAGAGATAAAGTACTGGTTCATTCACCTTTATAGCATCTACAAACTGACTAGTCTAAACAGGCAACAAAAACAACAATAAATAACTATCAGAACAGAATTCCCTATCTGGTTTGATAAACCTATTAAGCAAGTAGGAGAGTGACTGATGAGCCATTGCATCTGGTTATCAACTTTGGACTTTGGTGGATAGGTATCCTGATGTATGAATTAACATTGATTCATGGACAGGGGCTAATGGGTTGACTTGCTGGTCAGAAACAGTATATCCAGTACTGTGGGTGTCAGTCAACCTCTTTCACCAGCCACCCTGGTGTTTGCTTACTAGGCCTATCTATAAAGTGAGATGGCAGCAGGGAAGTAGGCTCTGCGTGGACCTCCCCTCACTTCTGCCTCTGCTGGGTACCCGTGTGCTGTGAGTCAAAGCCATGCTGAGTTCCAGACAGAGCACGCCATTCTCCAAGGAACTGATGAGCTACTTGGAGGCAGGTGAGTACATTGGACACTTTGCATCATGGAAGGAGCAGCAGTTTGTTCTCCTGGGCATAGAAACATATTTCAGAAATGAATTAATCTTTTCCTGCCCCAAGCGCTCCACCAGCACTAAACAGAAGACCATACTCATTGCCATTTATGTTCCATACAAATCACTTCAGACCAAGGAACTTGTTTATATGGAAGGACATAATAGAATGGAATTACACTCAGGATACACCAACATTATCACAAGCTCCAACAACCCAAAAGCATCTGGCTTGACAAAATGGTAGATTGGCCTGCTAAAAATCCAGTTACTACATTAGCGGAAAGAAAATTACCTTACAGGATTGAGATGCTGTTTTACAGGATGAATAATTGACTTAAATCAGTAGACAGCAACTATACCTTTCCCTCGTAGCTAAATATATGAGCCCAGGAACCAAGGGGTGGAGGTCAGGGATGGTCATATTCAGTCTTTTCCTTGTCTTTTAAAAATTGAGATGTGGGGCACCTGGGTGCCTCAGTTTGTTAAGTATCCAACTTCTGCTCAGGTCATGATCTCACTTTCGAGCCCTGCATTGGGCTCTCTGCTGTCAGCATGGAGCCTGCTTCAGATCCTCTGTTCCCTTCTGTCTCTGTCTCTCACCTACTTGTGCTCTCTCTCTCAAACATAAATAAATATTTAAATGTAAGTAAATAAAAATTGAGGTGTAATGCACATTTACATAGTGTACAATTAATTAATTATATTTTTGAGAGAGAGAGAGAGAGAACAAGCAGGGGAAAGGGTCAGAGGGAGAGAGAGAGAGAATCCCAAGCAGGCTTCATGCCCAGTGCAGAGTCCAACATGGGACTCGATCCCACAAGAGTCACTCAACTGACATTCAACTGACTGAGGCACCCAGGTACGACACCATGAAGTGATTTTCTTTAAAATATATTCACAAAGTTGTGCAACCATCACCACTATCTGATTCCAGAACATTGTCATTATCCTTAAAAGAAAGCCTGTACCCTTAGTGGTGTCCCTCCATTTCCCTTCCTCCGAGCCCTAGGTAATCACTCATCTACTTTCTGCCTCTGGGTTTGCCTATCCTGCATATTTCTTATGAATGAAATGATATATAATATGTGGCCTTTGTAGCTAGCTCCTTTCATTTGGTATGATGTTTTAAAGGTTCATTCATGGAGAATGTATCAGTACTTTATTCCTTTTTATGGCTAAATGATATTCCATTGTATGGCCTTTCACTTTTATCTGTTTTTTGTTTTTTTTTTTTAAGTAAGCTCTATGCTCACGGGGCTTAAACTCACAACTCTGAGATCAAAAGTTGCATTCTCCACCAACTAAGCAATTATTTTTCTGAACTATAGCTCATTGATCTCTTGCATTAGTGGATTTTAAAAGGAGAATTCTTTAAAGGAAAAGTGGAAATTGAGGCTATTTGCTTTAATTCTTTGTTCCAGGATAATCTTGCCCAGGAATATAAAGAATACATAACTTCACTATTTGCTTTAGGATGTGCTTGCCAGTCAGTGTATCTGGGAAGATCATCTGTAGGAACATTTGCTATTAAGATAACAGCTTGCTCACCTGGAAAAAAGCTTGCTTCTCTGACAACAGTTTACTTATCGAAAATTACTTTAAATCCTCACTTTGCTGTCATAAACTTTGCCAGTTCCAACCAGGTCTCTGTCTAGAAGGATCTTCTTTAAACCACTAAAGTCTAGACCTTCAAAGCCTTAATCCTTAACCCTTCCTTAATCCACCCTCCTCCCCTCCTTCCCAGTCACAATTGAGTCAAGGTGGCACTGTCCTCTCCTGCAGTAAATTTAATAAACTCAACTCTCAACTTTGAGTAGATTTCTCTGGTGGTCTTATGCAAAGTTGACAAAATTTGACAAAAATGACAATGACTGGGCATTTTTTACAATTTGTAGGTAAACAAAATTCTCTTGTCAAACAGACTCTATGATCTAATCTTAGTTTCACATCTTACTTTCATTTTTTTCTTAGTTCACTTACCTATTTTTTTTTAAGTTTATTTATTTATAATCTCTACACTCAACATGGGGCTTGAACTCACAACCCCGAGATCAGGAGTCTCATACTCTACCAAGCCAGCTAGGTACCTCTAACTGCTCACTTATCTAAACCAGATTAAAATGACAATACTTGTTTTGAGCCAACCAAAATAATAAAGATCTGTGGACGTTGTTAAAATCAGATTTTTATTTTCCCACGTAATTATTAGTAGGCTGTCAATACAGGGTAAATATTTTTAATCAATATTAAGACTTGTATCTTCTAAGTACAGAAGCTACGCAGTTACCTCTGATTTTGCATCTACAGTATATCTAGTTCCTTTAGCTTAATGTGGTAATTTATGGGAAATAAAATGTGGTTGTGTTTGTTACACTTTGAATCTTCAGAGTGGTGTTTTAAAATATTTTTTTAATGTTTATTTTTGAGAGAGAGAGTGTGTGAGTGGGGGAAGGGAAGAGAGAGAGAGAGACAGACAGACAGACAGACAGAATTCAAAGCAGGCTTCAGTTTCCAAGCTGTCAGCACGGAGCCCAATGTGGGGCTCGAACTTACAAACTAGAGATCATGATCTGAGCCAAAGTCAGACGTTTAACCAACTGAGCCACCCAGGCACCCCAATATTGATTTATTTTTGAGGGAGAAAGAATAAGTGAACAGGCGAGGGGCAGAGAAAGAGGGGGACAGAGGATCCAAAGTGGGCTCCACGCTGACATCAGATAGGCTGATGTGGGGCTCAAACTAACAAACCTCGAGATCATGACCTGAGCCAAAGTTGGGTGCTTAACCAACGGAGCCACTCAGGTGCCACAGAGTGATATCTTTAGATAAAATATTAGAGTTAAAATATTATCAACCCTCTGCATAAAGTCTTCATTGACTTGGCATTGCTCCGAAGGTAATTTCAATGTTCTTCATCCAAGTGAAAGGCACTGCATTGGCTCTTGCTGTAGTGTCAATTTTCAGGTCTCAACACTCCCCATCTCTCTCACTGTTTCCCAACACCCAAGGTTCCCTCCTTTCTTTGAACACCCCCAATTCCTCTGACATTCAAGGCCATCACATTTGCAGTTCTATTTCCTGGAACATTCCCCTTGTCTTCAACATTTCTTTCTGCTCCTCTAGGTCTCATCTTTTAGATGTCAACTTAAATAGCACTTCCTGGGATGCATCCCAAGGCATCCCAGTCTAGATGGGATAGTCTTAGTCATAGTCTTCTTTGCAATCCACCTTTTCCTTCCTAGCGCAAACCTCAGCTGTAAGGATATAACCATTTGCATGCTTATTCCATGTTGTGTCTCCCACTGGGCTCTAAGTTCTCTGAGGCACTTTGTTTACTGTACAGCACAGTGCCTTTCTCCTAGGAGTCCCTCCATAGATGCTTGTGGAACAGATGAATCAATTTTTATTTTTATGTTTTTTAGAGAGAGAGCGCAAGCAAGAGAGGGGCAGAAAGAAGAGAGGGAGAGAGAATCTTAAGCAGGCTCCACACTGGGCATGGGAGAGAAACAATAAACTCTCAGAGCTTGATCTCATGACCATGAGATCATGACCTGAGCTGAAATCAAGAGTTGAATGCTTGGGTGCCTGGGTGGCTCAGTTGGTTGAGCATCCGACTTCAGCTCAGGTCATGATCTCATGGTTTGTGGGTTCAAGCCCCGCATCGGGTTCTCTGCTGTCAGCGAGGAGCCCACTTCAGATCCTCTATCCCCTCCTACCCCCTCTGCCCCTCCCCCACTGGTGTCTTCTCTCTCAAAAATAAATACAATATTAAAAAAAAAAGAGTTGAATGCTCAACTAACTGTGCCACCCAGGCGCCCTGATGAATCAATTTTTAAAACTCACTTTTCTACATAATTATTCTTTCAATATGGGAAAGTATGCTAAGTAAAATAATTTTTTTTTGCTAAGTTTTTTTTTGCTAAATTTTAGGCAAATTATAGTTACAACTTAGCTATGACTATATTAGGTAGAATGACTTGAAGGAGTTCCACTTTTGTGGACCTTTCATACAAGATCAAAGTCTGGAAGTCCCGCTGGGTGAGAAGATTGAGTGGCTTCCTGTTTTCTTGGGTTATCACTTTTGGTGACTTGCTCCCCTAACCAATGTCCTCTAGTTCCTGGCTGCCTGCTCATGGTAAGAGTCCAGTACTTCACCAGTTAGAACCTTCATGAAGTAAGGGAGGCTTATCAGTTTGAGCATGCTGGTGCCAAGACTCCCAGAAGTAGGAATAAAACAACCAAGATTTAAGTTTCTGCAGCATCTGGAGATATAAGTTCTCTTCCTTCAGTTTCTTCAACTATTAAAAAAAAAAAAAAAAAAACAAAACGACAGATTTAACTCCATAAGTTTTAAAGTTTTTTTTTTTTATTCCCTGATTCTAAAGAGAGTAAGTCTATAGAGGCAAATTGGGAAAATTCAAAAGAAATTTAAAATGACCTCAAATCCCACTATCTATAGGTGACAATGATCAATTCTTGGGTTATTTCAAATAGCTTGTGTGTAGGGCTACTTCCAGAGCTCTAAGATGCAGTTTTGGGCTCAGTGAACATCCTTATAAGTTTACTTCACTCCAGTCTCAGTGGCTTTTTTGTAGCTCCTTGAATGTTAGAAATACTCTACCCCAGGGCCTTTGTACTTACTGTTCTTTCTGCCTGGAAAAATATCTCCTCAGATAGCTACATGGTACATTCCCCGACCCTCTTTGTATAGGCACTCAGATGTCACTGCGATAGTTAAAATTTATGTCGGTTTGACTAGATCATGGGATGCTCAGATATCTGATTAAACTATTTTTGGGTATGTCTGTGAGGGTGTTTCCAGGAGAGATTAGCATTTGAATTGGGGAACTGAGTAAAGTGGTTTGCCCTTCTCAGTGTAGGTGAGTATTATCTAATCTGTGAAGGGCCTTATTAAAACAAAAAGTAGAAGGAAAGTTGAATTAGCTTTCTGCCTGACTTCATGAGCTGGGACATTGATCTCCTGCCTCTGCTGCTCCTTAGTTCTCAGGTCTTCAGACTTGGACTGGAATCTACCATCGTGTGTTGGCTGTCAGGCTATAGAGCTGTACCATTAGCTTTTGTGCATCTCCAGATTGTACACATCAGATCTTGGGACTTCTCGGCCTCCACAATCATATGAGCTAATTAATACCGTATAATAAATCTCTCTCTCATTCTCTCTCTCTTCCTATCCATCCATCCATCCATCCATCCATCCATCCATCCTGCTTCTGTTTCTCTGGAAAACCCTGACTATTACAGTCACTTTTCAGAGACACTTTCCTAGGCCACACTATCCAAAGTACACCCTCATCCTTGGGGCTGATTTATTTTTCCTCCTAGTGTCTATCACAGTGTTTTGTTATATGATATGTTTATTAGCTTATTGTTTCTCTCCCTGCTAGAATTTAAATCTCTGCAAACAGGGCTTTGCCTTGTTTCTTGGTGCCTATTTTTATTTCTTTAACAAAAACTTATATACCATTTTCTATATGCTAGGAAATAAGTGCTTTAAAATGCACTACCATGAGTGCTTTAAAAATATGAACTCATTTTGTCCTCATAATAATGTTCTGGGGTAGGTACTTCTCACTATCCTCCTTTTATAGATGGAGAAATGGAAGCACAGATTAGTAAAGTACATAGTCCAAGGTCACACGACTAGTAAGTGGCAGAACTGAGATTTGAACTGATTAAGTCTGATTCTAGAGTCTGTACTTTTGACCATGATTGTATGCTATGTAGAACAGTGCCAGGCATTATAGTAGGTATTCAATAAATGCTAGTTGGATGAAAAATGCTTTCCTATGATTTTTCTTTGCACAGGTTCAGGCTAGTATTTTGTTTCAAGGCAAAAACTGCATCTCTGAATTCTGTATTTCAGGGCCGACATTGTCTCTCTCAGATAGTCACAACCTGACTATCAGCTAGTTGGAAGGTCAGGATGAAATCACTGCTCTCTGATTCTAAATCCTAGTGTATTCTTTGACTCCTACTAAATCTGGGATCACAGACCATTGGCGGGGGCATCATTCTAGCATATGAATCAGATCAAAAGATTTGGAAAAAAAAGTTTAAGTTTTCTCTTCTGAAGGTAAATAAATATAAAATGAAAACAAGCAGGAGTGAATGTTGGCACACAATGCAAACCAACACAAAAATTTAAAGTAAAACTGGAACATATAAAACAACGTTTTGCCTGGGGTGCTCCCCGTTAGCAATACTCCTGCCAGTCAAGAGAAGCACATTTACTGTCCTAGAAGTAAGACCCTAAGGAGAAGGTACTTCACTGGGAATTCTGGAAGGTGGAGGACCCACAGGGGACAGCCAGGGAGAAAACAAGAAAGAATAAATAACCTGAGCCACAAAACCAAGAGTTTGAGCTGTTACAGTTCACAGTGTGAGTCTTACCTTGTTCTGCTTCCCCAGTGGCGGCAATGGAGAGGACATTGTAAACACTCAACCAAACGGTTGCCCCGTTTTGGATGATTTCACACTTACAGAAAATGAAAAATATGTGGCTTTTACATTCCCTGTCCTTTCCCTATTCCCTTCTTTAAGTTTTCTACCAAATCACTGGGAATCTTTTATTAGTGAGCTGTACTCACTTTATAGCTTGATTTTGTTTACCCTGGGGCCAAGGACAATTCCATTTGTTTAAAGAGGCAGAAGATAAGAAAATGTAAGTGACTCCTTGTCCTTGAGCCTGGCATGAAGTCTAGACAGTGGAGCAAATTTCAGGGTTAAGGGCCTTCAGGAGGGTGGCATTAATAAATACTTTACTCAAATTACTAAATGCTAAAGCCAACAACATTTTAAAATTTTAGTTAGGTAACTACCTGCTCTCTCTGTCTTGCAAATGTTTTAGACAGGTGTTAAGGAAGAGCCCTACTGGCTCAAACCAAGACTCTTCTTAAGTTAATTGCATGAAGTTGAAGAAAATTGAAAGATACTGTCGCGCAGTGTGATTTCTTTTTTTTCCCCTCATATTTATACCCATATTTTGTGAAACATTCCATTGCGCAGTAAGATTCCCACAGAAAACTTGTCTTATAATCCTTAGTTACAGATGAGGACTCTTGAGATGACGAGGGGGTGTGTAATTTGTCCCGAAAACACATGGATGGCAAATGGCAGCAACAGAACATGAACACGGGCATCAAGATGAACACTGCCCTACACTGCTGCTTTGTATTTTCGAGTCATGAGTAAAGATAGATGCCTCCTAACTTGATTAACTTTTTACTCTTTACTTCTTTTTTTTACTCTTCTCTTTTTTACTCTTCTACTCTTTTTCACTCTTCTTCTTTTTACTCTTCTACTTCTTCTTCTTCTTCTTTTTTTTAACGTTTATATTTGAGAGAGAAACAGAACGCAAGTGGCAGATGGGCAGGGAGAGGAAGACAGAATCCAAAGCGGGCTCCAGGCTCCCAGCTGTCAGCACAGAGCAGGACATGGGGCTGGAACTCATGAACTACGAGATCATGAACCTGAGCTAAAGTTGGATGCCCCATTCTTCAGCAATTTTATACTGAGGAAGGATTCAAAAGAGAGGCAAGAATGTTCTAATTCCATAAGCTGCATTGTTATGTCTCCTGGAAAAAAGTTCCTTTTCATCCGAATATGGCTTTTGATTTCTTTTCCCCGTGTTTGTGAGTCAGTTTACTCTTGATGTTAAAAAATATTTTATTCATATAATTTTACAAAAGAAAATAAAAGAGCAACTATATTGCCAGAAACATTTCTGAAAAGTCTTATAAACTGATTTTAAAACAAAACAAAATCCTTTAATTTTATTATGGGTTTTCAGAATATATTTCAGCAAGGATTGCATTCATGAGCCAACCAAGAAGTAATTTGGAGCTGTGATAAAAATGATAAAAATACCTGTGCTCAAAAACTGCTTGGGAATTGAAAGGTAATCTCAGAGGACTAGGCTTTCATATGCTAAATAGAACTGGAGGAACAACGCAAATGTTCTTCATCTGGTGAATAGACAAAGCAAAACAAACAACTTGTGGTAAATTTGTACTATGGAATGTTATTCATCAGTAAAAAGTAATGAAGTGCTTATATAACCTGAAAGAACCTTGAAAAGATTATGCTAAATGAAAGAAGCCAGTCACAAAGTACTCCACAAAGTGTGGAGGGATTGGGGCAGGGGAGGGGGGGGTCATAGGTAAAGACTACGTGGTTTCTATTTGAGGTGATGAAAATGTTCTAAAATTGATTGTGATGATGGGAGCATAATTGAATACACTAAAACCATTGAATTGCACACTTTACTTTTTAATTTAATTTAATTTTTTTTTAAAGTAGGCTCCACATCTGACGTGGGTTGTGAACTCACGACCCTGAGATTACAAATCCCATGCTCTACTACTGACTGAACCGGCCCGGCACCCCTGAATTGCACACTTTAAAAGGGTAAATTGGATGATATGTGAATTATACTTCAATAAAGCTGTTTAAAATGTTATTCACAGTTTATTTATCTGTTGTGCTTAATCCTCTTTATCTGTTAGGTTCATCCTTCCACCCACCACTGCTCTGGCAACCACAAGTGTGTTCTCTGTGTTTAAGAGTATATTTTTTTGTTTGTCTCTTTTTTGTCTTTGTTCATTTGCTTCTTAAATTCCACATATGAATGAAATCATACAGCCTTTGTCTTTCTCTGAATTGTAATGCCCCCGATTTCAAATCCAAGAGACCACCAAGGAGCCGATACTGATGCAAACGCACGAGGGTTTATTTGCAAGCTTGAGCTTGGGCCCAAGTATACCCGACACAGCAGAGCAGGGACTTGGACCCCTACGTTAAAAGGCGTAGCAGTTTTATAGGGGCCGGTGGCCAATGAGATTGTAACACACACAGAAAGTTGCATAATCATGTTAGTCCACACACAGGTGGCCAATTGAATTACAATTTACCCTATAGTAACTGTTTGAACTAGCCTATCACTCTGGTCAGAATTGGCGCGCAAGTTTGGCGGGCAAAAGGCGGGGTTTACATTCTTTGGTGGTTAGTGGTTCCGTATTCCTATATGAGCCGGTCTCCAGTAAGGGTGTGCTCAGTGGCTTAACTAGGGTGGGGAAGTGTCTTGAGCAACAAGTAGGTCATGTGGGGGTTATATATGAGATGGTGGGTGTAGCACAAAATGGAGTTAGTCTTGCTCTGCTTGTCCAGGGGTAGGGGATTTTTGTTAAATTCCTTGGGTCCCACATGAATTATTTCATTTAGCTCTATACCCTCTAGGTCTATCTGTGAGGGCCACTGGTAGGCAACAGGCTTGAACAAAGGAGAGGTGAGCAAGGCAAAGGGCCCATGGTGACCACCAAGCTGAATACAAACAGGCTTATTAAGTGACCCACCTTGAAATGGCCACAGGCCCTAAATGACCAATGGACTGCTTACAACTAGTCACAGTTCCTAAGATTACCAAAAAAGGGAAGATTCCATATGTCCCCATACTCCCTTACTCAGCTCTTTAACTATGGACCCTCGCCACTGCCTTGTGGCAGACAATCTCTCCTTTGCTGTCCTGCCCGCTACTTTCTTGCAGTGTATTCAATAAACTTGTGTCTCTTTCATTCTGTCTTGGATGAATTCTTTCACTACCCGTGCTGCCAGCCCCCACCCAATCAGAGCGCCCCACATTTGGTGGCCCGTATTGGGACCCTTTGTTAGCCTGGGACTGTCCCCAGATTCTCCAGGAATATCTTGGGACTTTCCCTCAGTGAACCGACTCTAGTACTCTTTGGGGAACTGACAAACTCCAGTGAGGTTACCCCTCAGTAAGGATCCGAAGATCCAGGGGGAACCCACCAGACCATTCTTTCCTAGAAGGGTGAGGGATTTCCCTCTTTGCCCTTCAGAGGGATTCTTCCCTCCCTCTCCTTTCTTTCTTTGGCATTTCCACAGTGTAACCCTAGTATTCCTCAGACTTCTGAAGTTCTGGCCGGGTCATCTCCCTCATGTGGTCCAAAGTCTGAGGCAACAGGTCAGACTGCCCAGGCGTGTGAGGGCAAAGGACTGCTTTCCCCTCCTCTGACACTCCATCTGTAACTTGTTTAGGGTGAGTCTGCACACTCTACGGACCCAGTTGGGACACTTTCATGACACTGGCTGACTCTCAACTGCTGTGTTTCTTTCACCACGCCCCCCACATTTCCTTCCTTCCTGGAGATCCAGCTGCCATCTTGATCTATAGGCAAAACACATTCTGACGTGTCTGAATGGTAAGTCCTCCCCATCCTTTCTCCAACCCAATTTGGCCACCTGGTGTTCAGCTTTCTGTGTTGCAGGGGATGCCCCAGCAAGGATTAAAATTGCCCTTTACTCTGACCCTCTCCTTGGGACACCCTAGTAGAGTCAGTTGTCCTGTATAAGGTCTGGTCCTTTTTCAGATCAGTGGGATGCCCTGACTGAAATCGTGACCACAAGTTGGAGCTCTGTTCCCTTTGGTGGGCCACCCCTTTGGAAACCAGCAGCCAGACTTTCCCACTATGAGCACACCCCCTCTATTTCAGATTCTGTATGTGTATTCCTTGGACCTGCCCTTGGGCTGTATTCTTAAAAATGGGAACACATTTGACCCCCAAGTTTTAAGGAAAAATGTCTCATCTTTTAATATAATGTTTCCTGGCCTCAATACAAACTCCCAGATCAAGAGGTGTGGACATTCATGGAAACCTTTCTTATAATTTACTTTCCAGCTTGACCTCTTTTGCTGGAACTCCTCTAGATGGTCAGAGTTCCCACATATTCAGACCTTTATGGCTTTGTCCCCCAAATCCCAACCTTCGCAAAACATGCAGAATGTGTCTTGCTTGGTTTCATGGCTCATCTGACACTGCAGACCTTCTAGATGACCTCTCTTTTACTCCACCATCTTTCCCCTCCCCTGAAGGCACATGGACTCAAACCACCCACATTAGATTTCCCTATAGGTTTCCTAGGTAAAAATTGCCAATGGAGAACAAACTGATGGATTTTAGTGGACACAGATGCAACATAGTTGATATTTAAAGCAAACTATAGTTTGTTGGTTTAACTAAAATAGATCGGTCTTTAGAGTTATCGACATTAAATATAAAACTTCTATTGTACCAGGGTTTACTAAAGGTTAAATGAGCTCATGTTATCTCTGTTGCAATTTGTTAGCAAAAAAAAAATGGCTTAAAATAATGGTTAATTTTGTCTGTCTCAAAGTTCTCATGGGTAATTGTTAAGATAGCTTTCAAAATCTTTGGTAACCTGAAACTTTGAGGTTTTGCTAAGTTAAATGATAAATTGGGTTGGATTCATTGGAAATCTAAGTCTTTTCCAAGTAAGATAATATACTGAAACATTAATTACTAAACATAAGGTTGATCTACTTTTGACTTCTTATTTCAGAGAAACTAAAGATACTTGGATGTATTGGAAAATGTGCTTTGTGCCTTACTGAAAATTTGTACTATGATAAATGTATGTTCCTAAAAATTATGAAATGTATTCAAAAATCTACCTAGTGTAATATGCTAGTGTACAATCCTAATGTAATAGACAGTTCACAGTTGGTTACTACTTACTTTTCAGTGGAGACGAAGGTTTCTAAGAGTTAAACTCCTGCTAAATGTCATTAAGACTGATGGAGATGATAAGGAAAGCAACTCTGTAGGTGGGAAAGCAGGAGATGTATAAGGAGGATAGAAGGAATGTGAATACATTTGTGTTGAGGGAAGAAGACAATTTTGTCCTAAAATGAGGTGGGTTATTTAGAGAGAAAAGGCTTAGGACAAAATCGGAATGCAAAAGAAAGTTGTAGGTTTGTGAATGGAAATCTTTAGAAAAGAATTTTATGTGTGGTCAGGACAGACTAAGATTGAAATGAGTGGATTTTAAAAATACACTGGTGAGGCACTTGGTTGGCTCAGTCGGTTAAGTGTCCGACTTAGGTCGTGATCAGGTCAAGATCTCATGGCTCGTGGTTTCTAGCCCCGTGTTGGGTTCTGTGCTGACAGCTCAGAGCCTGGAGCCTGCTTCAGATTTCCGTCTCCCTCTCTTTCTCTGCCCCTCCCCCGCTCACACTCTGTGTGTGTGTCTCTCTCTCTCTCTCAAAAATAAATAAACATTAAAATTAATAAATAAAATATTTTAAAAAACATACACTGGTATAAGATTGAAACTCTTTACCCTCTGTTCAAAAGACAATGTTTTCTTGGATTGTTGGTCTGCTCTTGATAAGAAAATGTAAACAAAGGGGTTTATTTATCTGTGCAGAAAACCAAAGCTTCTATGCTTTGTCTTTATCAGGCCTTTGATTACTTAAGACAGTTAAAACCTCTCAATGTTAAAGGAGCTAAGTTTTGGTAAGAATTGTGTGGCTTCCTGGAGAATCTCTTATTGCCACCTTCATTATGTGTAAGTAATCCTATTTAGGCATGTGCTTTTAAAATTTCTAAGGTTTTTGAGGCGCCTGGGTGGCTCAGTTGGTTGAGTGACGTCGGCTCAGGGCATAACTTCTCAGCTCAGGAGTATGAACCCTGCATTGGGCTCACTGCTGTCCCTCTCTCTCTGCCCCTGCCCCACTTGCACTCTCTCTCAAAAATAAACATTATTATTTTTTTTAATTTTCTAAGGTTGTTAACAAACTTCCCTGAGATTTTAATTATAAATGAAGTCCTTTTTTTTTTTTTTTTTTTGACTAATTAGTCTTGTTTATTTGGTATCTTATGTTCTGGTATAAGGTCATTGCTTGATATTCTGATTATTGAGGTGTTATGTGTCACAGAAATAACCAGATTTCCATGTCTGATGCTTTTGCAAATGAGTTTTGTCATCAAGGAAAGTCATGAAAAGGACTTTTTTCTTTTTTTTAATTAATACAGGTATTTGATGTCTTTAAGATCATAAAATTGAACTGGTGAGAATTTCCAGAACTAGCAAAAAAGCTGCAACCAAACAATTAGAATTGGTAATGTGGGTCTGAATGAATTGAGAAAGATGATTATAGTTTTTGTGACTCTTGGTTGAAACATTACAGGTTCTATAATGTTCGCTCTTCTAGATTGAGAAAATTTTCTGTTAAAATATCTGTGACTGGTCAGAGAGAAGATGGCGGTGTAAGAGGACGCTGGGCTCACCGCGTCCTGCTGATCACTTAGATTCCACCTACACCTGCCTAAATAACCCAGAAAACTGCCAGAAGACTAGCAGAACGGAGTCTCCAGAGCCAAGCGCAGACGAGAGGCCCATGGAAGAGGGTAGGAAGGGCGGAGAGGCAGTACACGCTCCACGGACTGGCGGGAGGGAGCCGGGACAGAGGGGCAGCCCGCTGGCCAAGGGGAGACCCCGAGTCTGGCTTGCAAAAACGAAGGGGCCGGATGGAATGTGTTCAGACAGCAAGCGGGACTTAACATCTGGAAGGTTATAAGTTAACAGCTCTGCTCAGAAAGCGGGAAGGCTGGAGGACAAAGGGAGGGAGAGTTGTTGAGCCCCCAGACGACAGAGCTCAGTTTGGTGGGGAACAAAGGCGCTCACCAGCACCATCTCCCTCGCCCATCCCCCAGCCAAAATCTCAAAGGGAACCAGTTCCTCCCAGGGAACTTGCTTGCACCGCGCAAACACCCAGCACTGTGCTTCTGCGGATCCATCCCTCTGGCAGCGGGTCTGACTCTCTCCCGGGGCCACAGGGCCCCTCCCGAAGAGGATCACCCAAGGATAAGTGAGCTGAGTCTGCCCCTCCCACCCCTGTGCACCTTGCCAATCGACTCCAGCTAATACCTCAGATCCCCAGCACCAAAGCCTGGCAGTGTGCTAGTAGCCCAGACAGGCCACGCCACCCCACAGTGAACCCCGCCCCTAGGAGGGGGGAAGAGAAGGCACACACCAGTCTGACTGTGGCCCCAGAGGTGGGCTGGGGGCAGACATCAGGTCTGGCTGGGGGCAGACATCAGGTCTGACTGTGGCCCCCCCCCACCAACGCAAGTTATTCAAGACAGCACAGGGGAGGTGCCCTGCAGTTCAGCACCACTCCAGGGACTATCCAAAATGACAAAACGGAAGAATTCCCCTCAAAAGAATCTCCAGGAAATAACAACAGCTAACGAACTGATCAAAAAGGATTTAAATAATATAACAGAAAGTGAATTTAGAATAATAGTCATAAAATTAATCGCTCAGCTTGAAAACAGTATAGAGGACAGCAGAAAATCTATTGCTACAGAGATCAAGGGACTAAGGAACAGTCAGAAGGAGCTAAAAAATGCTATAAACGAGCTGCAAAATCAAATGGAGACAACCATGGCACAGATTGAAGAGGCAGAGGAGAGAATAGGTGATCTAGAAGATAAAATTATGGAAAAAGAGGAAACTGAGAAAAAGATTAAAAATTCCAGGAGTATGAGGGGAAAATTAGAGAACACTAAGTGATGCACTAAAGAGAAATAATCTACACATAATTGGTATTCCAGAGGAGGAAGAGAGAGGGAAATATGCTGAAGCTATACTTGAATAAATCATACCTGAGAACTTCCCTGATCTGGGGAAGGAAAAAGGCATTGAAATCCAAGAGGCACAGAGAACTCCCTTTAGACGTAACTTGAATCGATCTTTTGCATGACATATCATAGTGAAACTGGCAAAATACAAGGATAAGGAGGAAATTCTGAAAGCAGCTAGGGATAAACGTGCTCTAACATGTAAAGGGAGACCTATAAGACTCGTGACCGATTCTCTACTGAAACTTGGCAGGCCAGAAAGGAATGGCAGGAAATCTTCCATGTGATGAACAGAAAAAATATGCAGCCGAGAATCCTTTATCCAGCAAATCTGTCATTTAGAATAGAAGGAGAGATAAAGGTCTTCCCAAACAAACAAAAGCTGAAGGAATTCATCACCACTAAACCAGCCCTACAAGAGATCCTAAAGGGGATCCTGTGAGACAAAGTACCAGAGACATCGCTACAAGCATGAAACCTACAGACATCACAATGACTCTAAACCCATATCTTTCTATAATAACACTGAACGTAAATGGACTAAATGTGCCAACCAAAAGACATAGGGTATCAGAATGGATAAAAAAACAAGACCCGTCTATTTGCTGTCTACAAGAGACTCATTTTAGACTGGAGGACACCTTCAGATTGAAAATGAGGGGATGGAGAACTATCTATCATGCTACTGGAAGTAAAAAAAAAGCTGTAGTAGCCATACTTAGACAAACTAGACTTTAAATTAAAGGCTGTAACAAGAGATGAAGAAGGGCATTATATAATAATTACAGGGTCTATCCATCAGGAAGAGCTAACAATTATAAATGTCTGTGCACCAAATACGGGAGCCCCTAAATATATAAAACAATTACTCACAAACATAAGCAACCTTATTGATAAGAATGGGGTAATTGCAGGGGACTTTAACACTCCACTTACAGAAATGGATAGATCATCTAGACACACAGTCAATAAAGAAACAAGGGCCCTGAATGATACATTGGATCAGATGGACTTGACAGATGTATTTAGAACTCTGCATCCCAAAGCAACAGAATATACTTTCTTCTCGAGTGCACATGGAACATTCTCCAAGATAGATCACATACTGGGTCACAAAAAAACCCTTCATAAGTATACAAGAATTGAGATCATACCATGCATATTTTCAGACCACAATGCTATGAAGCTTGAAATCAACCACAGGAAAAAGTCTGGAAAGCCTCCAAAAGCATGGAGGTTAAAGAACACCCTACTAAAGAATGAGTGGGTCAACCAGGCAATTAGAGAAGAAATTAAAAAATATATGGAAACAAAAGAAAATGAAAATACAACAATCCAAACGCTTTGGGATACAGCGAAGGCAGTCCTGAGAGGAAAATACATTGTAATCCAGGCCTATCTCAAGAAACAAGAAATAGCCCAAATACAAAATCTAACAGCACACCTAAAGGAAATAGAAGCAGAACAGCAAAGACACCCCAAACCCAGCAGAAGAAGAGCAATAATAAAGATTAGAGCAGAAATAAACAATATAGAATCTAAAAAAACTGTAGAGCAGATCAATGAAACCAAGAGTTGGTTTTTTGAGAAAATAAACAAAATTAACAAACCTCTAGCCAGGCTTCTCAAAAAGAAAAGGGAGATGATCCAAATAGATAAAATCATGAATGAAAATGGAATTATTACAACCAATCCCTCAGAGATACAAACAATTATCAGGGAATACTATGAAAAACTATATGCCAACAAACTGGACAACCTGGAAGAAATGGACAAATTCCTAAACACCCACACACTTCCAAAACTCAATCAGGAGGCAATAGAAAGCTTGAACAGACCCATATCCAGCGAAGAAATTGAATCAGTAATCAAAAATCTCCTGACAAATAAGAGTCCAGGACCAGATGGCTTCCCAGGGGAGTTCTACCAGACGTTTAAAGCAGAAATAATACCTATCCTTCTCAAGCTATTCCAAAAAATAGAAAGGGAAGGAAAACTTCCAGACTCATTCTATGAAGCCAGTATTACTTTGATTCCTAAACCAGACAGAGACCCAGTAAAAAAAGAGAACTACAGGCCAATATCCTTGATGAATATGGATGCAAAAATTCTCAATAAGGTACTAGCAAATCGAATTCAACAGCATACAAAAAGAATTATTCACCATGATCAAGTGGGATCCATTCCTGGGAGGAAGGGCTGGTTCAACATTCGCAAATCAATCAACATGATACATCACATTAATAAAAGAAAAGATAAGAACCATAGGATCCTGTCAATCGATGCAGAAAAGGCATTTGACAAAATTCAGCAACTTTTCTTAATAAAAACCCTCGAGAAAGTCGGGATAGAAGGAACATACTTAAACATCATAAAAGCCATTTCTGAAAAGCCCACAGCTAACATCATCCTCAATGGGGAAAAACTGAGAGCTTTTTCCCTGAGATCAGGAACATGACAGGGGTGCCCACTCTCACCGCTGTTGTTTAACATAGTGTTGGAAGTTCTAGCATCAGCAATCAAACAACAAAAGGAAATCAAAGGCATCAAAATTGGCGAAGATGAAGTCAAGCTTTCACTTTTTGCAGATGACATGATATTATACATGGAAAATCCGATAGACTCCACCAAAAGTCTGCTAGAACTGATACATGAATTTAGCAAAGTCGCAGGATACAAAATCAATGTACAGAAATCAGTTGCATTCTTATACACTAACAATGAAGCAACAGAAAGACAAATAAAGAAACTGATCCCATTCACAATTGCACCAAGAAGCATAAAATACCTAGGGATAAATCTAAACAAAGATGTAAAAGATCGGTATGCTGAAAACTATAGAAAGCTTATGAAGGACATTGAAGAAGATATTAAGAAATGGAAAAACATTCCGTGCTCATGGGTTGGAAGAATAAATATTGCCAAAATGTCAATACTACCCAAAGCTATCTACACATTCAATGCAATCCCAATCAAAATTGCACCAGCATTCTTCTCGAAGCTAGAACAAGCAATCCTAAAATTCATATGGAACCACAAAAGGCCCCGAATAGCCAAAGTAATTTTGAAGAAGAAGACCAAAGCAGGAGGCATCACAATCCCAGACTTTAGCCTCTACTACAAAGCTGTCATCATCAAGACAGCATGGTATTGGCACAAAAACAGACACATAGACCAATGGAATAGAATAGAAACCCCAGAACTAGACCCACAAAGGTATGGCCAACTCATCTTTGACAAAGCAGGACAGAACATCCAATGGAAAAAGGACAGTCTCTTTAACAAATGGTGCTGGGAGAACTGGACAGCAACATGCAGAAGGTTGAAACTAGACCACTTTCTCACACCATTCACAAAAATAAACTCAAAATGGATAAAGGACCTGAATGTGAGACAGGAAACCATCAAAACCCTAGAGGAGAAAGCAGGAAAAGACCTCTCTGACCTCAGCCGCAGCAATTTCTTACTTGACACGTCCCCAAAGGCAAGGGAATTAAAAGCAAAAATGAACTACTGGGACCTTATGAAGATAAAAAGCTTCTGCACAGCAAAGGAAACAACCAACAAAACTAAAAGGCAACCAACAGAATGCGAAAAGATATTTGCAAATGACATATCGGACAAAGGGCTACTATCCAAAATCTATAAAGAGCTCACCAAACTCCACACCTGAAAAACAAATAACCCAGTGAAGAAATGGGCAGAAAACATGAATAGACACTTCTCTAAAGAAGACATCCGGATGGCAAATAGGCACATGAAAAGATGCTCAATGTCATTCCTCATCAGGGAAATAGAAATCCAAACCACACTGAGATATCACCTCACGCCAGAGTGGCCAAAATGAACAAATCAGGAGGCTATAGATGCTGGAGAGGATGTGGAGAAACAGTCTTGCACTCTTGCACTGTTGGTGGGAATGCAAACTGGTGCAGCCACTCTGGAAAACAGTGTGGAGGTTCCTCAAAAAATTAAAAATAGACCTACCCTATGACCCAGCAGTAGCACTGATAAGAATTTACCCAAGGGATACAGGAGTTCTGATGCACAGGGGCACTTGTACCCCAATGTTTATAGCGGCACTCTCAACAATAGCCAAATTATGGAAAGAGCCTAAATGTCCATCAACTGATGAATGGATAAAAAATTGTGGTTTATATACACAATGGAGCACTACATGGCAATGAGAAAGAATGAAATATGGCCCTTTGTAGCAACATGAATGGAAGTGGAGAGTGTTATGCTAAGTGAAATAAGCCATACAGAGAAAGACAGATACCATATGTTTTCACTCTTTTTTGGATCCTGAGAAACTTAACAGAAACCCATGGGGGAGGGGTAGGAAAAAAAAAAGAGGTTAGAGTGGGAGAGAGACAAAGCATAAGAGACTCTTAAAAACTGAGAACAAACTGAGGGTTGATGGGGGGAGGGAGGGGGGGGAGGGTGGGTGATGGGTATTGAGGAGGGCACCTGTCGGGAAAAGCACTGGGTGTTGTATGGAAACCAATTTGACAATAAATTTCATATATTGAAAAAAAATAAAAATTAAATAAAATATGTATGACTTACAGAAATGTGATTAAATATCCTTTTTGTGAACAAATTGAAACATATTTTACTTTTCTCCCTAGTTGAACCCTCTGATATTCAGAAATTCTTAGTGAGTATTCTTTCTTCCATGGCAATTGTAATTATTTGCATAAGTTCAATGAGAATCTGTTCTCCTTGCAACAGGACACCATTGGAAATATTGGCTATATTACCAGGGCTTTGACTGAAATATCATGTTTGAGAGAGACATGCCTAGATTCAGATATGACCAGACAGCATTAAGGAACTATGGTTGACTTTATGGAGCCAATGAAGCTCCTTGGAAATGTTGGCCTGATACCTTTCTTACAGAGTTCCCAGCAGTGTTACCAGGTGAGTAAAGAATATCACTTTCTGGCAGGTGCAGGAAACTGAGGATATTTTGGGAACCTCGAGAAGAGAAATTCAGCCAAATCTCCAGGTATTGCAGGCATGTCTGATGGCAAGTATTTGGCTTGACTTCTGACCTCGAGAGTCTATTAAAAGTTCAATCTAGAGATTCCTTTTGAAAAGTTCCAGCAAAACAGGTTTTAAAGAATCCATATGGTCAATCACTATTCTTACTAAGCTTATGTAAATAATTAGGCCAAGTTTGTTGAAATTGAACTTGTTTTTCAAATGAATCAGTCTTGATTTGAAATGAGGATGATTTTAGAGAGAACAATTGTGTTTCAATAACACACCTTTGTGGATGTTAAATTCAATTTCTGATTGTCTTTGAATGTTTGTTGTTTGCTTAAGCTAGACAAGGCTTAAGTAGCCTTCAGAGAATTTGCCACAATAGCTCATGTATAGACAATCTTCGTTCTTGATAATAACAGAACCCCATGGACATATGATTATTTGAACAGCTATAAAATGGGATGGACTGCCCAACAGCTGTATAACTCAGATATCACCTTGGCCAATTCTGTGTGGCTGAAATGACAAAATTGTTCCTCAAAAGCTGGAATGTACCCCACTCCATAAGGTTAATTATGGGCTTATGATAGAAATAGTGGATGGCCCCACTTTCCTTATGATTAAATAGAGGATACACTTGGGGATGCCCATATCCCCAGAGAAGTCTTCTCCCACTTGCCAGTGATTCCTCATAATTAGGATATTTGTTAAGGTTAGACATCAGACAAAAAGGGCTTCTTGGTGGTGTCATCCCTTAGCTGTATCTGTCTTAGGAACGGCCTCTGTTGATGCAAAGTTACAAATAGAGTTTTTTGCCAAACCTTTAACCTTTCACCAAGCCCAACACATAGTCACCTACAAATTCAAAAGGTGGCCCTCTAAAACCAAATGGCCCTTGATATCCTGACTGTAGCTCAAGGAGGAAACTCTAGTAAAGCAGTGTTAGTTATATACTCTAGATTCCCACAAAATTGTGACAGGGATACTAAAAGACATGAATACTCAAATTGGCATTTTAAATTATCTCTCTCCTTTACTTGGTTAAACTTCTGGACTGGAGGAAGATTTTTGTCAACCACCAAAGGTCTTTTATTCGGGCTATTCTTTCTCATAATAGTAATAATCTTACTGTCTTTTCTGAAGTCTCTCTGCCTGGTTCCAAGATTCCTTCACTGTCATATATTCAAGCTGACAGATGATCCTTTCTTAATCAGGGAGATTCATGCATGCTGTCTACCTTGGATTTGGCTGCCTCTGTCCTTTGTAATTCTTACATATAAATTCCCAACTGACCAATGTTGACCCAAAGGTAGGGATATCTCTATGCCCCTCATTGAGCAGGAAGAAGCTACTGAAGATGAGACCTCCTCCCACATGCCAAAGATCTGTCATTATTGATCTGTCAGGGGTGGGGCAATGTCAGGGCTGTTTTTAGGCAATAGGCTTGAGCAATGGAAACCTGAGCAAGGCAAAAAGGCCCATAGTGACCACCAAGCTAAATACAAGCAGGCTCATTAAGTGACCCACCTTGAAATGGCCACAGGCCCTAAATGACCAATGAGCTACTTACAACCAGGCACAGTTCCTAAGATTACCAAAAAAGGGAAAATCCCATATGCCCCCATACTCCCTTAGTCCACTCTATAACTGTGACCCCTTACCACTGCCTTGTGGCAGATAGCAGGCACTGCCTTGCTGTCCCTGCCTGGTGCCCCCTTGCAGTATATTCAATAAGCTTTATCTCTTTTGTTTTGCCTTGAGTGAATTCTTTCACTGCCCATGCTGCTGGCCCCCACCTGATCGGAGTGCCCCACACCATCCATGTTGTTCCCAATGGCAAGATCTTATTTTCTATGGCTGAGTAATATTCCATTGTGTGTATGTATGTATACATATATATGTGTGT
Source organism: Panthera onca (assembly GCF_046562875.1). Classification (NCBI taxonomy): domain Eukaryota; kingdom Metazoa; phylum Chordata; class Mammalia; order Carnivora; family Felidae; genus Panthera; species Panthera onca. The sequence continues at coordinate 63,948,847 of NC_138345.1, forward strand.
GTGTGTGTGTGTGTGTGTGTGTGTGTGTATCTCACATCTTCTTTATCCATTCATGTATTGATAGACACTGATGCTTCCATATTTTGGTTATTGTAAATAATGCTGCAATAACCATAGTGTTGCATATATCTTTTTTGAATTAGTGTTTTTGTTTTCTTTGGATAAATAGCCAGTAGTGAAATTACTAGATCATATGGTGTTTCTTGGTGTCAAATTTAGACATTCTTTTTTTTTAAGTTTATTTATTTATTTTTGAGAGAGAGAGAGAGTGCACAAGTTGGGGGAGGGGCAGAGAGAGATGAGAGAGAGAATCCCAAGCAGGCTCCATGCTGTCAGTGAGAGCCCAATGCAGGATTCAATCTCACAAATCGTGAGATCATGACCTGAGCCAAAATCAAGAGTCAGATGCTCAACCAACTGAGCCATCCAGGCACCCCCATGTGGTGTTTCTATTTCTAATTTTTTTTGAGGAAACTCCGTACTGTTTTCCACAGTGGCTACACCAATTTGCATTCGCATCAACAGTGCTCAAGGTTTCGTTTTTCTCCAAATCCTCACCAACACGTGTTGTTTCTTATGTTTTTTATTTTAGCCTTTCTGACAGGTGTGAAGTGATATTTCTTGGTGGTTTTGATTTGCATTTCCCTGATGATGAGTAATGTTATGCATCTTCTCATGTGTCTGTTGGCCATCTGTATGATTTTTTGAAGAAATGTCTATTAAAGTCCTCTGCTCATTTTTTAATCAGATTGTTTGGTTTTTTGGTGTTGAACTGTGTAAGTTCTTTATATATTTTGGATATTAATCCCCTGTTAAATATGTCATTTGCAAATATCTTCTCCCATTCAGTATATTGCCTATTTTTTAAAATATTTTTTTAAAGTTTATTTATTTTAAGAGAGAGAGAGAGAGAGAGAGAGAGAGCAAGTGGGGGAGGGGAAGAGAGAGAGGGAGACAGAGGATCCCAAGCAGGCTCCGTGCTGTCAGCACAGAGCCAGATGTGAGGCTCGAACTCACAAACTGTGAGATCATGACCTGAGCTGAAAACAAGAGTTGGGTGGTTAACCAACTGAGCCACCTAGGCCCCCCTATTGCTTATTTGTTTTGTTTGTGGTTTCCTTTGCTGTGCAAAGCTTTTTATTTTGGTGCAGTCCCAACAGTTTATGTTTGCTCTTATTGCCCTTGCCTGAGGAGACACATCTAGAAAAATGTTTCTACAGCTAGTGCTAAAGAAATTACTGCCTATGTTTTCTTCTAAGAGTTTTATGGTTGCAGCTCTCACATTTAGCTCCTAATCCATTTTAAGTTTGTGTGTGTGTGTGTGTGTGTGTGTGTGTGTGTGTGTGTGTGTGTGATGTAAGAAAGTGGTTCAGTTTCATTCTTTTCCATGTAGCTTTCCAGTTTTCTAGCACCATTTGTTGAAGAGGCTGTCTTTTTCCCAATGCATATTCTTACCTCCTTTGTCATAGATTTGTTAACCATGTAAGTGTGGGTTTATTTATGAACTCTCTATTCTATTCAATTGACCTATGTGTCTATTTTCATTCTAGTACCACATATTGTCTTGATTACTATAGTTGTGTAATATATCTTGAAATCTGGGAATGTGATACTTCTAGCTTTGTTCTTCTTTCTCAAGATAACTTTGGCTCTTCGGGGTCTTTGGTGGTTCCATACAAATTTTAGGATTATTTTTTCTGGTTTTGTGAACAGTGCTGTTGGTATTTTGATAGGGATTGCATTAAATCTGTAGATTGCTTTGGGTAGTATAGACATTTTAACATTGGTTCTCCCAACCCATGAACATGAAATATATTTCCATTTGCTTGTGTCATCTTCAGTTTCTTTCATTAGTATTTTATAGTTTTTGAAGTATAGGTCTTTCACTTCCTTGATTAAGTTTTTTTTTTTTTTTAAGACACATTTATTCAGCATCATGATGAGACTATTACATTTAGCAATCAACAGCATGGGTGCAAAAAAAAAATCTACATTAAAACCCTTTGTTGGCATGCTTTACACTTTCCACGAACAGAAACTACAATAATATCTTATACAATTAGTCACAAATACAGTCCTCAAGTTTTTTGCCCATACACATGAGTATTGTCTAAAACATGTCTTTGTAGGAGCTAGGCCCTGCCACTACTGTGCGTGGCTGAGTTCACAAATCTGTTGTAACCTGTAGCTTCCCTGTCACTTCTCTGGATCTTCTCTCCTGCTAACCTTTGTTTTCTGGCAGTGATTAAAACCTTCTGCCATTGCCATAGCTACTGCTGCTGCTGCTGAAACCTCCATAGCCACCTTGGTTTCATGGTTTAGCAAAGTATTGGCCTCTACCACCATAGGGGCTAAAGCTTCTGCCTCCAAAATTTCCTCCTTTCATGGGTCCAAAATATGAAGATTGATTGTTGTAATTGCCAAAATCATTATAGCTTTTCCACCACCTCCAAAGTTGCTTCCATCCACCAAATCTGTTATAGCCATCCCCACGGCCACCATATCCACCACCACCTGAACTGCCACCAAAGCCACTTTGCCCACTGAAGTTTCCTCCACGACCAAAGTTGTCATTCCCACCAAAACCACCTCCAATTTCCAGAAAGAACCACTTTGACCTCTTTGGCTGGATGAACAACTGGCCATTTCTTGCTTAGATAGGACTTTCCTTACTTCACAGTTGTGGCCATTCACAGTATGGCATTTTTGAATGACATCTTGTCTAGATCATGGTCATCAAATGTTACAAAAGCAAAGCCTCTCTTTTTGCCACTGCCTCGGTCAGTCATGATTTCAATCACTTCAGTTTCCCCATACTTTTCAAAATAATCTCTTAGATGATGTTCTTCAGTGTCTTCTTTAATGCCACCGACATCTTTTTCACAGTTAAGTGGGCACCAGGTCTTTGAGAATCTTCTCTTGAAACAGCCCTCTTGGGCACAACTCTTCCATCCACCTTGTGTGACCCTGCATTCATGCTGCATCCACCTCCTCCACAGTGGCACATGTGACAAACCCAAAGTCTCTGGAGTGCTTGGTGTTTGGATCCCTTGTTTGAGCATTCCCCATTGCTCAAAATGACTCCTTAGACTCTCATGGGTTGTCTCAAAGCTCAAAACTCTGATGAAGGCTCTTTGGGAGACTCTGACTTAGACATGCTGGTGGTGGGAGGGGAGACTTTAACGATGCTTCCTCGGCACTGTCCATCAGCAGAAAGTCCTTGATTAAGTCTTTACCTAGACGTTTTATTCTTTTTGATGCAATTGTAAGTGGGACTGTTTCCTTAATTTCTCTTTCTGCTACTTCAGTATTAGAGTATAGATATGCTGCAGATTTCTGCCTATCAATTTTGTATCCTGCTATTTTACTGAATTCATTTAGCAGTTCTGGTAGTTTTTTGGTGGAGTCTTTGGGTTTTCTCTATACAGTATCATGCCATCAGCAAATATAATCATAGTTATTTTAAGTTCCAGTTTGATAATGTCAACATCCCTGCCATGTCTGATTCTGATGCTTGCTCTATCTCTTCAAATTGTGTTTTTTGCCTTTTATTGTGCCTTACAATTTTTCTTGATAGTTTGACAGGATGTACCAGGTTAAAAAAAAAAAACAAAACCTGCTGTAATGTGGTGCCTTTAGTAATGTGGTGAAAAAGTGTGGCAGTAGGGGAAGCGTTCTATAGTCCTGTGATTAGGTCTCAATCTTGGTGAACCTATTTCTCTGGATTTTGAAATTTACAAGTATTTTTGTGTTTTTTTCTCCCAGCTTAGGTGGGACAGGATGGCTAGAGTGGGCTGGAGTTGGATATTTTCCATCTTGCAATTCAGTTAGGCTCTGGTTAACTAGTTAGGCTCTGGTTAACAGTTACCCCTGAAGGCAGACCTTGTTCTTAACACAGTGCTCTGGTATATTTCAAATTGGTTCCTTTTCATCTCCTCCTACCAGAAGCACAAAGAGATTTTTTCCCAATATTTACAGTGAGAACTGTAATATGTAGATCTCAGTGAGAACTGAGATATGTAGAGCTCCTGGAGGTATAACTCACAAAAGTATAGTGGCCTTTGTATGTCTGAGTTCTTCTGGAGTTTTTAACTCTCATATTTGTCCATGTTGAGCCTCTAACAATTTGTCAGTTGCAGATTGGGTTTCCAATCCTGGAAGTTTCTCATGGTGGTTTCCATTTGAGTCTCTGCTCCCTGTATTTACCTGTAGGTCTCTCCAATCTTGGGAACAGCGGGTTGCTGTCCAAGAAGAGTTGGATCCAAGAAGAGTAATTGATTCTTCAGTCTTTTAAGGTTTTTACTTCTTGCTGGGACAGAGCGGAGACTTCCAGTCTCCTAACATGCAGAACCAGAACCTAGAAGTCTTTACTATTTTTTTTTTTAAGTGAGCCAGAATGAGAGAGAGCTCATGAGCAGGAGAGAGGCAGAGGGAGAGGGAGAGAGAGACTCTAAGCAGGCTCCACACCCAGAGAGGAGCCCGATGTGGGGCTCAGTCTGATGGCTGTGAGATCATGACCTGAGCTGAAATTAAGAGTCAGATACTCAATTGACTAAGCCAGCCAGGTGCCCCTAGTAGACATCTTGTATGTACTTATCACTGTTTTAGGAGCACTGTATTAAAGGACAACAGCAAATAAGACAATGACCCTGATCTTAGAGAAGTTAAAATTTGTCAGGAGAGACAGGTGGTGTTTTTTTTTTTTTTTAATTTTTTTTTTAACGTTTTATTTATTTTTGAGACAGAGAGAGACAGAGCATGAACGGGGGAGGGGCAGAGAGAGAGGGAGACACAGAATCGGAAGCAGGCTCCAGGCTCTGAGCCATCAGCCCAGAGCCCGACGCGGGGCTTGAACTCACGGACCGCGAGATCGTGACCTGAGTTGAAGTCGGCCGCTTAACCGACTGAGCCACCCAGGCGCCCCCGACAGGTGGTGTTTTTTAAAAAATTTAAATCACATCATTCTCACAACACACACACACACACACACACACACACACACACACACAGAAGGTGGCAATGTGAGGTGATAGGTATGTTAATTGGCTTGACTGCAGTAATTATTTCATAATGCATATATATCAAAGCATGACATTGTATACTTTAAATATATACACTTTTTATTTGTCAATTATACCTCAATAAAGCTAGAAAAAATAAATCATATTATATTTTAAAGATATTTTTATGGGAAAATGCAAATCCTCTATGAATTCCATTTTAGTGTTTTAGATTTTAAACTCTTCTGGCTGGCTCAGTCAGAAGAATATGCAACTCTTGATCTCAGGGTTGTGAGTTTGAGCCCCACGTTGCATGTAGGGATTACTTAAAAAAATAAACTCTTTTTCTGAAGCCTCTTATTTTTTTTTTAATTTTTTTTTAACGTTTATTTATTTTTGAGACAGAGATAGAGCATGAATGGGGGAGGGGCAGGGAGAGAGGGAGACACAGAATCGGAAGCAGGCTCCAGGCTCTGAGCCATCAGCCCAGAGCTCGACGCGGGGCTCGAACTCACGGACCGCGAGATCGTGACCCGGGCTGAAGTCGGACGCTCAACCGACTGAGCCACCCAGGCGCCCCAACCTCTTATTTTTTTTTAATGCATTCAATACTGAGATTTCAATACAGTTTTCCAGACATTTAAATACAAAAACCCCTGTCATAAGTGAAGGCCAGGGTGAAAAATGGCTTATTTACTAAAATAATGAAGTTTGCTTATAGGTAAAAGCAGTATAGGAAAGTAGACAATTTTTTTGAGAAATTGTCCATGAATCATATCTTTTCTTCCTAATTTGAAAAATACAGAAATTACTGAGAGGACTGAGAAAACTGAAACTTAAAAGCTTAAGTTACAGGAAACTGAAACCTAACCAAGCCTAACCAGCTTGTTCCGCTTCTGTACAATTGCTTGGCGTGCCCGTGTATTCCTGATCAATCATTGTTGCTTGGCGTGCCTGTGTATTCCTGATCAATCATTGAGATACCCGTACCCCCAGTTGTGGTCTGACCTAAAGGCAGGAACCAATCGAATACTGCTAAGTGTCCAACTTTAAACATCAACCAATCGCAGCTCTGTAACTGTGGAAAAATCCCTGATTTCCCCATGACTTGTTTGTACCCGTCTATAAAAGGGCTGTAAAAACCTCTCTTGGGGCCTCTTAGCGTCACCGGCAACGAGTGCGCAGAGGTCCAGGTTCGAACCTGCAATAAATGACCCTTGCTGCTTAGCTTTGACTCTGGACTCTGGTGGTTCGTTTTTGGGGTCTCTTGGACTCTGGGCATTTCACTGGGGGCTCGTCCGGGATAGCCCCCCAAACCCACCAGACCCCAAGTCAACAGGTCATTTCTGAGACCGATCGGTAAGTGAGCCGGCTCTGTCTGTTTCTGTTTGTCTGTTCGTTTCTGGCTCTCCAGCGCAGGATCTGTATCAGTGACTGACCTAGCCCTGGCGGACGCCCTATAGGGCAGTCAGTCAGGACCAGTAGGAGACGTCCTCTGGCACCCGTCTGGGGCACCATTTTGGCCCATAAGAACTCTTTGTTCGGGTTACGGACACCCGTCCTGTATCTGGTCTCTTCTCCAAGGCACTTTCTGTTTGCCGCCGCGCTTGCGATTTAACTTGTCTCCTCTCCTCTGCAGGTATATCCGGCTCGCTCCCGGAACATAAACTAACTTGGCCCATTTATTTTTTCCTATACAGACTATGGGACAGAACCAGAGTACACCTCTCTCCCTTCTTCTAGCTAATTTCAAGGATGTCCAGGCTAGAGGCCATAACCTAAGCCTGGACATCCGCCGGTCGAGACTCATCACTTTCTGCCGGTCTGAGTGGCCCACTTTCGGGGTGGGCTGGCCTACTGAGGGCACTTTTTGTTTGCCTATAGTTGCCAAGGTCAGGGCCAAAACCCTCCTGCCAGGAGAAGAGGGCCACCCAGACCAGGTTCCCTACATCCTTGTCTGGCAAGATCTTGTTGAAAACCCTCCACCCTGGATGTCCCCCTTTCTTTCCTCAGGGTCCTGTAAGATTCTCGCGGCCCGCTCCACTGACCCAACCAAGCCGCGAACCCCCTCAGCACCCCTAAGTCCCATATTGCCCAATAGTCAGGACCTACTATCCCTGGACCCTCCATCCTATCTTCCCCCTCCCCTTGCACCCCAGGCCCTGCCTGCAGCGGCCGCCCCACCAGTTGCCCCGCTGGTTGCCCCTCAAGGGGAACTGGGGGGGCGGGAAGCAGCAGCTGTGCCAGAACTAGGGAGGCTACAGGCAGCAGCCTCGCCAAGCCCTATTGAAAATGAAACCAACCGTGAAGGGCCAGCTGGCCAAACTCGAGGGCGCACCCAGCGTGAGCCAAGCTCTCGCCTCCCCGACTCCAGTATTGGCCCTTCTCCACCAGTGACCTATATAATTAGAAAACCCAAAATGCTCGGTTTTCTGATAACCCTAGAAATCTTATAGCCCTCCTAGAGAGCATAATGTTCACCCACCAGCCTACCTGGGATGACTGCCAACAGCTTTTGCGAATCCTGTTCACCACGGAAGAAAGGGAGAGAATTCAACTTGAAGCGCGGAAGCTGGTCCCCGGGGAAGATGGTCGACCCACTGTTAACCCTGACCTCATTAATGCTGCCTTTCCCCTGACTCGGCCTAATTGGGACTACAACACGGCAGAAGGTAGGGGACGACTGCTCATATATCGCCAGACTCTAATGGCGGGTCTCCGGGCTGCAGCACGCAAGCCCACCAATTTGGCCAAGGTGTACTCGGTAATACAAGGTAAGACAGAGAGCCCTGCCAACTTTTTAGAAAGATTAATGGAAGCCTTTAGGCAGTACACTCCCATGGACCCTGAGGCCCCTGAAAATCAGGCCGCTGTTATAATGTCTTTTGTAAACCAGGCTGCCCCTGACATCAAAAAGAAACTCCAAAAATTAGAGGATTTAGAAGGAAAACAGATCCAGGATTTACTCCGCATTGCTCAGCGGGTATATAATAATTGGGACGCTCCAGAGGATAAGCAGCTCAAAGCTACCAGGGAAATGACTAAAGTCTTAGCCGCCATAGTTCAGAAAAATCAAGGGCCCACAGGAGAACAGAAAACTCACCCCCCTAGGCGCCCCCTAGACAAAGACCAATGTGCCTACTGTAAAGAAAAAGGATTCATGACTGTCCCAAAAAAAAAGCAACTGCGCTCGGGGTCAGAGCCATGGCAAACCAAAGCGGCCCCCATCCTATTTACCCAGAACTCAGAATAGGGGAGATGGGGTTCGGACCCCCTCCCCGAGCCCAGGGTAATCCTACAAGTGGAGGGGACCCCTGTGCAATTCCTCGTGGACACAGGAGCACAGCATTCAGTACTCACTAGCCCTCATGGAACAAGGGAAGACCTACAGGACCGGCCGTTACCTGATGCTGAGGTCACCTGGTTCACTGATGGAAGCAGCTTCGTCCATCAAGGACAGAGGTATGCGGGGGCAGCAGTGAGGGGGCAGAGGCTCTGCCCCCAGGGACTTCTGCCCAAAGGGCAGAACTAATTGCATTGACCCAAGCATTAAGAATGGGGCGGGACCGCAAAGTGACTGTATATACAGACAGCCGGTATGCCTTTGCCACGGCCCACATACATGGGGCAATATACCGTGAGAGGGGACTACTCACTGCTGAAGGCAAAGACATCAAAAATAAAGATGAAATTCTGGCCCTATTGACCGCTATTTGGGCCCCTAAGAAACTGGCCATAGTACATTGCCCAGGTCACCAAAAAATAACTGATCCAATCTCTCGAGGAAATAATCTAGCTGACCAAACTGCACGCCAGGTAGCGCAAAAACCCATCCAAGTACTACCTGCGCAGCTACCAGACCCAGGGCCCCAAGATTTACCCCCACAGCCTGAATACTCAGAAGATGATCTTATCTGGATGCGCAAGCTCCCCATGACCCAAGTTACAGATGGATGGTGGAGGGACTCCAGAGACCGCCTTATCCTTCCCGAAAAATTGGGCCACGCAATCCTGACAAAAATACACCACTCTACCCATTTGGGGCCCCGAAGACTTCAGGATCTCCTCAGACAATCCAAACTGGTATTAAGAAACATCTCTGACCAGACGGAAAGGGTTGTGACAGCCTGTACTGCATGTCAACTCCAAAACGCGCACCCACACGCCACAGCCCAAGGCCACCGAAAAAGAGGAACCATACCAGGAGCCCACTAGGAAGTGGACTTCACCGAGGTAAAGCCCGGCAAATACGGCTATAAATACTTACTAGTGTTCGTAGACACTTTTTCAGGATGGACTGAAGCCTTTCCAACCAAGAAGGAAACGGCGCAGATAGTAGCCAAAAAGATCCTAGAAGAAATCCTGCCCAGGTATGGTTTTCCAGTCATGATAGGGTCAGACAATGGACCTGCATTCGTCTCTAAGGTAAGTCAGGGATTGGCTTCCGTACTTGGGGCAGATTGGAAATTACATTGTGCCTACCAGCCCCAAAGCTCAGGACAAGTAGAAAGAATGAATAGAACATTAAAAGAGACCCTTACTAAATTGACTATGGAGACTGGTGCTAATTGGGTAGAGTTACTCCCCTATGCTCTGTACAGGGTTCGCAACTCCCCATACAAGTTGGGCCTTACACCCCATGAAATCATGTTTGGCAGACCCACATCTATCATACCTAATCTTAAGTCAAACCTCATTCAATTAGACCAAGATAACAGCCTCTTGTCTTCTCTCAGGGCTCTACAGCGGGTTCATGAGGCCGTGTGGCCTAAACTAAAAGAAGTGTATGAGACGGGGCCCCCACCCACTCCTCATCAGTATCATCCAGGAGACTGGGTCCTCGTCAAGCGACACCGGCAGGAGAACCTTGAACCCAGGTGGAAAGGACCTTACCAAATCATCCTGACGACTCCCACCGCCATCAAGGTAGATAACCTCCCCACCTGGATACACCACACCCACGTGAAGCCTGTCGACCCGCTGTCTGACCTCGTGGGACACACTGATAAAATACTACTTGGACTGTAGACCAGAGTAAGAAAAACCCCCTCAAACTAACCTTGCACCGTGCCTCCCCTAAACATGTACAGGATAGTGACCCTTGTCCTACTAGCCCTCAACCTCAAACTCCTGGAGGGAGGACTAAATGCCCCCGTTGACAAACAGAAATTGTACGAAGCTCTGTATGGAAGGCCCTGTGATTGCAGAGGTGGTGCAGTTAGAACCCTTACCCTGCCACATGGTAACAGACTAGTAGCCAGCTCTGTAGGAAGGGGTGGTCACTATCAGTGAAGATACACTCAAACCCAAGACTGTGGGACCACAATTGCTCACTTAACCCAGACCTATGACATCACAGGACTCCAAAAACAGCAGTGGTTATGTGTTGACAAACCTAAGCCCCTGCCCCCCAACAGCAGAATGCCCTTGCTCTACTTTCCAGGAGTCGATGCATAGCTCTTGTTATGACTCCTATCAGCAATGTATAGGGCCAGACAACTCCACTACCTACTTTACAGCTATCCTACAGAGTAACAGGGCAGCAAAAGCTACTGATAATAATATGCAACTTCAAGCTGGCTGCCGTGGCTCAGTTGGAGAAGCCGTCCGCTGGATAACCTAGCCTACACTTATCTACCTCATAATTGGACTGGAGTATGTATCCTGGCCACCTTACTGCCAGATATTGACTTAGTTGCAGGAAAAACCCCCATGCCCATCCCTAGTCTAGATTTTGCAACTGGCAGATCCAAACGAGCTGTGGCTGTTATCCCCCTCCTGGCAGGCCTAGGAATTACAGGCGCATTAACTACCGGGACAGCAGGATTAGGAGTCTCCATACACTCCTATCTGCGACTCTCTCGGCAACTAATTAACAATGTTGAGGCCTTGTCAGGGACAATCCAGGATCTGCAAGATCAGCTAGATTCCCTAGCAGAAGTGGTGTTACAGAATAGAAGAGGGTTAGATCTACTAACCGCAGAACAAGGCGGCATATGCTTAGCCCTACAGGAAAAATGTTGCTTTTATGCCAATAAATCAGGAATAGTTCGGACCAAAATTAAACAGCTCCAAGAGGATCTCGCACGCCGACGAAAAGAACTAGCCGAAAACCCACTGTGGTCAGCACTCCACAGGTTTCTCCCTTACCTTCTTCCCCTTTTGGGCCCCCTACTATGCCTCCTCCTCCTTTTTACCTTCGGCCCTATTATAATCAACAAAATAATGAACTTTATCAGGGACAGACTAAACACCATTCAGGTTATGGTCCTTAGGCCACAGTATCAGCTCCTAGACATGGAAAGCGGGCTTGATTAGGTAACACTGTAGGACCCAAGATTGGTTCCTCAGGTACTTGAGAAAGGGGGGAATGAGAGGCCTGAGAAAACTGAAACTTAAAAGCTTAAGTTATGGGAAACTGAAACCTAACCAAGCCTAACCAGCTTGTTCCGCTTCTGTACAATTGGTTGGCGCGCCCGTGTATTCCTGATCAATCGTTGCTTGGCGCACCCGTGTATTCCTGATCAATCATTGAGATACCTGTACCCCCAGTTGTGGTCTGACCTAAAGGCAGGAACCAATCGAATACTGCTAAGTGTCCAACTTTAAACATCAACCAATCGCAGCTCTGTAATTGTGGAAAATCCCTGATTTCCCCATGACTTGTTTGTACCCGTCTATAAAAGGGCTGTAAAAACCTCTCTCACGGCCTCTTAGCATCACCGGCAACGAGTGCGCAGAGGTCCAGGTTCGAACCTGCAATAAATGACCCTTGCTGCTTAGCTTTGACTCTGGACTCTGGTGGTTCGTTTTTGGGGTCTCTTGGACTCTGGGCGTTTCATTACAAAGAATAGTATAACAAACACCTGATGGGGAAATATAATTAAAAACAAAAATCTCCCAACCCAATAAACCTCTCCACAAAGGTAGAAGAGAAAGAGAATAGTTTTTATCATTTGCATAAAAATTAAACTAGAACTTGATATTCATTACAGGTATTCTGCTAACAAATTACACAGAAATAAATCTCACAGTTTTTATATAGCCAGGCAGATACAACCCACTGTATATATGTTCTCAAGATAAACAACAAAACTAGTTCTCAAGTAGGAGAATTTGAGAACATCATTTGTCACATATAGTTCCTCCTAAATTCACTTGGAATTTGGAGTAACCATGTGTGTTAGTTGGCTTTATTTATTTATTTTTAATGTTTATTTATTTTCAAGACAGAGACAGAGACAGAGTGCGAGCAGGGGAGGGGCAGAAAGTGAGGGAGACGCAGAATCTGAAGTAGGTTCCAGGCTCTGAGCTGTCAGCACAGAGCCCGATGTGGGGCTCGAACTCACACAACCTGAACGGAAGTCGACACTTAACCAACGGAGCCACCAGGCACCCCTGGTTGGCTTTACAATGAAGGAAAAACCAATTTTCATATCTTTATGAGAGCAGGTAGTTTTGCAGTTTGGAGCCAGATGCCCACCAAAATTACTCTCCTAGTCTCCCATGGGAACTGGCAAGTAGGGGTGGGTGCTATCTCCCTTGACATTTACATTTCAAGGAGATGGCCCCCAGCTCCTTGAGAAAAATATTCCTGGGTTATAAATCTGGCAAAAAAGCCTTAAAAAGGATTTACATCTCAAACATAAAAGTTTTCTAAAGAAAATGCTCTAAGAAAAGGGAGGAGTCTCTTCCTTCATTTTTAACAGAATTAAGCCTTTAAGTTTTAATTTTTATTTTCCCTTACACACCCAAATGCCCACCACATACAAGTAATAAGTACTAACAGTTAATTATGTTTGCTTCACATTTTTTTTATAAAAAATTTTTTGACGTTTTTTATTATTGAGAGAGACAGAGTGGGAGCAGGGGAAGGGCAGAGGGAGAGGGAGACACAGAATCTGAAGCAGGTTCCAGGTTCCAAGCTGTCGGCACAGAGCCTGATGCAGGGCTCGAACTCACAAACTACGAGATCATGACCTGAGCTGAAGTTGGATGCTTAAGTGACTGAGCCACCCAGGCATTCCACATTTTTTTTAATAAAAGAAAAAATATGGAGGCTAAAATTCTTTCTGTGCCTTCCCCACCCTCCATCTCTCTTGCTCTCTCCTTTGAAGCCGCCACTACTCTATATTTGGTGTGCTTCCTTCCAATTGTGGTAATAGCGCTTTGTTTACTTTTACAATTTGTAATTAGAAAATGCCTCTTTTACGTGCTGCTTCTATCTGTTTGGCTTTTTTAGATTCCACATATAAGTGAGATAATGAAGTATTTTTCCTTCTGTGTCTAGCCTCTTTCACTTAGCATACTGTCACCAGGGTCATCATGTTGTTGCAAATGGCAGTATTTCCTTCATTTTTAAGGCTGAATAATATTCCACTGGATATACACACCACATGCTCTTTATCCTTCCATCCGTCAACAGATACTTAGGTTTTTTACATATCTTGGCTGTTGTGAGTCATGCTGCAATGACTATGGGTGCGCTGATTTTATTTTCTTTGGATATATATCCAGAAGATGGATTGTTGGATCATCTGGTAGCTGTAGTTTTAGTTTTATGAGGGGCAGAGAGGTAGGGGGAAAAAGGAGATGTTGATCTATGGATACAATGTTGCAGTATATAGAATGAATAAACCTAGAGATCTAGTGCAGTGAATATAGTTAATATTTATTGAATACTGGAAAACTGCTAAGAGAGTAGATTTCAGGTGCTCTTATTACACACAAAGAAGATAACTATGAGGAGATGGTATTTTAATTAGCTTGACTGTAGTGGTGCTTTTATTATGTATATCAAATCATCTCATATGCCTTAAATATATACAATGTTTATTTGAAAAAGAAAAAGAAAAGAAAGTCTCTCTTTTGTAGTGAAAAAATATGGAATATAAACAGAATCGCTTCCCTATTGTCCAGCCTGGATTAAAAAGAACAATAGATGAAGTGCCTGACAAAGAGGAGTGCTCCCTGGATTTAATATGCCTGTGCTTTGCATGTATGCTGTGCCCAAAGTCTTGTTCTGAGCTGATAAAGAAGCTTGGCTCTCCTTCAGTGCTCCAAACAAAGAATGTGGTCAACTGACTGATCAAGGTGCAGCTAAGTGCTAAGTCACGTGAAAATTGGTTATGCTCTGAAGATTGTGTCTAGGTCAGGTCTGTGCCGATTGCTAGCATATCTCCCCTTCCACCTTCCCCCAAGCCTCTGTGCTTTAGAAGCTGGAAAGTCCCTATCCTTGGGCACTGGGTGCGTGTACAGCAGCAATAAATAGCAATATGAAGAATATGGGCAACAGGTGCTGGAGACTTGTCAATTAGCGACAGAGTGTTACTTCCATATAAGGATATCATGACATGGTGCCCCAGGTTAGAAAGATGCCTAAGGCCAAGATCAAAAAGACTAGGTGCCTCAACATCTACCTATGTTGTAGCCCACGTTCAGTGGAATGTGTACTGTCTGCTACATGATTTGTATATCCTTTAATGCAACAATTTCTCCAGTGTAGTCCAGAAACCCTGGGGATCCCCAGAATCCTTTCAGGGATTCCACAAGGTCAAAACTTTTCAAAAATACTAAGCCATCATTTTTTATTCCACTTTCATTCTCTCACAAATGTAAAATGGAATTTTCTAGAGACTACATGGCACGTGGTATCATAACAGATTGAATCTATAGCAGATATGAGAACCCAGCTGTCTTCTAGTTGGCTACATACCGAAGAGATTTGCAAAAATGTAAAACAATGCCTCTCGGAGAAAATTGTCTTAGATTTTTTAAAATGTGTTATTCATGATTATGACTGCTATTTTAAAAAGTAATTAATACATATTTTTAAGTTCTTAGTTTTAATTTGTAATGCAGTAAATATTGATAAATTAAACTACAGATGATTCTTGAACAACATGGGTCTGAACTGCATGGGTCCATTTGTATGCTGATTTTTTACAGTATAGTACTGTAAATGTATTTTTTCTAATGATTTTCTTAATATGTTATTTTCTCTAGCTTACTTTATTATAAGAATGCAGTATATAATGCATATAACATACAAAATATATGTCAATCAACTGTAAATGTCAACAGTAGGCTTTTAGTAACTGAGTTTTTGGGGAGTCAAAAGTTATATGCAGATTTTTGACTGTGGCCAGGGTTGGTGCCTCTAACCTTTACATTGTTCAGTGGCCAACTATGCATAAATAAAAGGTCATTGGAGTTTCAATAATTAAAAAAAATTTTTTTGATGTTTATTTATTTTTGAGAGACAAAGTGTGAGTGGGGGAGGGGCAGAAAGAGCGGGAGACACAGAATCTGAAGCAGTCTCCAGGCTCTGAGCTGTCAGCACAGAGACTGATGCGGAGCTGAAAGTCATGAACCGTGAGTTCATGACCCGACCCAAAGCTGGATGCCAAACTGAGCCACCCAGGCGCCCCAATAATTTTAAAGAGTATAAATGTGTCCTGAGCCCAAAACATTTGAGAACTGCTGCTAAAACATTTGCTTGTTTAACTAATGGTAAAATTCCCCCATCTACCATAAATGAGAGATTTCTGGTTGGGTTTTCTTTCATTTCATGATAAAAAATTAGACTCTTTTATCATATGATTTTACTATTGATTTTGCTCTAACCTTTTGCATTGAAATCTTTTACATCTAGTTTTCTGTTAATTCAAAAGTTTTAAATTATTATGTAGACTGATATAATTTATTACTAAAAATTGTTTGCTAATGAACCAGATGCCTGTTATTCTTTAAATTGTAAATGGCATTACTTTTTTTTCTTTTTCTTTTCTTTATTTTTCTAAAACATATTTATCAGTGAAAAACCTATGGGACAGGCTGGTCTACTCTCTGCAGTGGCTAGTTATTATAATAAATGTGGTTTGGGTTATTTCCAATTCTAACACTGTACTCATTTGAGTTCCCACTGAAGCAGACCCTGAGGAAAGAATTTGACAGCAAGTTATTTATTTGAGGGTCATCCTAGGAAACACTGGTTGGGGATGGAGAACACAAGAATGGGAAGGAAGGTGGTAAGGAAATTGTGAGCAACTGTAGCTTAATCCTGCTGGAGAACTCTGGGAGTCAGTGTAGAAAGCAAGCCTCCCATCATCCTACCAGAGAAGTGAAGAAACTGGGGTATTTATATACCAGCTGTCTTCAGTCATTGGTTATGTACAGCTGGGGGAATGCTTATATTCAGGCCACTGGAGAAAACCCTCAGGGTTGGAAATCAGCTGAGCATACTACAGAGTCAGGAGCATGGATGGGGCACTGACAGTGGCAGCTACAAACATGATGCAAAGCTTTTCATCATAAACACTTTATTATTTTGTGTGTTTTGGAAGATTTCGATAGTTGGTATCAGTTAATATCATTGGAAAAGGTATGAGTAGAATAGGAAGACTTGAGGTGATCTAGATGGCAGTGTAGACTTGATTGTGTGGAATTAAAGACCACCTGAATGAAAACAAAGGCTATTTGTTCAGAGTATGCTATGGCAAGGGAGACAGCTGCTGTCCTTTATATTTTAATGGAGACTTAAGGCAGGCAGAAGAGTGGGAAAACTTGGTAGTGGGAAAATGGAAGTCTTTGGATATGTCTGATTAGAGGTTGTTGGCATGGGGAAGCTGGTAGGCTAACTGGAAATGGAACATCCTGTGTCTTGGTTAGGGGAACATATTTGGCTTTCTCAGTTGGTCCCTAGTTGGAAACCAGGGCAAAATTTAGGGAAGCTTGCAGTTATTAACCAAAGCTTGGACATTGGGGCATATGGTTGGTCTTTTGGTTTATCTGTATTTCCACAGACCAAACTATTTTTACTTTAGGCCCATATTCCTATCTTATATTTTCTTTGTGCCAGCCATATTAAACATCCCACTTTCCCCAGATAAATGCACCAGACTTTGGCATGTAGGAGCTGCCTGCCATTGCTCATATTGTTATGTCTCCTTTCTAGAAGGCAGAGGAGGGATAGTAAAAGTATCCTCCAGACTGAGAATGCACTTTGAGACCGAAAAACAAAGCAAGTCACTCCATACCATTTGCAGAGTTTTTATTCAGGGTATCTTACTGATGGGGGAGGAATTGGATGGGCAATAATTCACTACACAGCTATTCTCTGTGTTTGTCTTTGTTCTCTGAATTAAGTTTGGACCTTAATTCACAGCTTCTATAGAGCAAGGAGATCATTATGTTGCAGTCAAAGGGTAGTTGTCTAAAATGGCACCATCTGTGTGCCAGTCATCTCTACTAATTAGCTAAAGTGGTACCCTCTGGGGCTCCTGGGTGGCTCAGTCGTTAGGCATCTGACTCTTGATTTCAGCTCCAGGCATGATCTCATGGTTTGTGAGTTTGAGCCCCGTGTCAGGCTCTGCGCTGACAGTATGGAGGCTGCTTGAGATTCTGTCTCCCCTTCTCTCTCTGCTCCCCGCCCCCCCCCCCCCACAGTTGCTCGCTCTCTCTCTCTCTCTCTCTCTTTCTGTCTCTCAAAATAAACTTAAAAAATATAAAGTGGCGTCTTCTGTGTGCCACATTAGGGAAGATCAGAGCAAGCCTTCCTACGTTCCAGTCAGGGCACACATTAACTTCCATGGAGCCTGGAATATGTAGCCCCAAGGGAGGTCATTCTGTGGGCATGAACAAGATGGAGGGCCAAAGATGGAGTCAATGGTGTCACCACTTCTATACTCCTCTATCTAGAAAATCCTTTCACTGGTTCTCCAGTTGATGGAACAGATCCTACTCCTACTCCTAATCCCATCTCAAAATCACTTCATGCTTTATAAAGCATTTCCTAACCCTTTCAGGGAGAATCAGTTGAGCTCCACTTCTGAGATCTTTTTTATAAAATTTTTTAACGTTTTTAAAATTTATGTTTGAGAGAGACAGAGCAGGGGAGGGGCAGAAAGAAACAGAAACACAGAACATGAAGCAGGTTCCAGGCTCTGAACTGTCAGCACAGAGCCTGATGTGGGGCTCGAACTTGTGAACCTTGAGACCATGACCTGAGCTGAAGTTAGCTGCTTAATGGACTGAGCCACCCAGGCGCCCCTCCACTTCTGAGATCTTATTACACTTTATTCATGCTATTAGCATAACCTTTCAAACCCTGTTATAGCCATAGATTTTCAGGCAGTGTCTGTATCCCCTGAGAAAGTGGGAACTCCTTTAGATTAGGGTGCATCAGTTTCTCTCTTTATGTGGCTCTTCACACTTAGAAAATGCGCAGTAAATGTTTGTGAAATGAAGTTGAATTAAATTTCTACTCCAAACCAAAGGTAAAGGGAAGGGGGTGATTGATTGGTTGCCGTCTAATTAATTTTACTAGCTAACCAATTCCTTTGAACCTCAAAATATGTATTTTATTTAGCTTTTAATCTACCTCATTGAAAACATATTTAAACTCAACAAATCTGTTATTGCCATCTTCCCCTTTCAAGGTCCTTTTTCATTTAAAAAGAATTCATTTGGTTCATATATGTTTTCTCCCATCCTGTAGGTTACCTTTTCATTTTGCTGATTATGTCTTTTGCTGTGCAAAACCTTTTGATGTAGTTTGATGTAGTCTCACTTGTTTATTTCTGCTTTTGTTGCCTGAGCTTTTGGTGTCAAATCCAAAAAATCATTGCCAAGACTAATGTCAAGGAGGCCTCCTCTACATCTTCCTCTAGGAGTTTTACAGATTTGGGTCTTATGTTTAGGTCTTTAATATATTTTGAGTTGATTTTCGTATATGGTGGATGTGGATATCCAGTTTTCTCAACAGCATTTTTTGAAGACACTATCCTTTCCCCATTAGGTATTTTTGGTGCCTTTGTTGAAAATTAGTTCACTCTATATATGTGAATTGGTTTATTTCTGGGCTGTCTATTCTGTCCCAGTATTCTGTATGTCTGTTTTTATGCCAGTACCATGCTGCTTTTGATTACTATAGATTTGTAATATAGTTTGAAGTCAGGAAGTTTGAAGTCTGGGTCTTTTGTGGCTCTGTATGAATTTTAGGATTATTTTTTCTATTTTGGTGAAAATTCCATTGGCATTTTGAGAGGGATTGCATTGTATCTGTATATCACTTTGAGTAAAGTAAATATCTGACAGGAAGTTAACTTCCAAAACATATAAGGAATTCATACAAATCAATAGCAAGAAACCAAATCACTAAATTAAAAAGTGAGTAGAAGATATGAATGGACATTTGTCTAAAGAAAACATGCAAGAAGCCAACAGGTACATGAAAAGATGCTCCACATCACTAATCATCAAGAAATGTAGATCAGGGGCACCTGAGTGGCTCAGTCAGTTGAGGGTCTGACTTGATTTTAGCTCAGGTCATGACCCCAGGATCATGGAATTGAGCCCTCCATTGGGGTCTGTGCTGACTGTGGAGCCTGCTTAAGATTCTCTCCCTCCCTCTCTCTCCCTCCCCCACCTCTCTTTTTCTCTGTCCCTCTTTTCCCCTCCCCTGCTCATGCACATTCTCTCTCTCTCTCTCTCTAAAGAAGAAAGAAAGAAAGAAAGAAAGAAAGAAAGAAAGAAAGAAAGAAAGCAAAAAGAAATTTAAATCAAAACCATAATGAGCTATCATCTCACACTTGTTAGGAGGGCTATTATCAAAAAGTCAACGGGGGAGCCTGGCTGTCTCAGTCAGTAGAGCCTCTGAATCTTGATCTCAGGGTCATGAGTTCAACCCCCATAGAGCTTACTTAAAAAGAAAAAATGGAAGGCTAAAAAAGAAGTAAACAGGTAACAAGTGCTGGGAAGGCTGTGGATAAAAGGGAACCATTGTACACTGTTGGTGGGATATAAATTGGTATAGCCACCATGGAAAATAGTGTGGCTGTTTATCAAAAAATTAAAAATGGAACTGCTATATGATCCAGCAATTCTACTTCTGGGTATATAGTCAAAGAAAATGAAATCAGTATCTTGAAAAGATATCTGCATTCCCATGTTCACTGCAGCATATTCACAATAGCCAAGATACGGAAACAACCTAAGTGTTAATCAACAGATGAATGGATAAAGAAGATGTGATACACACACACACACACTCTTTAAAAAGAAGAAAATGAGGAAATGCTGGCACACCTGCGTGGCTCAGTCTGTTTAGCATATGACTCTTGATTTCGGCTCAGGTCATGATCTCATGGTTTGTGGGTTTAAGCCCTGCATTGGGTTCTGTGTGGACTGTGGAGAGCATTCTTGGGATTCTGTCTCTTTCCTTCTGTCTCTGCTCCTCCCCACCTTGCATGTGCTCTCTCTCTAAAATAAATAAACATAAAAAAGAAAAGGAGGAAACACTGCCATTTGCAATAACTGGAGGACATTGTGCTAAATAAAATAAGCCAAACATGGAAAGACAAATATTTTTTTTATTAACTTATTTTTTATGTTTTTAAATTTACATCCAAAATAGTTAGCATATAGTGCAACAATGATTTCAGGAGTAGATTCCTTAGTGCTCCTTACCCATTTAGCCCATCCCCCCTCCCATAACCCCTCCCATAACCCTCAGTTTGTTCTCCATATTTATGAGTCTCTTATGCTTTGTCCCCCTTCCTGTTTTTATATTGTTTTTGTTTCCCTTCCCTTATATGTTCATCTGTTTTGTCTCTTAAAGTTTTGTCTCTTAAAGTACTCATATGAGTGAAGTCATATGATTTTTGTCTTTCTCTAATTTCGCTTAGCATAATACCCTTCAGTTCCATCCACATAGTTGCAAATGGCAAGATTTCATTCTTTTTGATTGCCGAGTAATACTCCATAGTATATATATACCACATCTTCTTTATCCATTCATCCATCGATAGACATTTGGGCTCTTTCCATACTTTGGCTGTTGTTGATAATGATCCTATAAACATGGGGGTGCATGTGTCCCTTTGAAACAGCACACCTGTATCCCGTGGCTAAATGCCTAATAGTGCAATTGCTGGGTCGTAGGGTAGTTTTATTTTTAATTTTTTTGAGGAACGTCCATACTGTTTTCCAGAGTGGCTGTATCAGCGTGCATTCCCACCAACAATGCAAAAGAGATCCTCTTTCTCCACATCCTCACCAACATCTGTTGTTGCCTGAGTTGTTAATGTTAGCCATTCTGACAGGTGAAAAGTGGTATCTCATTCTGTTTTTGATTTGTATTTCCCTGATGATGAGTGATGTTGAGCATGTTTTCATGTGTCGGTTGGCCATCTGGATGTCTTCTTTGTAGAAGTGTCTATTCATGTCTTTTGCCCATTTCTTCACTGGATTATTTGTTTTTTGGGTGTTGAGTTTGAGAAGTTCTGTATAGATTTTGGATACTACCCCTTTATCTGATATGTTGTTTGCAGATATCTTCTCCCACTCTGTCGGTTGCCTTTTAGTTTTGCTGATTGTTTCCTTTGCTGTCAGTAGTTTTTTATTTTGATGAGGTCCTAGTAGTTCATTTTTGCTTTTGTTTCCCTTGCCTCTGGAGATATGTTGAGTAAGAAGTTGCTGCGGCCAAGATCAAAGAAGTTTTGCCTGCTTTCTCCTAGAGGATTTTGATGGCTTCCTGTCTTACATTGAGGTCTTTCATCCATTTTGAGTTTATTTTTGTGTATGGTGTGAGAAAGTAGTCCAGGTTCATTCTTCTGCATGTTGCTGTCCAGTTTTCCCAGCACCACTTGCTGAAGAGACTGTCTTTATTCCACTGGATATTCTTTCCTGCTTTGTCAAAGATTAGTTGGCCATATGTTTGTGGGTCCATTTCTGGATTCTCTACTCTGTTCCATTGATCTGAGTGTCTGTTCTTGTGCCAGTACCATACTGTCTTGATGATTATAGCTTTGTAGTATAGCTTGAAGTCCGGGATTGTGATGCCTCCTGCTTTGGTTTTCTTTTTCAAGATTGCTTTGGCTATTCAGGGTCTTTTCTGGTTCCATACAAACTTTAGGATTGTTTGTTCTAGCTCTGTGCAGAATGCTGGTGTTATTTTGATAGGGATTATATTGAATATGTACATTGCTTTGGGTAGTATCAGCGTTTTAACAATATTTGTTCTTCCTGTCCAGGAGCATGGAATCCTTTTCCTTTTTTGTGTGTCTTCTTCAATTTCTTTCATAAGCTTTCTATAGTTTTCAGTGTATAGATTTTTCACCTCTTTGGTTAGATTTATTCCTAGGTATTTTATGGTTTTTTTGTGCAACTGTAAATGGGATCGATCCCTTGATTTCTCTTTCTGTTGCATCATTGTTGATGTATAGGAATGCAACCGATTTCTGTGCATTGATTTTATATCCTGCATCTTTGCTAAATTCATGAATCAATTCTAGCAGTTTTTTGGTGGAATCTTTTGGGTTTTCCATATAGAGTATCATATCATCTGTGAAGAGTGAAAGTTTGACTTCCTCCTGGCCGATTTGGATGCCTTTTATGTCTTTGTGTTGTCTGATTGGAGGCTAAGACTTCCAATACTATGTTGAAGAACAGTGGCGAGAGTGGACATCCCTGCCTTGTTCCTGACCTTAGGGGGAAAGCTCTCAGATCTTCCCCCATTGAGGATGATATTAGCGTTGGGTGGTTCATATATGGCTTTTATGAACTTGAGGTATGCTCCTTCTATCCCTACTTTCTTGAGGGTTTTTATCAAGAAAGGATGCTGTATTTTGTCAAATGCTTTCTCTGCATCTTTTGGGAGGATCATATGGTTCTTGTGGAAAGACAAATATTTATGATCTCACTTACATGTGGAATCTGAAAACAAACAAACCAAAAGGTTCACAGTAGTGCACATGGGACATTCTTCAGAATAGATCACATACTGGGTCACAAATCAGCCCTCAACAAGTACAAAAAGACTGAGATCATACCATGCATATTTTCTGACTACAACACTAGAAACTTGAAGTACATCACAAGAAAAAATTTGGAAATTTTTTTAATTTTCCAAATACATGGAGGCTAAAGAACATACTACTGAAGAATTTCCTGGGTTAACCAGGAAATTAAAAAAATAAAAATACATGGAAACAAATGAAAATGAAAACATGATGGTTCAAAACCTTTGGGATGCAGTAAAGGTGATCCTAAGAGGGAAGTATATTGCAATACAGGTCTACCTTAAGAAGCAAGAAAAGTCTCAATTATACAACATACCTTTACACCTAAAGGAGCTAGAAAGAGAACAGCAAATAAAGCCTAAAGCCAGCAGAAGAAGGGAAATAGTAAAGATTAGAGCAGAAGGGCGCCTGGGTGGCTGAGTCGGTTAAGTGTCCAACTTCTGCTCAGGTCATGATCTCATGGTTCACGAGTTCTAGCCCTGTGTCAGGCTCTGTGCTGACAGCTCAGAGCCTGGAGCCTGCTTCGGATTCTGTGTCTCCCTCACTCTTTGCCCCTCTCTTGCTCATGCTCTGTCTCTCTCTCTTAAAAATAAACGTTGAAAAAAATTTCTAAAAAGATTAGAGCAGAAATAAATGATATAGTGTGGGAAACAGAACACCACAATGACCACAGGCGCATATTTGTTCAGGCTCCAAGACCTCTGAGAAAACTCAAGATCATAGGGTTAAAAATAACCTGAAAGGACTTGAGTGAAATGCCCTTGGGAAATGTGGTCTGTTCTTTAGTACCACAGATAGAGATGTTTTGCTTAAAGGAAGCCAGCTGTATATAGCACAGTGCATTCACTCCCTTTGTCTTTGCTTCTATCATAAAGATTCTTATTGGAACATATGCATCTGCTCTCATACACAAGACACATACAATAGCTGAATCAGATGTACATTGTTTACAGGCTTTGCTAAGCTTCTGTTGTTAATCATTGCTGATCTGTTTTTCCTGAAAACGTGTATAAGAAGATGTACAGTAAACCTCAGTACCTTGGGCTGTTGGCTCGGGGTGTCCTGTGCCTCACTCTACTATCATCTCTTTTTCTCAGTTCCTTCACTGCTCCAGGTCCACGGCCCATTGAGGTCGACAATATAGAAACAAACAAAAACCCAGTAGAGCAGATCAACAAAACTAAGAGCTGGTTCTTTAAAAGAATTAATAAAATTGATAAGCCCCTAGTCAGACTTATCAAAAAGAAAAGAGAAAGGATGCAAATAAATAAAATTACAAATGAGAAAGGAGAAATAATAATCAACATCACAGGAATACAAACAATTACAAGAGAATATTATGAAAAATTAGATTCCAACAAACTGGGCAATCTGGAAGAAATGGACAAATTCCTAGAAACATACAAACTACCAAAACTGACACAGGAAGAAATAGAAAATGTGAACAGATCCATAATCAGCCAAGAAATTGAATCAATAATCAAAAATCTCTCAACAAAGTCCAGTGCCAGATGGCTTCACAAGGGAATGCTACCAGACATTTAAAGAAGAATTTATATCTATTCTTCTCAGGGTGCCTGGGAGGTTCAATCAGTTAAACATCTGACTCTTGCTTTCAGGTCAGGTCATGATCTCAGTTTGTGAGTTCGAGCCCCACATCGGGCTCTGCACTGACAGTAAACCTGCTTGGGATTCTCTCTCTGCTCCTCCCCTGCTCATTCTCTCTCTCTCTTTCACAATAAATAAATAAACTTAAAAAAATACCAATTCTTCTCAGTATTTTTCAAAGAAAAAAAGAAAGAAAGAAAGAAAAGAAATGGAAGGAAAACTTCCAAATTGTTCTACGAGGCCAGCTTACTGTGATTCCAAAACCAAAGACCCCACTAAAAAGGAGAATTATAGGTCAATATCCCTGATGAACATGGATGCAAAAATTCTCAGCAAGATACTAGTAAATCGAATCCAACAGTACGTTAAAAAAATCATTCACCAGGATCAAGTGGGATTTATTCCTGGGCTTGAGGGGTGGTTCACTATTCACAAATCAATCAATGTGATATACCACATTGATAAAAGAAAGTATAAAAACCATATGATACTCTCAATAGTGGCAGAAAAAGCATTTGACAAAGTACATCATATATTCTTTATAAAAAACCTCAACGAAGTAGGTATAGATAGATCATTGCTCAACATCATAAAGGCCATATGTGAAAGACCCACAGCTAATATCATCCTCAATGGGGAAAAACTGAGAGCTTTTGCTGTATGGTCAGGAACAAGACAGGGATGTCCACTCTCACCATTACTATTTTACATAGTACTGGAAGTCTTAGCTTCAGCAATCAGACAATAAAAAGAAATAAAAGGTATCAAATTGTCAAGGAAGAAGTCAAACTTTCACTGTTTGCAGACGACATGATATTCTATGTAGAAAACCCAAAAGACTTCACCAAAAAATTTCTAGAACTAATACATAAATTCAGCAAAGTCACAGAATATCAAATCAATGTACAGAAATCTGTGTCAGGGTACCTGGGTGGCTCAGTCAGTTAAACATCTGACATTGGCTCAGGTCATGGTCTCACAGTTTGTGGGTTCGAGCCCCACGTTGGGCTCTTTGCTGTCAGCACTGAGTCCTATTTGGATCCTCTACCCCCCCCCCCCGCCCCTACCCTGCTCACACATGCGCATGCACTCTCTCTCTCTCTCTCTCAAAAAATAAAACATTAAAAAAAAAGAGGGGCACCTGGGTGGCTCAGTTGGTTGAGCGTCCAACTTCAGCTAAGGTCATGATCTCACAGTCTGTGAGTTCAAGCCCCACATCAGGCTCTGTGCTGACAGCTCAGAGCCTGGAGCCTGCTTCCAATTTTGTGTCTCCCTCTCTCTCTGCCCCCTGCCCTGCTCACACTCTGTCTCTGTCTCTCAAAAAGTGAACAAACATTAAAAAAATTAAAAAAAAAGAAATCTGTTGCATTTCTATGCACCAATAATGAAGTAGCAGAAAATGAAATCTAGGAATAAGCCTAACCAAAGAGGTAAATGAACTGTACTCTCAAAACTATAGAACACTTAATGAAAGAAATTGAAGAGGACACTAAGAAATGGAAAAACATTCCATGCTCATGGATTGGAAGAACAAATATTGTTAAAATGTCTACACTACCAAAGCAAACTTCACATTAATATAAATCCCCATCAAAATACCACCACCATGTTTCACAGAGCTAGAACAAACAATCCTAAAATTTGTAAGGAACCACAAAAATCCTCAAATAGCCAAGCAATCTTGAAAAAGAAAAGCAAAGCTGGAGGCATCACAATTCCAGACTTCAAGCTGTATTACAAAGCTGTAGTGATCAAGACAGTATGTACTGGCACAGAAACAGACACATAGATCAGTAGAACAGAATAAAAAACCCAGAAATGAACCATTACTATATGGTCAACTAATCTTCGACAAAGCAGGAAAGAATATCCAACGGAAGGAAGATAGTCTCTTCAACAAAAGATGTTGGATAAAATGGACAGCAACATGCAGAAGAATGAAACTGGATTACTTTCTTACACCATATACAAAAATAGATTCAAAATGGTTGAAAGATCTAAATGTGAGACAGAAAATCATCAAAATCCTAGAGGAGAACAATGTTAGCCACCTCTTGGACCTCTGCCATAGCAACTTCTTACTAGACATGTTGTCAGAGACAATGGAAGCAAAAGCAAAAATGAACTATTGGGGCTTCATCAAGATAAAAACCTTCTGCAAAGTGAAGGAAACAATCAACAAAACTAAAAGGCAGCCTACAGAATGGGAGAAGATTTTTGCAAATGACGTATCTGATAAAGTTAGTATCCAAAATCTATAAAGAACTTATCAACTCAACACCCAAAAAATTAATAATAATAATCCAATTAAGAAATGGGAAGAAGACATGAATAGACATTTTTCCAAAAAGACATACAGACAGCTAATAGGCACACAAAAAGATGCCCAACATCACTCATCAGTAGGAAATACAAATCAAAACCATGATGAGATACCATCTCACACCTTTCAGAATGACTAAAATTAATAATACAGGAAACAATAGATGTTGGTGAGGATGTAGTGAAGGGAGAACTCTTTTTTTTTCTAATGTTTATTTTTTAGAGAGAGAAAGAGTGTGAGCAGGACAGGAGCACAGAGAGAGGGAGATACAGAATCTGAAGCAGGGTCTAGACTCTAAGCTGTCAGCAAGAGCCCGATGTGGAGCTTGAACTCATGAACTATGAGATCATGACCTGAGCCGAAGTCAGACACTTAACTGACTGGGCCATGCAGGCGCCCCAAGGGGGAACTCTATTGCACTGTTGGTGGAAATGCAAACTGGTGCAGCCACTCTGGAAAACAGTATGGAGGTACCTCAAAGAGCTTAAAATAGAATTATCCTATAATCCAGCAATTTCATGAATAGATATTTACCCAAAGGACACAAAAATACTGATTTGAAGGGATACACACACCCTGATGTTTACAGAAGCATTATCAACAATAGCCAAATTATGAAAAAGGCCCAAATGTCCATGGACTGATCAATGGATAGAGACGATGTGGTAGGGGTGCCTGGGTGGCTCAGTCAGTTAAGTGTCTGACTCTTGATTTTGGCTCAGGTCATGATCTCACAATTCATGGGTTTGAGCCCCACATTGGGCTCTGTGCTGACTAGCACAGAGCCTGGTTGGGATTCTCTCTCTCTCCCTCTCTCTCTGCCCCTCCCCGCTTACATTCTCTCTCTCTCTCTCAAAAATAAACATTAAAAAAAAAAAGAAGATATGGTATATATACACAATGGAATATTACTCAGCCATCAAAAAAAGAAATCTTGTCATTTGCAATGATGTGGATGGAGCTAGAGAGCATTATGTTAGGTGAAATAAGTCAGTCAAAGAAAGACAAATACATATGGTTTTACTCATAGGTGTAATTTAAGAAACAAAACAGATGAACATATGGGAAGGGAAAGAAAAAAGAGTGGAACAAACCATAAGAGGCTCTTAACAATAGAGAACAAACTGAGGGTTGATGGAGAGAGGTGGGTGGGGGTTTGGGCTCAATAGGTTATGGGCATTAAGGAGGGCACTTATTGTGATGAGCACTGGGTGTTGTATGTAAGTGATAATTCACTAAATTCTACTTATGAGACCAATACTACACTATGTTAACCAACTAGAATTTAAATAAAAATTAAAAAAAAAAAAGACATCTCATAGTAACAGAGAGTAGAATGATCATTACCAGAGGCCGGAGGGTAGGTGAAAAAGGGAAATGCTGGTCAAAGGATACAACCCTTCAATTATAAGATCAATAAGTTCTGGAGACATAAAGTGCACCATGGTGACTATAGTTAAGAGCAAGGTATTCTATACTTGAAATTTGCTAACAGTGTAGAGCTCAGGTTTCTCACCACATACAAAAACAAAAGCGACTATATGATGTAATATATTAATTACTTTGTTAGTACTCATCATTTCACAATGTCTACATATGTCAAAACATTGTGGGGGCACCTGGCTGGCTCAGTCAGTGGAACATGTGACTTTTTTTTTTTTTTAGAGCAAGATCTTTTTGTTTGTTTGTTTGTTTGTTTTGAGTGCAACAGAGAGAGAGAGCAAGCAGGAGAGAATCCTAAGCAGGCTCTGCACGTCAGCACAAAGCCTGACTTGTGGCTCAGTCTCACAAACCATGAGATCATGACCTGAGCCAAAATCAAGAGTAGGATGGTTAAATGACTGAATTACCCAGGCACCCCAGAACATGTGACTCTTGATTTCAGGGTCATGAGTTCAAGCCCCACACTGGTCAGAGAGATTACTTTTTTAAAACCATTATGTTGTACACCTTAAATATGTACAGTTTTATTTGTCAATCATACCTCAATAAAGCTGGTGGGCGGGGGGGTGGGGAGAGAATTAAGCGAAGAGTAAAATACATTTTTTTTAATGTTTTTTTAAACATTTATTTATTTTTGAGAGACAGAGAGAGGCAAAGTGTGAGCAAGGGAGGGGCAGAGAGAGAGGGAGACACAGAATTTGTAGCAGGCTGCAGGCTCTGAGCTGTCAGCACAGAGCCCAACGCGGGGCCGAACTCACAAACCACAAGATCATGACCTGAGCCGAAGTCGGACACTCAACCGACTCTGCCACCCAGGTGCCCCGAGTAAAATACATTTAAAATCATTGTTGAGACAATCCAATATAATAACATATAAATTCCCTTCTCCTAACACACACAAAGAATACTGAAAATCAGCTGCCTTCCCTTTCATGACTGAGGTATTAAGGAAGAAATTATCAGATATGCCAAAGGGAGAGGTAAATATTTTGAGATTCATTTAGTGTTAATACCAGAGATGGAGGCAGAAACACAACACTGTGGTTATTTAGTCCATCATCAAACCAATATTGTTTAAATATGTGTTCAACATTTGTCTAGAAGGAGATGTGTTCCTCGGAGACCCCAAACTCAGCTAAACAGGTGGCTCCTAGTTACCAAATTTTTGCTCCTTTGAGACTAGTTAGGGTCATTTGAGTATGACCTCTAGGGGACCTTATTACTGGGCTACCTCAAGCAGTTCAGAGAAGACAGCTTCTAACCAAACAGGTTATCCTTAAAAGAACTGATAAATAAATTGTCCTCCAAGTTCTTTTACATAGGTCCCTAGAAATTTGCACCGAACAGCCACGGCTCACCCTTGTCCCATTTAAAAAAACATATTTAAGGGCACCTGTGTGGGTCATTCGGTTAAGCACCTGACTTCAGCTCAGGTTGTGATCTCATGGTTGGTGGGTTGAGCCCCGCGTTGGGCTCTATGCTGACAGCTGAGAGCCTGGAGGCTGCTTCAGATTCTCTGTCTCCCTCTCTCTCAGCCCCTCCCTACTCACACACACACACTCTCTCTCTCATTAAAAAAATAACAGTAAAACATTAAAAAAAAAAAACAGTAAAAGGGGCGCCTGGGTGGCTCAGTCGGTTGATGTCCGACTTGGGCTCAGGTCATGATCTCATAGTCTGTGAGTTCGAGCCCCACATCGGGCTCCGTGCTGACAGCTCAGAGCCTGGAGCCTGTTTCGGATTCTGTGTCTCCCTCTCTCTCTGACTCTCCCCCGTTCATGCTCTGTCTCTGTCTCAAAAATAAATAAACGTTAATAAAAAAAATTAAAAAAAAAAACAGTAAAAAATAATAAAAAATATTAAAACATCTTTATGAATAGACTTATTAAAATAAGCAGGGGCTGGGTTTGGTTGACTTGCTCCTTGCACTTGTAACTTCTGCGATGGTCTCATGAAGCAGCATGTGAGGCACATGTGCCACAAGCAGGGATCTCATTTTCAATGGGAAGGACAATGTCTCTTGCTCTTTTCAGGTCTCATCACACCTTCTCTAAGCAATACCTTCCTCTTCAAGAAACGCAGGCAGAGGCAGAGTGCTTACTGTCAAATGAAGTATGCTCCCACACAGGTGGCTAGGGGCAACTAACTCAGGTCTGGTGATGGTGGAAGGATTGGATGCAGCTGGGGCTGACCACTTGCTATATATATATGCCATGGCCCATGCTTCCGGGGAAGAACTGCACGAACTTCCAGGCCACCTAATTATGGGTAAGTTGTGTATGAAATAAGTGGAGAAAATAGACCAAGCAGTCCTGCCACACTGTGTCTGGTTACTCTTGCTTTAGTGGTTTTATTATATATTATATAAATAGATATGTGTAAATATATGTGTAATATATATGCATATATAGTGTAAATCTACAACTACTTCTTATACCCTAGTTAGTTTCCCCCCATCGTCTCTTTCAGCAAGAATAAGCTTTTAAAAGTTCTTATAGAATGAAAAATTAAATCCAAATTTTGGTTTCTCAATGAAGTTCATGATGAATGTGTAAATTGCACAGAGTAATTATCAACATTTACCACGGCCAGTAATAAGGCTGGCTCTAGTAGTAAGGAGTCTCTAGTGATATCACTAAGTGAAAAGTAGAAGATTCAAATTTGCTGAAGAAAAATCCGCATCTACTTCAAACGTTCGTTAGGAATTTTTTTTTTAATGTCTATTTTTTTGAGAGCAAGACAGAATGCGAGTTGGGGAGGGGCAGAGACAGAGGGAGACACAGAATCCAAAGCAGTCAGCACAGAACCCAATGCGGGGCTCGAACTCACCAACCGTGAGATCAAGACCTGAACCGAAGTCGGACACCCAACTGACTAAGCCACCCAGGAGCCCCTAGTTAGGAATTTTTTAAAGAAGACTGTGCCTGAAAATGACTGTGTAACACATGCAGATGCATAGGTGTATTTTCTTAGCTGAGAAGCATGATTCTCACTTAGAGCAAATGATGGCTTTTCTAAAGTACTTTTGTTCACTTTCAAGTCTAAATTTTCTTGTGCACAGGTGAAAAGTAAAATGATATCTGTTAATGTGTTGGCTTTTTAAACTTTGCACCCAGTTCGATAATGTTGGTTTTATATTGGTGTCATCAAATAAATTAATTACAATAATGGTTTGATTTCTTTTCATCCGATTCAAGTTTTTAGAAGCTCATTCCGTCAAAGAATCTAACTTCATTTGTGAATACTATTGTAGTTTCAGTTTAAAAAGTTCCACATCAAAGTAAAAGGATTTGGTTTTCTTTGATAATAGAAATGTAAATTTTGAAGGAGTACAGCTTTATGGAAAAACAATGTTCTTATTAAATTAAGAAACCCATGGATCCAAAAATATTCTTGGGATTGATTGAGATGCATGCATAATTCATAATCATTTAAAAAAGTGTAGTAATAATTTACTAATGTAAATAAAAGCTATAATTATAAAAATTTATAATTTTTTAATATACACAGATTCATTAAAGTACCAAATTTTAGTGAAGCTAATTTGAATTTAAATAAGAACTATTATTAATTAAATTCTTTAAGTATCTGAGACTCAAAAAGAAGCAAGTAAACCCAAGTGTCCTATAATAGCAGTGAGCCTTTTGGTCAGGAAGTCCTGTATGAATGCATTGGGTATAAAATGAGATAGAAACCTTTAATCAAAGTATTTAAGAAATGAAGTACCCCGCGAAATCCAGCTACCAAAGGTTTTAGCAACTTGTAATTATTGAATTCAAAATTTGCAAATAGGAAGATACTGAAATTTACTCCTATAAATATGATGGACACTTAGGTTGCATTATCCATTATCTTGGCACAGTGAACCACAGTGACACAGTGAACATAGGGGTGCATATATCTTTCTGAATTAGTGTTTTCATTTTCATTTTCCTCAGATAAAACCTAGAAGTAGAATTACTGTATTACATGGTATTTCTATCTTTAATTTTTTGAGGAACCTCTAAACTGTTTTCCATAGTGGCTGTACCAATTTACATTCCCAACAGTACATGAGGGTTTCTTTTTTTCCATATCCTCACCAATATTTGTCATTTCTTATCTTTTTGATGCTAGCCATTCTCACACATGTGAGGTGATATCTCATTTTTTTTTTTTTTTGATATGCATTTTGCTGTTGATGAGTGATGTTGAGCATCTTCTTATGTGCCTGTTGGCCATCTGCATGCCTTCTTTGGAAAAATGTCTATTCAGGTCCCTGCTCATTTTTTAAAAAAAATTTTTTTTAACGTTTATTTATTTTTGAGACAGAGAGAGACAGAGCATGAACGGGGGAGGGTCAGAGAGAGGGAGACACAGAATCTGAAACAGGCTCCAGTCTCTGAGCTGTCAGCACAGAGCCCGATGCGGGGCTCGAACTCACGGACCGCAAGATCATGACCTGAGCCGAAGTTGGCCGCTTAACCGACTGAGCCACCCAGGCGCCCCTCTTCTCATTTTTTAATAAGTTGTTTTTTGTTTTTGTGTGTTGAGTTGTATAAGATCTTTATATATATTGGGTATTAACTCTTTATCAGATATGCCACTTACAAATATCTTCCTTCATTCAGTAGATTGCCTGTTTGTTTTATTGGTGGTTTCCTTCACTGTGTAAAAGGTTTTTATTTCAATGTGGTCCCAATTGTTTATTTTTGCTTTTGTTGCCCTTACCTGAGGAAACGGATCCAACAACATCTTGCTAAGACTGACATCTAAGAGATTACTACCTATGTTTTAAGAGTTTTATGGTTTAAAGACTTACACTTAGGTCTTTAATTCATTTTGAGTTTATTTTATGTGTAATGTGAGAAAGTAGTCGAGTTTTATTATTTTGCAGGTAGCTGTCCAATTTTCCCAGCACCATGTATTACTGCCTTTTCTCCATGATATATTCTTGCTTTCTTTTTGACAGACTTAGTCACCATATAAGCATGGATTTATTTCTCTATTCTGTTCTCTTGATCTATAGATCTATTTTTGTGCCAGGACCATACTGTTTTAATTACTATAGCTTTGTAGTAAATTTGTTGAAATCTGGGAGTGAAATACCTCCAGCTTGATTCTTCTTTCTCAACATTGCTTTGACTATTTGGGGTCTTTTGTAGTTCCACATAAATTCTAGTATTATTTGTCCCAGTTTTGTGAAAAATGCTGTTGGCATTTTGATAGGGATTGCATTAAATCTATAGATTGCCTTGGGTAGTATGAACATTTGAAATTAATTCTCCTAATCCATGAGCATGAAATATCTTTCCATTTATTTGTGTCTTCAATTTCTTTCATCAATGTATTACCGTTTTCAGAATACAAGTCTTTCACCTCCTTGGTTAAGTTTATTCCTAGGTATTTTATTCCTTTTGATGGAATTGTAAATGAGATTGTTTTCTTAATTTCTCTTTCTGCTGGTTCATTATTAGTGTACAGATATGCAACAGATTTCTATAATTTACAAATTTTCTGATTTTTGTATCCTGCAACTTACTGAATTTATTTATTCTAATAGGTTTTTTTTTGTGGCGTCTTTAGGGTTTTCCACGTATAGTGTCATCAGCTGCAAATAGTGATAATTTTACTTCATTCTTACCAAACTTGGATATCTTTTATTTCTTTTTCTTTTCTGATTGCTGTAGCTCATATACCCAGTATTATGTTGAATAAAAGTGAACATCTTTGTTTTGTTCCTGATCTCAGAGAAAGGCTTTCAACTTTTTAGTTGAGTATGGTGTTAGCTGTAGGTTTGTAATATGTGGCCTTTATTATGTTGATGTATGTTCCCTCATACCTGCTCTATTGAGAGTTTTTATCATGAATAGATACTGAATTTGACAAATACTTTTTTTGATCTATTAAGATAATCATGTGATTTTAACCCTTTATTCTGTTCAAGTGGTGTATCACTTTGATTGATTTGCAGATATTGAACCATCCTTGCTTCCCTGGAATAAATTTTACTTGTCATAGTGAATGATCCTTTTAAAATAAAGAATTCAGCTTGCTAAAATTTTCTTCAAGATTTTTGTATCTATGTTTCTCAGGGATATTGGTGTATAATTTTATTTTTTGTAGTGTCTTTGGTTTTGGTGTCAGTGTAATGAATTACCTCATAGAATAAATTTGGAAGCCTTACTTCCTCTTCAATTTTTGAAATAGTTTGGGAAGGACAGATATTAACTCCTCTTTGAATGTTGCTTAGAATTCACCTGTGAAGCCATATGGTCCTGGACTTCTGTTTGTTGGGAGTTTTTTGATTACTGATTAAGTTTCATTACCAGTAATCTGTCTGGCTTTCTATTTATTCCTGAATTAGTCTTGGAAGATTGTATGTTTCTAAGAATTTATTAGTTTCTTCTAGGTTGTCCAGTTTGTGGGCATAACATTTTTCATGGTAATCTCATAATCTTTTGTATTTCTGTGGTGTTAGTTGTAACTAACATTTCTGATTTTATTTGAGTCCTCATCTTTTTTTCTTGATAAGTCTGGCTAAAGGTTTATCAATTTTGTTAATCTTTTCAAAGAACAAGCTCCTAGTTTTTTTGATCTCTTCTATTGCTTTTTCACTTTCTATTTCACTTATTTCTGCTCTGATCTTTATTATTTCCTTCCTTTTACTAGTTTTGAGCTTTACTTGTTCTCTTTTTTCTTTTTAATTTAGGTATAAAGTTAGATTTTTTTGTTTGAGATTTTTCTTGTTTTGAGATAGGCCTATGTTAGAATGAATTTCCTTTTTAGAACTACTTTTGCTGTGTCCCCCAAATTTTGGGACATTGTGTTTCCATTTCCATTTGTCTCAAGGTATTTTTTGTTGTTGTTGTTAACCTATTGGTTGTTTAGTAGCATGTTGTTTAGACTTTGTGTGCTTTGGTTTTTCCTTGTAATTAATTTCTAGTTTCATAGTGTTGTGGTCAGAAAAGATGCTTGATATTATTTCATTCTTCTTAAATCTATTGAGATGTGTTCTGTGGCTTAATATATTCTGGAGAATGTTCCATGTGCATTTGAAAAGAGAGGATAATCTGTTGTTTTTGGATGGATTGTTCTATATGTATCTGTTAAGTCCATCTGGTCTAATGTGTCATTCAAAGCCAGTGTTTCCTATTGATTTTCTGTCTGGATGATCTATCCACTGATGTAAACGGGGTGTTGAAGTTCTCTATTTTTATTCTATTATTGTCAATTTCTCCTTTTATGTCTATTCATATTTGCTTTATATATTTAGGTGCTTCTTTTTGGGTGCATGAATATGTATACAATTATTATATCCTCTTGTCGGATTGGTCCTTTTATCATTAGGTAATATCCTTCTTTTTCTCTTATTACAGTGTTTGTTTTAAAGTATTTTGTCTGATGTAAATATTGTTACCCCAGCTTTCTTTCTGTTTCTGTTTGTATGGAATATATTTTTCTATCCCTTCACTTGCAGACTGCATGTGTCCTTAAGTCTGAAGTGAGCCTTTTGTAGGGGGCATATAGATGTGTCTTGTTTTATTTCAGTTACCCTATGTCTTTTGAGTTAAGCCTTCAGTCCATTTACATTTAAAAGAATTATTGAGGGGCGCCTGGGTGGCGCAGTCGGTTAAGCGTCCGACTTCAGCCAGGTCACGATCTCGCGGTCCGTGAGTTTGAGCCCCGCGTCAGGCTCTGGGCTGATGGCTCGGAGCCTGTTTCCGATTCTGTGTCTCCCTCTCTCTCTGCCCCTCCCCCATTCATGCTCTGTCTCTCTCTGTCCCAAAAATAAAATTAAAAACGTTGAAAAAAAAAAAAATTAAAAGAATTATTGACAGGTATGTACTTATTGCCGTTTTGTTCATTATTCTTGTTTGTTTTATTGTTCTCTTGTTTTCTTCTCTCACTCTCTTCCCTTGTGATTTGATGACTTTCTTTAGTGTTAAGCTTACATTCCTTTCTCTTTATTTTTTGTGTAGCTATTATAGTTTTTTGGTTTGTGGTTACCACGAGGTTCATATGTAACATTCTATTCATATAGCAGTCTATTTTAAGTTGATGATTGCTTTAGTTTGAACACACTCTGTATTGTTAATCTCTCTCTCCTTAACCAACAATTTATGTGTTTGACATCATATTGTAACTACCAGAGGTAATGGAAGTGTTAAATAACCTCATTGTGGTAATCATTTCACAAAGCATATGTACACTTTAAATGTAAATTTTATTTGTCAGCTACACCTCGATACTGGTGGAAAAAAAAAAGTATGTGAATATGTACCTAAAATAATTTTTCTATGTTGTTTTTTAATATTGGTATAAAAACATAAAGGTTTTATTTTTTTTTATTTTTTTGATAAATAAATCCTAAATTCTTTTTACTACTAGAAAGGAACAAAAATTCCTCAAATAAAATCTTCTACATGGCAAGCCAGACAAAGCACTATCTGGGAGAAAAAAGTTCAATGTCTGCTAGAAGACAGGCTAATAGTATTATTATGAAAAGAGTTCTTATTAGTAAGACAGCTGGACCAATACAAATTTTTAAAAAATGGGAAGGAGTAGAGGCACCTTGCTCAGTTGGTATAACATGTGACTCTTGATCTCGGGGTTGTGAGGTTGAGCCTCAGGTTGAGTTGTAGTCAATACTTAAATAAATAAACTTAAAAAATGGGAATAGTCAATTTAATAAAAAATAAAGAAAGACACATAATCAAAAACATAAGAAAAATCGTTCAAGCTCAAAAATACAAATCTCACATTTTGTCTATCAGGATGATAGTACTTTGTATTACAGGCAATGGGAACTGACAAAGATGTGCCTATAACAGGAAAGTCTCTAAACTGTTCTCAACATTATAACATATCTACAGTATACAGAAAATATGCATATACTGAACTACTATATACACATACTTATGTATTTCTGCCTATGTCTCTCTATGCCTAATGTCTAATGATAATTGTTATAACAGCTATGTAGAGGGTGGCCACCTATCACCAGTGCTTGCTCAGGGCTTTCCTGGTTTTATTTTTTATTTTTTATTTTTTTCAATATATGAAATTTATTGTCAAATTGGTTTCCATACAACACCCAGTGCTCATCCCAAAAGGTGCCCTCCTCAATACCCATCACCCACCCTCCTCTCCTTCCCACCACCCATCAACCCTCAGTTTGTTCTCAGTTTTTAACAGTCTCTTATGCTTTGGCTCTCTCCCACTCTAACCTCTTTTTTTTTTTTTCTTTCCCCTCCCCCATGGGTTTCTGTTAAGTTTCTCAGGATCCACATAAGAGTGAAACCATATGGTATCTGTCTTTCTCTGTATGGCTTATTTCACTTAGCATCACACTCTCCAGTTCCATCCACGTTGCTACAAAAGGCCATATTTCATTCTTATTGCCACGTAGTATTCCATTGTGTATATAAACCACAATTTCTTTATCCATTCATCAGTTGATGGACATTTAGGCTCTTTCCATAATTTGGCTATTGTTGAGAGTGCTGCTATAAACATTGGGGTACAAGTGCCCCTATGCATCGGTACTCTTGTATCCCTTGGGTAAATTCCTAGCAGTGCTATTGCTGGGTCATAGGGTAGGTCTATTTTTAATTTTCTGAGGAACCTCCACACTGCTTTCCAGAGCGGCTGCACCAATTTGCATTCCCGCCAACAGTGCAAGAGGGTTCCCATTTCTCCACATCCTCTCCAGCATCTATAGTCTCCTGATTTGTTCATTTTGGCCACTTTGACTGGCGAGAGGTGATATCTGAGTGTGGTTTTGATTTGTATTTCCCTGATAAGGAGCGACATTGAGCATCTTTTCATGTGCCTATTTGCCATCCGGATGTCTTTTTTAGAGAAGTGTCTATTCATGTTTTCTGCCCATTTCTTCACTGGATTATTTGTTTTTTGGGTGTGGAGTTTGGTGAGCTCTTTATAGATTTTGGATAGTAGCCCTTTGTCCGATATGTCATTTGCAAATATCTTTTCTCATTCTGTTGGTTGCCTTTTAGTTTTGTTGGTTGTTTCCTTTGCTGTGCAGAAGCTTTTTATCTTCATAAAGTCCCAGTAATTCACTTTTGCTTTTAATTCCCTTGCCTTTGGGGATGTGTCGAGTAAGAGATTGCTACGGCTGAGGTCAGAGAGGTCTTTTCCTGCTTCCTCCTCTAAGGTTTTGATGGTTTCCTGTCTCACATTCAGGTCCTTTATCCATTTTGAGTTTATTTTTGTGAATGGTGTGAGAAAGTGGTCTAGTTTCAACCTTCTGCATGTTGCTGTCCAGTTCTCCCAGCACCATTTGTTAAAGAGACTGTCCTTTTTCCATTGGATGTTCTTTCCTGCTTTGTCAAAGATGAGTTGGCCATACGTTTGTGGGTCTAGTTCTGGGGTTTCCATTCTATTCCATTGGTCTATGTGTCTGTTTTTGTGCCAATACCATGCTGTCTTGATGATGACAGCTTTGTAGTAGAGGCTAAAGTCTGGGATTGTGATGCCTCCTGCTTTGGTCTTCTTCTTCAAAATTACTTTGGCTATTCGGGGCCTTTTGTGGTTCCATATGAATTTTAGGATTGCTTGTTCTAGTTTCGAGAAGAATGCTGGTGCAATTTTGATTGGGATTGCATTGAATGTGTAGATAGCTTTGGGTAGTATTGACATTTTGACAATATTTATTCTTCCAACCCATGAGCAGGGAATGTCTTTCCATTTCTTTGTATCTTCTTCAATGTCCTTCATAAGCTTTCTATAGTTTTCAGCATACAGATCTTTTACATCTTTGGTTAGATTTATTCCTAAGTATTTTATGCTTCTTGGTGCAATTCTGAATGGGATCAGTTTCTTTATTTGTCTTTCTTTTGCTTCATTGTTAGTGTGTAAGAATGCAACTGATTTCTGTACATTGATTTTGTATCCTGCGACTTTGCTGAATTCATGTATCAGTTCTAGCAGACTTTTGGTGGAGTCTATCGGGTTTTCCATGTATAATATCATGTCATCTGCACAAAGCGAAAGCTTGACTTCATCGTTGCCAATGTGGATGCCTTTGATTTCCTTTTGTTGTCTGATTGCTGATGCTAGAACTTCCAGCACTATGTTAAACAACAGCGGTGAGAGTGGGCATCCCTGTCGTGTTCCTGATCTCAGGGAAAAAGCTCTCAGTTTTTCCCCATTGAAGATGATGTTAGCTGTGGGCTTTTCATAAATGGCTTTTATGATCTTTAAGTATGTTCCTTCTATCCCGACTTTCTCAAGGGTTTTTATTAAGAAAGGGTGCTGGATTTTGTCAAAGGCCTTTTCTGCATCGATTGACAGGTTCCTATGGTTCTTCTCTTTTTTTTTTATTAATGTGATGTATCACGTTGATTGATTTGCGAATGTTGAACCTGCCCTGCATCCCAGAAATGAATCCCACTTGATCATGGTGAATAATTCTTTTTATATGCCGTTGAATTCGATTTGCTAGTATCTTATTGAGAATTTTTGCATCCATATTCATCAGGGATATTGGCCTGTAGTTCTCTTTTTTTACTGGGTCTCTGTCTGGTTTAGGAATCAAAGTTATACTGGCTTCATAGAATGAGTCTGGAAGTTTTCCTTCCCTTTCTATTTCTTGGAATAGCTTGAGAAGGATAGGTATTATCTCTGCTTTAAACGTCTGGTAGAACTCCCCTGGGAAGCCATCTGGTCCTGGACTCTTATTTGTTGGGAGATTTTTGATAACCGATTCAATTTCTTCACTGGTTATGGGTCTGTTCAAGCTTTCTATTTCCTCCTGATTGAGTTTTGGAAGAGTGTGGGTGTTTAGGAATTTGTCTATCTCTTCCACGTTGTCCAATTTGTTGGCATATAATTTTTCATAGTGTTCCCTGATAATTGCTTGTATCTCTGAGGGATTGGTTGTAATAATTCCATTTTCATTCATGATTTTATCTATTTGGGTCATCTCCCTTTTCTTTTTGAGAAGCCTGGCTAGAGGTTTGTCAATTTTGTTTATTTTCTCAAAAAACCAACTCTTGGTTTCATTGATCGGTTCTACCATTTTTTTAGATTCTATATTGTTTATTTCTGCTCTGCTCTTTATTATTTCTCTTCCTCTGCTGGGTTTAGGCTGCCTTTGCTATTCTGCTTCTATTTCCTTTAGGTGTGCTGTTAGATTTTGTATTTGGGCTATTTCTTGTTTCTTGAGATAGGCCTGGATTGCAATGTATTTTCCTCTCAGGACTGCCTTCGCTGCATCCCAAAGCGTTTGGATTGTTGTATTTTCATTTTCGTTTGTTTCCATATATTTTTTAATTTCTTCTCTAATTGCCTGGTTGACCCACTCATTCTTTAGTAGGGTGTTCTTTAACCTCAATGCTTTTGGAGGTTTTCCAGACTTTTTCCTGTGGTTGATTTCAAGCTTCATAGCATTGTGGTCTGAAAGTATGCATGGTATAATTTCAATTCTTGTATACTTATGAAGGGCTGTTTTGTGACCCAGTATATGATCTATCTTGGAGAATGTTCCATGTGCACTCGAGAAGAAAGTATATTCTGTTGCTTTGGGATGCAGAGTTCTAAATACATCTGTCAAGTCCATCTGATCCAATGTATCATTCAAGGCCCTTGTTTCTTTATTGACTGTGTGTCTAGATGATCTATCCATTTCTGTAAGTGGAGTGTTAAAGTCCCCTGCAATGACCACATTCTTATCAATAAGGTTGTTTATGTTTATGAGTAATTGTTTTATATATTTGGGGGCTCCGGTATTCGGCGCATAGACATTTATAATTGTTAGCTCTTCCTGATGGAAAGACCCTGTAATTATTATATAATGCCCTTCTTCATCTCTTGTTACAGCCTTTAATTTAAAGTCTAGTTTGTCTGATATAAGTATGGCTGCTCCAGCTTTCTTTTGGCTTCCAGTAGCATGATAAATAGTTCTCCATCCCCTCACTCTCAATCTAAAGGTGTCCTCAGATCTAAAATGAGTCTCTTGTAGACAGCAAATAGATGGGTCTTGTTTTTTTATCCATTCTGATACCCTATGTCTTTTGGTTGGCGCATTTAATCCATTTACATTCAGTGTTATTATAGAAAGATACGGGTTTAGAGTCATTGTGATGTCTGTATGTTTTATGCTTGTAGTGATGTCTCTGGTACTTTGTCTCACAGGGTCCCCCTTAGGATCTCTTGTAGGGCTGGTTTAGTGGTGACGAATTCCTTCAGTTTTTGTTTGTTTGGGAAGACCTTTATCTCTCCTTCTATTCTAAATGACAGACTTGCTGGATAAAGGATTCTCGGCTGCATATTTTTTCTGTTCAACACATTGAAGATCTCCTGCCAATCCTTTCTGGCCTGCCAAGTTTCAAAAGAGAGATCAGTCACAAGTCTTATAGGCCTCCCTTTATATGTGAGGGCACGTTTATCCCTTGCTGCTTTCAGAATTTTCTCTTTATCCTTGTATTTTGCCAGTTTCACTATGATATGTCGTGCAGAAGATCGATTCAAGTTACGTCTGAAGGGAGTTCTCTGTGCCTCTTGGATTTCAATGCCTTTTTCCTTCCCCAGTTCAGGGAAGTTCTCAGCTATTATTTCTTCAAGTACACCTTCAGCACCTTTCCCTCTCTCTTCCTCCTCTGGGATACCAATTATGCGTATATTATTTCTTTTTAGTGTATCACTTAGTTCTCTAATTTTCCCCTCATACTCCTGGATTTTTTTATCTCTCTTTCTCTCAGCTTCCTCTTTTTCCATAATTTTATCTTCTAGTTCACCTATTCTCTCCTCTGCCTCTTCAATCCGAGCCGTGGTCGTTTCCATTTTATTTTGCATCTCGTTTAAAGCGTTTTTCAGCTCCTCCTGACTGTTCCTTAGTCCCTTGATCTCTGTAGCAGTAGATTCTCTGCTGTCCTCTATACTGTTTTCAAGCCCAGTGATTAATTTTATGACTATTATTCTAAATTCACTTTCTGTTATATTATTTAAATCCTTTTTGATCAGTTCATTAGCTGTTGTTATTTCCTGGAGATTCTTCTGAGGGGAATTCTTCCGTTTGTCATTTTGGATAGTCCCTGGAGTGGTGGGGACCTGCAGGGCACTTCCCCTGTGCTGTGGTGTATAACTGGAGTTGGTGGGCGGGGCCGCAGTCAGTCCTGATGTCTGCCCCCAGCCCACCGCTGGGGCCACAGTCAGACTGGTGTGTGCCTTCTCTTCCCCTCTCCTAGGGGCGGGATTCCCTGTGGGTTGGCGTGGCCCGTCTGGGCTACTTGCACACTGCCAGGCTTGTGGTGCTGGGGATCTGGCGTATTAGCTGGGGTGCGTAGGCAAGGTGCACGGGGGCAGGAGGGGCAGGCTTAGCTCGCTTCTCCTTAAGTGATCCACTTCAGGAAGGGCCCTGTGGCAGCGGGAGG
Organism: Panthera onca; assembly: GCF_046562875.1. NCBI lineage: Eukaryota > Metazoa > Chordata > Mammalia > Carnivora > Felidae > Panthera > Panthera onca. Next base: position 63,991,397 of record NC_138345.1, read on the forward strand.
GAGTCAGATCCGCTGCCGGAGGTTTGGCTCCGCAGAAGCACAGAGTTGGGTGTTTGCGCGGAGGGAGCAAGTTCCCTGGCAGGAACTGGTTCCCTTTGGGATTTTGGCTGGGGGATGGGCAAGGGAGATGGCGCTGGCGAGCACCTTTGTTCCCTACCAAACTGAGCTCTGTCATCCGGGGGCTCAGCAACTCTCCCTCCCTTTGTCCTCCAGCCTTCCCACTTTCTGAGCAGAGCTGTTAGCTTATGACCTCCCAGATGCTAAGTCGTGCTTGCTGTCGGAACACACTCCATCCAGCCCCTCCGCTTTTGCCAGCCAGACTCGGGGGCTCTGCTTGGCCGGCGAGCCGCCCCTCCGCCCCGGCTCCCTCCCGCCAGTCCGTGGAGCGCGCACTGCCTCGCCGCCCTTCCTACCCTCTTCCGTGGGCCTCTCATCTTCGCTTGGCTCTGGAGACTCCGTTCTGCTAATCCTCTGGCAGTTTTCTGGGTTATTTAGGCAGGTGTAGGTGGAATCTAAGTGATCAGCAGGATGCGTGGGGAGCCCAGCGTCCTCCTACGCCGCCATCTTCCCAAAACATAAAGGTTTTAAATTTTGGTTTAAGAGATGTAGATCGATCTTATTTTTATTTTCTTAGAACATTATTTTTTAAATAGTTTTGCAATTAAATTATTTTATAAATCCACCAAAATAACAAAACCAATTTGTTGGTCAATAAACAAATATATCAAAAATTCTAGGATTATGATTACTTTTGGCACCTCCTTTTGATCCAAAATTTCACTATTTGGAAGATAAATTATATGATAATCCTCTCTATTCACAGATTTGTGCTCTGGGGTTTTGCCTAACTGGCTCTTCACTCTTATCTGGCTCAGGATAAAGGACCAAAAATAGCACAAACAAATACATCATGAGTCATTAAAAGAAGATGTCTTACAAAGGAGGAGCAAGGAGGATGAGAAAGGAGGGAAGAAGAATAGGAGCAGACATTATTGTGGTACAATTCTTTTCTTTCTTTCTTTCTTTCTTTCTTTCTTTCTTTTCATGTTTATTTTTGAGAGAGAAAGAGACAGAGTATGAGCAGGGAATGGCAGAGCGAGAGGAGAGAGAGGGAGACACAGAATCCGAAGCAGACTCCAGGCTCTGAGTGGTCAGCACAGAGCCCAATGCAGGGCTTGAACCCACGAACTGTGAGATCATAATCTGAGCTGAACTTGGACGCTTAACCAACTGAACCACCCAGGTGCCCCTTCTCTGGATCATTGTTAAGCCACAACCACGTGCCAACCCAAATCGGAGTACACTCTACTTTCTAGTAAATCTGTGAATGTTATGTCTTTCCTCAAATTTATCAAAAATCATTTTTCACTTTTGAAGTTTTACTGTATCTTGTGACTTTTGCAAAGTAATTGTGATTTACAAATATTAGCATAAACCGTGTTCTATCAAGCAGGTGTCTTGTTGGGGTAGTTCAGTGGTGTACCAACAGGGCTAATTAATTAGAAAGATCACAGTCTAGAAGTAGCCACCACAAAGTTCAAGTTATCTTTATTTCTGGAACCCCAGAAACTTTACAATTATCAAAATGAATATTAGAAATGAGTGTTTATGGATGACATTAGTGATAAATCAAGAAATATGGATTGGCTGAAAGATTTTTAGCAATGCTTCCATTCTTGCATGAACCTTGTCAAAGAATTCAGAGTTCTGGAGGCCTATAGCCCTAAGGATGGCATCCAGATCTTAATCCCTAAACATCTTGCATCCTGCCATGGGTTCAGAGGATTTGGAGCCTCTAAGGCTGACTCTCATCCTGATTAACTGCCTGAACTTGTTAGGCTAGATGTGTTCCAAGAACCTGAAGGGACAGATAGCAGGTCTTTGTTGAACAGTACAGGGTTTCTGAATTGTTTTGTATCTATTTGCAAATGAATGTCTGTGTGCTTCAGACTTGCCTTCACCATGACCTGGTAGGGAGGGTGCCAATGAGCGGCTAAACCTCACCCACCTCTAACTATGAGAGATGACTATTTTGGCCTAAAAGAACTGCATACTTGGGCATGACCTGCCCCCTCAATCTGGCTCCTTTTAATTTTTTCCTGATTTGCAGGATCTAGAGGGGTTCTCAAAGTGCAGTCGCCAAGATAGCAACACCAGCATCCTCTAGGAACTTGTTAGAAATGCAGATTCTCAAAACCCACCTTGAAACTGCCAGATCAGAAGCCCTAGTGTTGTTCTAACATTTTTCACATGATCCTTAAGTGTGAATGTTTGAGAAGCACTGGACCAGATCACATTTTGCCATCTCTCTTTTCTTGATGGCCCTCTTTTGCTACTTAAAGCACAATTGACTGAATAAATTATCTGAAACTCTCTACATTGTTTATTTCTTAGTATTATGTTTTGTAAAAGAGTCTCCATAAATCAAGACCCAGGTTTCTGGAGTCCAGCTCCAGCAGTTCCAGGGGTTCCCGAAGGATGAATGGTATCGGCAAAAAAGTGAAAAAAAATAAAATAAAATAAAAATGGACACAGACAACAGCAGTGTGTTGAACTGGCCGCTTTATTGTGGCAAACGTGGCATTATATTTGTTAGCAATTTCCTTGTAGCATACGTCATCTACGTTTTCTGGCATTATCTAATTCTAAAAATGTTCCTATGTGTAATCACCCTTTAAGGAATAACATGGTTATTTTCTCATAACGTTCCCTCCTGCCCTTTGCTTATTGATTAATTTCTTACATTATTTTCATTATGTATCTACGTTTATCTACAATCTATAGAGCATTTGCTTTGCCGTTTTCATGAAAGTTCATCTATCTCTCAACACCTCAAGTGGAACAGTTACAGGGACATGACCTCTTGGTTGTTTCCCTGAACCACTTGTGGCTTGAGGAACAAAAGTGTTCGCCTCGGTCTGAGGTGCCAGGAGGGGGCCAAGAGGGCCTTAGGAACCCACACCTTATGCATTCCCAGAGAGACAATGCACCTAGGAACTAATGAACCATTCTGTACCTTAACCGACTAGGTTCAGTCATCATCTGGAATGCCTCCTGGGGGCCAAGTGGGCCTAGGGCTTGGAGTAATTTGTGCCTGTAGATACACTCCTTTGTCGCCGGAGTGGGGCTTTCAAATCCATTTATTCCTCCTTTGCTGGCAAATGTATGAGGCTATCCTTCCTTTAGGTAGAGGAGTCTTTATAGGGGGTGGCAAGGGCTAATGTAGGGCTGCACAATTTCCTTGCGGAACCTTATTTTCTTTCCCCAATGGTTCTTTGCCCAGGGGGCCTGTCAAGGGCGATTCCTCAACAGACAATTCCCCAGGTACTTTTATTAAGGCCAAACTACATAAAAGCGGGAGTACAAGAAGCTTCACTGTCGTTGGGCTGCCCTGCAGTCCCGATGCGTCCACCGCCTGGGCCCCGCCATCAGGCTGGTTGGACAGCGCAGCTTCCGGCACCAGGTGTAAGTTTTAATCAGAATTCCTCACTAATCAAGTGTCCAGAAAGGCTCTTTGTATTAAGTTGATTTTATAAACAACATGGTTTCAGAAATTCTTATTCCTCTGTGATGCAGCAGCAACAGTGTAATGATTATCAAATTCTGTTCTTGGAATTCTAGGCATTTCTTTGAGTGCCCTTCTGGGGCACCTGGAAGGTTGGAAAACGAGGAATAAAACTCTCTACACTTGTCTTTTAAAAAAGCCAACATTTGGAGTGCCTGGGTGGCCCAGCTGGCTAAGCGTCTGACTTTAGCTATGCTGACAGGTCAGAGCCTAGAGCCTGCTTCAGATTCTGTGTCTCCCTCTCTCTCTCTCTGCCCCTCTCCTGCTCACACTCTATCTCTCTCAAAAATAAACACTTAAAAAAAAAAGCCAACATTTGTTGAGCATTTACTATGAGCCAAGCATAGTTCTAAGTATTTCACATGCTAAGGCATTCATGTAGATGGTGTTTTATTAACCTTTTTGATCCAAGAAGTTATGCCTTCATCTGTTTTATTTACCAGGGTGCAATATACTTTCCTTTTAGGACAGAGGGTTGAAGCTAACGACAAAGCAAACTATACCCTTTACTCACTAAACTCCAAATATCCAGACCTCTCTTCAGTCCCGGAATACACAGGTTCTTTCCTATCCCAAGATTTTACATGCTCTCTGTCTTCCTGAAGTTTCTCCTTCAACCAACCATAGCAGGCTTTCTCATTTAGTTTTCTACTTAAATGTCATCTCTTCTAAGAAACCTTTCTTAACCACCCAACCTGTTTTAGGTAGTTCTTTTATTCTCACGCAAAGTACCTTGTTATTATTATTATTTTTTTATAGCTTTTAATGGAATTTGTTAGGACCAATTTTCCTTGTTCAGTTTTTGTGGTTTGTTTTCCCACTGGTCTGTAAGTTTGGCAAGGACTGGGACCTTATCTGTCTTGTTTCTTTTGTCTACCCAGAACCTATTAGTGTCTTATCTTAATTGCTTGTTGCGTAAGAGAAAAACTTATGTTAATATCTCAAGTGAACACCTTTTTATATGAGTTAAAATAAATACAAAATGGAGACCAAACTTGAAAATTCCCTGAATGGACAGAACAAGTTACACCATGTAAGCAAAACCTAATATAACTTATTCTGCAACATAAGCAAAACAACTTGGATTGTTCCTTGGAAATGCCTCTGAAATTTTTTTCCAAAAATGGCATAAGAAGACCATTTTTTTTTTTTTCAACGTTTTTTATTTATTTTTGGGACAGAGAGAGACAGAGCATGAACGGGGGAGGGGCAGAGAGAGAGGGAGACACAGAATCGGAAACAGGCTCCAGGCTCCGAGCCATCAGCCCATAGCCTGACGCGGGGCTCGAACTCACGGACCGCGAGATCGTGACCTGGCTGAAGTCGGACGCTTAACCGACTGCACCACCCAGGCGCCCCAAGAAGACCACTTTTAACCAATTCCCTGTTGCTTGGAAAAATCCCAATGCTGTAACCAGTCATTATAAAGATGAAATAGTTCCCATGTGTTTACTATATAAGCTGCCTATAACATGTCTCTAGGCTTCAAGTCACTGTTGGTTTGTAGACTCCCAGTTTGCAAACTGTTCTTCTGTGTACTATAAACTCTTACTAAGTACAAATTATTGATTTTATTTTTAACAGTTTCTGGATTTTGACAGGAGCCACCTGCCAACTTTACATTGGGCTGGCCATAAATATTAGGATCTGAACTCTGTGCAGTCATGCTTTTTTTGACTTGGGTCAAAAAAAGGAATGTTAGAAATTACATGTATAGCTTATTTAAAATTTGTTAAGATTGGGGTGCCTGGATGGATCAGTCACTTGAGCATCTGACTCTTGATTTCAGGTCAGGTCATGATTCCAGGGTTGTGGGATTGAGCCCTGCATTGGGCTTTGCACTGAACATGGAGCCTGCTTAAGATTCCCTGTCTTTCCCTCTGCCCCTCTCCCCCGACTTGTGCTCTCTTTCTCAAAAACCGCTTTTAAAATTAGTTAAGATTTATTTATTATCTTATAACATAATGTATTTATTAATCCAGTCAAAATGGGCAAAGGTTCTGAATAGATATTTTTCCAGAGAAAACACACAAACGACCAACATGTACATGAAAAGGTGCCCAACATACCAATCATCAGGGAAATGCAAATCAAAATTGCAATGATAGCACCTCATGCTTGTTATAATGGCTATTATAAAGAAGACAAGAGAAGACAAGGATGTGGAGAAAAGGGAACACTTGTGCACTCTTGATGGGAATGTCAATTGGTAGAGCCACTATGGGAAACAGTATGGAGCTTCTTCCAAAAATTAGAAATAGAACTACTGTATAATCCAACAATCCCATTTCTGGGTATGTATTCAAAGGAAATTAAAACCGAATACTGAAGAGATATCTGCACTCCCATGTTTATTACCAAACTGTTCACAATAGCCAAAGTATGAAACAACCTAAGTGTCCATCAACAGATGAATGATAAAGAAGTTGGTATACCAATTTGACAATAAATTTCATATATTGAAAAAAAAAAGATGGAAAAAAAAAAGAAAAAAAAAGGTGGTATAGACATACAATGGAATATTATTTGGCCGTGAGAAAGAAGGCAATCCTAACGTTTGTGACAACATGAATGGACTTTGAGGGCATTATGCTAAGTGAAATAAACCAAGAGAGAAAGACATACTGCATGATATCACTTATTTTTTTAGTGTTTGTTTATTTTGGAGAGAGAGAGGGACAGAACATGAGTGGGAGAGGGGCAGAGAGAGAGGGAGACAAAGAATCTGAAGCAGACTCCAGGCTCTGAGCTGTCAGCACAGAGCCCGATGTGGGGCTCAAACTCATGGACTGTGAGATCATGACCTGAGCTGAAATCAGATGTTTAACTGACTAAGCCACCCAGGTGCCCTACATGATATCACTTCTATATGGAATCTTAAAAAAAGGTCAAACTCATGGGAAAAGACAGTAGAAAGGTGGTTGCCAGGGGCTGAGGAGTGGGAGAAATAAAGAGGTTGGTAAAAGGTACAAACTTTCAGCTATAAGGTGAATAAGGTCTGTGAATCTAATGTAAAACATGGTGACTATAGTTGATGACACTTTATTATATAACTGTAATTAGCCAAGGAAGTAGAATTTAAATGTTCTCATTAAAAATGTATATATAAGGATGGATGCATTAATTAACTAGATGGTGGGAATCCTTTCACAATTAAAAAAAATAATAATGCAATGAATTAGGATTGTATCTATTGAACAATGAAAAATGGCAGAAATATTCCCAAACTTTCATTAGAGCTTTCACCTTATAGAATTTTGTCTTCGAAGTCAGGGTAAGAAAATTCCTCTTTTGTCAGTTCTGCCTTAATGAGGTATAACTAGAAAATTTTATTTATTTATATATTTAGAAAAATTTTAAGTTTCAAACCATTTGTAGTTTTGTTTTCTCTTTGGGTGTTTTAATAAACTGTAGATAAATAGTCATCAGTAAGCCACAGATACAGAAACTCACTACTCACAAGACTCCTGGTTGTCCCATCCTCCAGTACCTTAAGTAACTGCTGTATGGTTATTGACATTCAACTCAAATTAACGCATTCAGGGTCCTCCCTCAAGGCATTTTTACTCCAGGTATATGCAGGAAGAATGGAGAAGAATGCCACCTATCCACACCTGAGTACTCTCCTCTCCATCAGCAGGCATGGAGTTAGCAGGGAGAACCCTGGTTGGGAAATTTGAAGACCGAGGTTCTCACTCTATCGCCATGTTGCTATGTGATCTCAAGTACATCACTTCATGTCAATGGCATTAACTATTTCTCATTTATAAAAATGATGGAGCTTGATTTAAGATGTTTTCAAGAGTCCTCTGAGATTATTTTTGTCTTTATCTGTCTATCTATTTACAGAAATAAGATTGCCCTGACTTTAAAAAAAAAAATTATCTGCCTGGTTTTGTTCTTTACTGGTCTACCAGAAGCACGTGAAAGAAGCTGCTTGCCAGGAGGCTAGAGAAACCAGAGGACAGTGGTAATGCAATGAGCTTTGGGTTTCAAATGCCAAACTTAGGACAGCTGAAAATTCGACTGATTTGGGCTACCAGTAATATAAGTTGGTAGGTGAGTTGAAAGTGTGAGATAAGATCTCAAATCCTGGCCTATTGATGTCTACAACATTTAGTATTAACTGGGTTTCCCTTCCCTTCAAGTAACTACTGGGGACTTCCTAGAAGAGTTCTCCAAGGAATGCACCTTATATTATTACCGAGGACATATATACATACATACATATCTACTTACATATATACCTACCTGACTGAACCAATACTTAGCCTTATAACACCTAATGCATTGTTATTTTCTATTGTATATGTTTTTGTTTTTTAATTCTTAGCTTCCAACAGCAATTTAAAAGTATTGCCTTGGGAAAGAAGGAATATGGCTAGCAGCTGTCTCCTTCTTGGATCTGTGTTGCGGATTTTAGAACAGATGTTTGTTATTCCCTCCCAAGCTTTCTAGGCAATGTGCCAGTGGGCCTGTCCTGCTGTTGGTCTTTGAGTTGATGGCCCATCTGTCCTGGATCTTGATGAGAGTGGGGGCAGAAGTGGGGGGTACAGGGAGAAAGCTCATTAAACATGGTCTTGTTCTAGGATTTAGAATGTGGTGGGTATGCACTGAATCACTATGTGAGGTGGTGCTTTAAAAGAGATTTGGGTCTATGATTCAAAAATTTCTTAAAAAAATAAATAATTCAGAAATGTAGTCATCTTCTGCTGTCCATCAGTAATCTGTTACTGAAAACCAGGTGTTCTGCATGCAAATGCTAATCTGGAGCCTATTTCTCATTTATTTAGGTAGGAAAACATGTTATGTCAACCCCAAGCCCTCAACCAATTTCTTAAACAGGCAACTAAAGTGTGGTAATATACCTATATATAATGTTTAAAAATCCAAACCATCTTTTTAGGTGTGAAGTGCTTAAGATATTATTTCTTTTTCACCAAATAATTAATATAATCAGTAACAGCAGATTTTGTACAAAGGCCACTGACCAAGATGGTTTAATGTTTTCTTTAACTTGACTTCATTTAAACAGGCTTCTTTCTGACTCTAGGCGCCTCAACTCCCTTTTCTTAGAATATTTACTTTAGAAAACTTGTAAATTCTTTCTCTACCCCTCTGAGATATAAATCTATTAAAAGCCTCTGATCAGTTTTACAACCCAGGAAAATCTCAGGAACCATCTCTTTGAAATTTAATTAGCAAAGGATATAACACCCCTATCTCTCAGCTTCCATGGCGGGATAGGAGCCAACTCCAAGGTTTCTTGCTCCAAGTTACAAAACTATTTCTTGTCGTAAAGATAAGAGACATTTATTTTTTCTTTGGATAAAGCCCATTAGCAAATACAGATGGCCTGTGATGTCCCCCTAACATCCTCCAGTACTTTTCCACTAACTCACCCCAGCCCATAAACAGCCCTGCCCAGTCTGCTGCTGTGGAGTTGAGTTCAGACTTCGTGCTGGCCTCTCTCCTATTGCAGTAGCCTCAGATAAAGTCTCCTGCACCAGTTTAACTTTCTCCAGTGAAATTTTTGCTTTCATACCACCAATGGTCCTGTACTACACTCCTTTTCAAGACACTCAATTCCACCATTTTCAAAAATTTGAACAGGATCTTTGTTAGTTTCCTAGGGCTGCCATGACAAATCACCATAAATTGGAAAGTTTAAAAAAACCTAGAAGTTTATTCTTTTACTAATCTGGAAGCCAGAAGCCCCAAATCAAAGTGGTTAACAGCCAGGCTCTTTGTGAAGGCTCTAAGAAAGAATCAGTTTCATGCCTTTCTCTTGGCTTTTGGTGTTGCCAGTAATCCTTAATGTTCCTTGACTTGCAGATGCATCATTGCAATCACTGCTTACATGTTCACGTTGCATTCTCCCTGTGTGTGTCTGTCCCTGTGTCTTTTCTTCTTAAAAGGAAACCAGTCATATTGGATCATGGGCCCATACCACTTTAGTATGACCTCATTTTAACTTAAAAAAAAATTTTTTTTTGAGAGAGAGAGAGAGAGAGACAGAGAATCCTAAGGAGGCTCCACACCACCAGCACAGAGCCCAATGTGGGGCCTGAACCCACAAACCATGAGATCATGACCTGAGCTAAAACATAGAGTCAGTTGCTTAACTGACCGAGACACCCAGGTGCCCCTAAACTTACATTTTAATTACATCTGCAAAGACCCTATTTCCAAATAAGGTCACATTCACAAGTACCAGGGGTTAGAATTACAATATACTGGGAGGGGGGAGGGACACATAATGCAACCCACAACTGACTCTGAAGAAACATCAATAGTATTTAGAATGAAAGACATTTTTCTATATTATTTTGTTAAAAATATTGTATTATGGTTAAGACACAAATAGAAGATTTTTCTATGTAAATGTTGGCTGGAAATGTTATATTGAGAGATAAGTATGTTCTATGAAGTTTGGGTATTGATGTAGGCAGACCAGGTCCAAGGGCCCAGAGTGGGTCCCGCAGGACCAGCCAAGAAGGTCCTTGGCTTTGTGCAGGATAGAAATCAAATGCAAGCCAGGAGCAAGTGAGAAGAGAGTTTATTGAATAGTGTTAAGTGATAGACTATAGCAGATGGAAGCTCTGGAAGACTTGGAAAAGGAGAAGTGAATCTCTCCTTTGCTTGAGGTGAAGGATTTATACTGGAAAGAGGTCCAGGGTATGTATTCCTTCAGGAATCTAGGATGGGGTGCAATCACAGGTGAGTGTCAGGTAAACGATAGATGTTATTCCATAAATCACCAAAGGCACCACTAAAGGTATTGATGCAGTGTCAATCAAGATTTGTTTGAAGCTGATCTCCTGGAACATGTTTGGGATCCAGTTCTTTTGAGATGTTATCAGGTGTTTGGGGGCCTAAGACGAAACTCAGAGAATGATCAACTTTCTTGCTTCCCCTCTAGAATAGGAACATATCTTCTTTGGTTTACTCAGATGCAAAATATAGAACATGAATAAATGGGATTTAGCAGAGAAATGGTGGAAATAGAGCCTTTCTAAAATGGAGTCCCTTCAGTTTCCCTATCTCAGTATTAAATATGAAGAGGTATCTCTTTTGGGAGAAGACTTATCTAAGAGACATTGTACAGGAAAAGTAGTAATTGGCTTAGGTTTGGTGAGGGTGAAGCTTTTTAAGGATGAGTTGGTGGATGTGTCAAAGCAAAACCAGACAAGTAAGGAGATTGCTTTTATTTGGGCTATCAGGGTGCCTCTGGGGGAGGGGTATTGCCTTAGATTTATATAGGGAGGAGTAAGCAGACAATGAGTGGGATGATTTAGAGTTGGGTTGTTATGTAAGCAGAAGTCTCAGTGAGGTAGCTGAATACGAAATATTTTTCTCTGTGGTTAGCTAGTTTCAGGGAGAACAAATAGTTCTAATCTTAGCTCATCAATTACAACAAAGAAGGGGAAGTTGGAAGATCTGTGCCTGCTCTGGTCATCACGTTCTGAAAAGGGAGGAAAAGATCTGCATTTGGCCTGGTTACAGTTAAACAGAGAAATCATCTGTGAGAATTCAGGGGGTCATAAGAAAGGGTGGACAGTGAGGTTTATCTAAGCCAAATGGGTAAGGGTGACTGTTTGAGTAAGCCCTTTCCTAGAACACAAAGGAATGGGGGAGATTTCGGGAAAGCAAAATATTGGGGGAGGTGTTCTTTACCATCACTGCTTTCCAGAAGCACAGGACTTAGGTAAACTTCAGCACTGTCAACAGTCATGAGGAAGGGCCTGTGTAGGGCTGAATGCACATTGTCATTGTTTGCTATTAATTATTTACACTTAATCTTTTAAGAAAAGGTTTATCCTTGCAAAACAGATCCCACAGTTGTGGGACACTGCTGCCACCAAGTGGTGGTACCCACTTAGTGACTGCCAAACCTCAGACTTGCAAAGTAATGACATCCTTTTTTCAGACTCTACGGGGGCTACGTGTACCCTAGGAGAGTGCAAGAAAAACCACTGGGATGCAGGAATTAAAAAACAGAATTTCTGCTTCATTTTATTTTTATCAAAAAAGCAAGCAAGAATTTAAACTTAGTACTAGGATTTAACATACTATTTTACACTGGGTTTCTCACCCTGAATTTATGTCACATGTCACTTTCTTGGGGAAGAACAGAAGCTTCACATAGTGGTAACTTCCTTCTCTGAACCTCTTTAGAGTGTAGTAATATAGTGCAGATTATGAGTGCCTGATTAAAGGGCAGATAATATCTAGTTTCAGTTAAATTTGTCCTTACACATGGACAAGTGACTTTAAAAGACTCCTACTGAGAAATTGTTGGTTTAAAAAATAATGTATGTGCCATCAAATAGGAATCCATGGGAGCACTGACAAATACTCTTACAGTGCTAGAAGATCTTTGTCAGCTACTTAAAAAGAAAAAACCCCAAGAATATAGCATATTTTACAAGAAGCTGGTCAAAAATTCAAAATGATCAACCCTATTTGAAATATGGATTTACTTTAACTATTTTTTAATGTTTATTTATTTTGAGAGAGAGAAGGAGAGCATGAGTAGGGGAGGGGCAGAGAGACAGGGAGAGAGACAGAATCTCAAGCAGGCTCAGCTGTCAGAACAACGCCCTATGCTGGGCTCAAACTCACAATCTGTGAGATCATGACCTGAGCCGAAATCAAGAGTCAGATGCTCAACAGACTGAGCCACCCAGGTGCCCCAAGTATTGTTAAAACAAACTTCACCCCAATTGTTGTGTATGAAGAGGTTTCATAAGATATCTGTTTTGGCTATTACAGCTACCTGTCCATCAAGATTTGAAATAAACTGAAGTTAGAGCCAGTTATTTACATCTCTATTTTATAGTGTTAATCAGCCTTTTCAAAACTTGTGGAAAGGCAGCATGTATAACCACTGGCCCTTTCCCTGTTATAGCAGAAAAGACCTGTGACTGTTTGCCCCCTTACGATATATGTTAGAGTATAATGTTCAAAAAGGTAAAGTCACGACTGTCTAGCAAATACAAAATGAGCACATTTCAAAGATTTCATTTAATGCATTAATTAATGAAGGAACGAGCCAAGATATTATGACAAATTTAAAGAAGCAAGGACATTTATAGAATAAGATGTATGAAATATAAAATACTCAATTGGCCATAAATCTTTGGAATTATCAGTTCCACTGACAGAAGTTATTTGCATCTCTTGCAGACAAAAATCTTCAAGTTAACAAGTGTTAAAGAACAGATATTCAACTGAGTAAATTTGAAGAACTAATTGGCTTTACTCAAGGATTCATAGATGGGCAGCATCCCCTCTAGCAAGTAGATGCTCTGAGGAATTGTGCAAAATGGAAAGTTTTTATAGGAAGGAGGGTGGGGCAAGGAAGCTATTAGGGAGGGAAAAGAAAGGATTGTTTCAGGTCTTCTTATAAGATGACCTCGTTAGTGCTGATCAGAAATTTCCAGACCAATTGGTTTAAAATTCCACTCTTGTGAGAGACTCAAACTGCATTTAGGTTAGGCGGTAAAGCTTGGTGGGATTTAACATAAGTGACTCCATTTTGGTCATGTTTCTTGTTTAACACAAGTAATATCCTAATTCTGGGACCTTTAATCAATAGTAAATAATGAGGTAAACTTTACATTACTATGATCCTCTGGCCAAATTTAGCCCATGTGATTTGTTTTGTTTTGTTTATTTTTGACAGACAGAGACAGAAAATGAGCAGGGGTAGGAGGAGGGGCAGAAAGAGAGGGAGACACCAAATCTGAAGCAGGCTCCAGGTTCTGAGCTGTCAGCTCAGAGCTCAACACGGAGGTTGAACCCATGAACCCTGAGATCATGACCTGAGCCGAAGTCGGACACTTAATCACTGAACCACCCAAGCACCTCTAGCCCATGTGTTTTATAAATAAAGTTTTATTAGAACTCAGCAAGGTCATTCCTTACTGCCTATGACTGCTTTTGTGTTACAGTGGAAGACCTGAGTACTCAAGAGTGCTAACGCCCACAAAGCCTAACATATTTACTATCTAGACCTTAACAATTTGTTGGCAACTTGTCCTTGTCAATACTTGGGTGGGTTTTATCCCCACATGATGCAGAAAGGATGGGCTACTCACCTTTTCTGCCTTATTTCCAAGTTTTGGATAACTTTCTTGACAGCTACTTGAAAACCCTCAATACATAGTTTATCTCTTTTCGTTATCTTCAGGTAAGTCTTTTGGTGCAAATTTCCTGTTTTATTTTATTTTTCCCTTCAGAATGTTCTAGATATTTATTTTCTTTTATGTTGTTTTATTAATTACAAGTAACTCAGACGGCATTTATTTTTATCCTTGTAAATTAACTACAGCATTTCTTAAAGTATAAAGTGTTGCATTTTTACTGTGAAGTTTAATTGACCACATCATGATATATATTGTTGTAGTTGTGAATGTCATTTTCTTGGAGGACAATGAGACCACCCATCTGCACTGTCTTCATTTCAGTAACATTTTCTTTCATATTTGATATTATCTTTAACATTTCATTTGGTATGCTTTCTCAAATTTACTCTAATCATGTGTCTGTAAGTATTCCATGGTCTACCATTCATTTCTCTCATTTTTCCTTCAGTCACCATGTGGATTTCTTTTGTAATTGTACTTTCCACAAGCCTCTTCCCCAGTTTATTTTTTTTTTTACAGTGTCACTTTTATTTAGGTAGTCAAAATGTGTTCAGCGATAGCATTAACTTTATTTATTTATTTATTTATTTATTTAACCATTTATTTTTGAGAGACAGAGAGAGACAGAACATGAGTTGGAGAGGGGCACAGAGAGGGAGACCCAGAATCTGAAGCAGGCTCCAAGCTCTGAGCTGTCAGCACAGAGCGCGATGCAGGTCTCAAACCCACAGACCGTGAGATCATGACCTGAGCCAAAGCTGGACTAAGCCACCCAGGCACCCCTTTTATCTTAATTTATATACCTAGCTCCACCAGCTTTTTTTTCTTTCTGTCTTGTGTTCTCTTCACTCATCCTTAAGCAAATATTTGTATTCATGTACTTTTTTAACATTTTTTTATTAAAAAAAATTTTTTAATGTTTGTTTATTTTCAAGAGAGAGAGAGAGAGAGAGAGCACAAGCACAAGCAGGGGAGGAACAGAGAGAGACACACAGAATCCGAAGAAGGCTCCAGGCTCTGAGCTGTCAGCACAGAGCCCGATGGGGGGCTCGGACCCACCAACTGTGAGATCATGACCTGAGCTGAAGTTGGACGCTTAACTGACTGAGCCACCCAGGTGCCTCACCACGTATTCTTTAATGTTTGATCTAGGTCACTAGTAAAATGTAAAAGGGTATATAACTCAGGAATAGCCAGATGGAAGAGATGCACAGGGCAAGGTCTTTGGGAAAGAGTGCAGGACTGTCATGTTCTCTGGGCACACCATTCTCCCCAAATCTCCACGTGTTCACCAACTTGGAAACTCCAAATTCCCTAAGTTTTAATCTAACCAATGTTTATTGAACACACACTATGTGCCAGATACTGCAATGAATAGAACCTGGCTGTGTCACTTTCAGTTTAGTGAGAAACACAGATGTGTAGTGGTAAAGGTGTTCTCTCTAAGAGGTAAAATCTGAGTCCTGTCTGAGAAAGATGTCCTAGGTATGCGAAGCCTGAAAGCAGGGGTGGAAATGAGACACAGTTAATGGTTGCTAAAGGACTTTGGGATCTCCTTGGTTTTTAGAAGGGAACTTGTGATTAAGGGAAAGTAAGATTAAAGTCCTATTTGGGGGAAGCTAAGATAGCAGTGCAATAGGAGGAACCTGGGCTATTCTTGTCCCTCAAACAGGTAGATAACTATCAAATCATTCTGAATACCCAAGAAATTGACCTGAGGACTGACAGAACAAGCTGCACAACTAGAGGGACAGAAGGTAGGAAGGAGGAAGGTAGGAAGTATGTGGAGATGTGGTTTAAGAGAAATGGATCATGGGTGCTGCTGAGGGGAGGGAGCCCTAGTCAGAGAGAAAGGTGAGAGAGAGTGGAGCACGCAGGGATGAGCACAAGGAGAACACTTCCCCAAAGCCATTGGCTGGGGGAAGGGGCTGATTTTTGTGAGTTCTTGCAACCAAAGGGGCTTAGAGACTGGAGTGTTAAAGGTCTGTGGGCTTGGCTGGGACAGAGTTCTGAGGGCACTGCTCTACTCATAGAGAGAAGGCAGGCAAGCAACCCTGGAGCAGAGGGAGTGATCTGAGAATTACCTAAGGTGCATGGGGAGAGACTGCTCTTCTTGGGGTGCATTTGTGAGAGGTGGCATTCACAGAATCACCTCTCTGGAGACAAAAAAGCAGGCAGGCACCATTTCCCTCCTGTGGCCCTCAGCATAGGTGCACAGAAACCTGCTGAGGGCAGCTGACCCAGATACTGGCTGTCTAGCCTGCTTTGTTCCAAACCCCATGCCCCTGCATTCTGCTGTGACTGCCATTCTCAGTCAAATCTGCATTGGTCCCAGCGCAGTGAGACCCTCCCCCCAGAAGACCAGTGCAAGCCCTTGCCACAGCACATCCCTAATGTTTGATGTTTTAAAAGTCAGTAGTCTTGGCTGGAATAGAGCCCAAAGTGCACCGCACTGTTTCAGGCAGGCAAGCAACCCGGAGACGGAGACAATAGCATGAAAACAGAGCTCTGAAAAACACCTGGGATACACAAGGGGAAATTATTTGCTCTTCTGGGAGGGCCTTCCTGAGAGCAGCAAGCATGGACTCCTCTCTGCTAGGACAAAGGAACTGATTGGTGCCATTTTCCTCCCCCCACCCCTTAGCATAAACCAACTTCAGTACATAGCACAAGGCCAACACTGGCTGCCTAACCTCCTTATAGGAAGTCCTACCCCCCTGTGCTCTGCTGGTACTGCTTTTCTCTGACAAGTGTGCCTAAGGAGTAGTGCAGTGGGCCCCTTCCCCAGAAGACCAGCAGAAATCTCTGCACATACCATGTCTACTGACCATGGAGTTCTGCAATTCTTCTGTTCTAGTGGAAGTAGCATCAGGTCTCATTTAACAAGTAGACCAGAGCATGTCTAGTCAAAACTTGCCCCACCCTGGCTAAGGTCCAGACACAGCCCACTATAGGCAAGGAGAACTTCACAGGCAACTGACCTGAGGGATAAAGCAGCCAATACAGCAGCACAATGCATACAGCACACACCAGAGACACTCCCTGAAACACCAGACCCTTGACATCATATGACCTCTTCATAAAGCTATTACTCTCAAGAGCAGGAAATATAATAGACTTTTCTAAGACACAGAAAAAGATAGAGGAATTCATTCCAAAAGAAAGAAGAAAAGGTTATGGTCAGAGATCTAAGTGAAACAGATATAATACACCTGATGGAGAATTTAAAGCAGCAATCATAAGGATACTCTCTGAGCTTGAGAAAAGCATGGAAGAGATTATGGAGTCCCTTACCACAGAGATACAAGAGTAAAAAAATATCCATTCTGAAATTAAAAATGCAATAACTGAGATTCAAAACTATCTGGATGTAATGACCACAAGGAGGGAAGAAGCAGAGGAACAAATAAGTGATATAGAAGATAGAATAATGGAAAATAATGAAGGTGATCAAAACAGAAAAAGCAGAACTATGGACCACAAGAATAGACTTAGGGAGCTCAGTGACTCCATCAAATGTAATAACATTCATATCATAGGAGTCCCCAAAAAAGAAGAGAGAGAAAAGGGGGCAGGAGGTTAATTTGAGGAAATAATAGCTGAAAACCCCACTAAACTTGGGGAAGGAAACAAACATTCAAATCCAGGAGGTTGAGAGATTTCCCATCAAAATCAACAATGGCAGGCCAATACCAAGACATATTGTAGGTAAATTTGCAAAATATAGTGATAAAGAAAAATCCCTAAAAGCAATAAGATGAAAGAAGTCCATAACTTACAAAGGAAGACCTATAAGGCTAGCTGCAGATCTGTCCACAGAAACTTGGCAAGCCAGAAGAGAGTGGTGTAATATATTCAATATGCTAAATGGGAAAAATCTGTAGCCAAGAGTACTCTGCCAAGAAGGCTATCATTCAGAATAGAAAGGAGGGATAAAGAATTTCCCAAACAAAAACTAAAAAAGTTCATGGCCACTAAACCAGCCCTGCAAGAAATATAAAAGGGGACTCTCTGAGTCAGAAGGGAAGACTAAAAGTGGCAAAGATTAAAGAGGAACAGAGAAAATTTCCAGAAACAATGACAAAACAAGTAAAAAATGACACTAAATACATATCTATCAATAATTACTCTGAATGTAAATGGACTAAATGCCTCAACCAAAAGACATAGCTTGCCAGATGGGTAAAAGACAAAAACAAAAAAAACCCAAGAACCATCTATATGCTGCCTAGAAGAGATGCATTTTAGACCTAAAGGTATCTGCAGATTGAAAGTGAGGGGATGGAGAAACATTTATCATGCAAATGGAAGTCAAAAGACTTTGAGAGTGTTTTAGAGTGCACATAGAACATTATCCAGAATAGATCACATATTAAGTCACAAATCAGGCCTCAACAAGTACAAAAAGATTGAGAGCATGCCATGAATATTTTCTGACGATACGCTATGAAACTTGAGATCAATCAATAGAAAAAATATGGAAAGACCACAAATATATGGAGGTTAAACAGCATGGTACTAAAGAATGAATGGGTAAACCAGGAAATTAAAGAAGAAATATAAAAATACAAGGAAGCAAATAAAAATGAAAACACAATGGTCCAAAACTTTTAGGAATCAACAAAAGTGGTCATAAGAGGGAAGTATATAGCAATGCAGGCCAATTTCAAGAGGCTAGAAAAATCTCAAATAAATAACCTAAGTTTCCACCTAAAGGAGCTAGAGACAGAACAAATGAAACCTAAAGTCAATAAAAGGAAGGAAATAATAAAGATTAGAGCAGAAATAAGTGATATAGAAACTAAAAAAACAGTAGAACAGATCAATGAAACCAGGAGCTAGTTCTTTGAAAAAATCAATAAAATTGATAAACCTTTAGCCAGACTTACCAAAAAAGAAAAGAGAAAGGACCCAAAAATAAAATCACAAACAAGAGAACAGAAATAATAATCAACACTACAGAACACAAACAATTATGAGAATATTATGAAAAATGATGTGCCAACAAATCAGATAATCTGGAAGAAATGGACAAATTCCTAGATAAACTAACAAAACTGAAGCAGGAAGAAACAAAATAAGCAGCAAAAGAAATGGAATCACTAATCAAAAATCTCCCACAAACAAAAGTCCAGGGCCAGATGAATTCCCAGGGGAATTCTACCAAACATTTAAAGAAGAGTTAGTACCTATTCTTCTCAAACTTTTCCAAAAAAATAGAAATGAAAGTAAAATTTCCAAACTCATTCTATGAAGCCAGCCTTCCTCTGATTCCAAAATCAGACAAAGACTCCACTAAAAAACAGAACTATAGGCCAATATTCCTGATGAACATGGATGCAAAACTTCTCAGCAAAAAACTAGCAAACCGAATCCAACAGTACATTAAAAGAATCATTCACCATGATCAAGTGGGATTTATTCATGGGTTGCAAGTTTGGTTCAATAATCACAAATCAGTGTGATACACCACATTATTAAAAGAAAGGATAAGAATCATGTGATCCTCTCATAGATGCAGATAAAGTATTTGACAAAACACAACATCTATTCATGATAAAAACCCTCAACAAAATAGGGAGACAGGGAACATACCTCAACATAATAAAGGCCACCCTTCATTATGTGAAAGGCCACCCTTTATTATTAGTGAAACCCACCACTAATATCATTCTCAATGGGGAAAAACTGAGAGCTTTTGCTGTATAGTCAGGAACAAGACAGGGATGTCCACTATCACCTTTGTTATTTAATTTTTTTAATGCGTATTTATTTTTGAGAGACAGAGAGCGATAGCACCAGCAGGGGATAGGCAAAAGGGAAGAGGGACCAAGGATCTAAAGTGGGCTCTACACTGACAGCGGAGAGCCTGATATGGGGCTCAGACTCATGAACTGTGAGATCATGACCTGAGCTGAAGTCAAGAGTAAGACGCTTAACTGACTGAGCCATCCAGGTGCCCCTCTCACTTTTGTTATTTAACATAGTACCGGAAGTCCCAGTGTCAGCAATCAGACAACAGAAGAAATGAAAGGCATCCAAACCAGCAAGGAAGAAGTAAAACTTTCACTATTTGCAGACAACATGATACTTTATATAGAAAACCTGAAAGACTCCGCCAAAAAATTGCTGGAACTGATACATGAGTTCAATAGCGTCAGGTACAAAATCAAAGTACAGAAATCTGTTGCATTTCTATACACCAATAATAAAGTAGCAGAATGAGAAATTAAGGAATCAATCCCATTTACGATTACATCAAAACCCATAGGATATAGAGGAATAAATCTAACCAAAGAGGTAAAAGATCTGTATTCTGAAAACTATAAAACACTGATGAGAGGCACCTGGGTGGTTCAGTTGGTTGAGCGTCCGACTTCGGCTCAGGTCATGATCTCATACTCCGTGGGTTCGAGCCCCATATCAAGCTCTGTGCTGACACCTCAGAGCCTGGAGCCTGCTTTGGATTCTGTGTCTCCTTCTCTCTCTGTTCCTCCCCTGCTCATGCTCTGTCTCTCTCTCTCTTTCAAAAATAAAGAAACATTAAAAAATTAAAAAAAAAAACAGTGATGAAAGAAATCGAAGAGGACACAAAGAAATGGAAAAACATTCCATGCTCGTGGATTGGAAGAGGAAATATTGTTAAAATGTTTATACTACCAAAGCAATCTACACATTTAATGCAACCCCTATAAAATACCACCAGCATTTTTCACAGAGCTCCGAAAAACAATCCTAAAATTTGTATGGAGGCACAAAAGTCCTGAAGTAGCTAAAGCACTCTTGAAAAAGAAAAGCAAAACTGGAGGCATGGCATCACGATTCAGGACTTCAAGTTACACTACAAAGCTGTAGTGATCAAGACAGTATAATAGGGGCACAGGGGCACCTGGGTGGCTGAGCCAGTTAAGCGTCCGACTTTGGCTCAGGTCATGATCTCACGGTTCTTGGGTTCGATCCCTGAGTCAGGCTCTGTGCTGTCCGGCTCAGAGCCTGGAGCCTGCTTCATATTCTGTGTGTGTGTCTCTCTCTGCCCCTCCCCTGCTCCCTCTCTGTCTTTCTCTCTCTCAAAAATAAATAAACACCAAAAAAATAAAATAAAATAATGGCATAAAAACAGACACATAGATCAATGGAACAGAGTAGAAAACCTAGAAATGGACCCACAGCTATATGGTTAACTAATCTTTCACAAAGCATGAAAGAATATCAAATGGAAAAAGACAGTCTCTTCAACAGTTGCTGTTGGGAAAACTGGACAGCAACATGCAAAAGAATAAAACTGGACCACTTTCTTACACCATACACAAAAACAAATTCAAAATGGATAAAAGACCTTAGAGGAGACAGAAAATCATCAAAAATTCTAGAGGAGAACACAGGCAGTAACCTCTTTGACATGGGCCATAACAACTTCTTACTAGATATGTCTCGAGGCAAGGGAAACAAAGCAAAAATAAACAATTGGGACTTCATCAAAATAAAATCTTCTGCACAGCAAAGGAAACAATCAACAAAACTAAAAGGCAAACTTTGGAATGGGAGAAGATATTTGCAAATGAAATATCTGATAAAGGGTTAGTATCCAAAACCTGTAAAGAATTTCTAAAACTCAAGACCCAAAAAACAATCCAGTTTAAAAATGGGTAGAAGACAAGAATAGACATTTTTTCCAAAGAAGATGTACAGATGGCTAAGAGACACGTGAAAAGATGCTCAACATCATTCATCATCAGGGGAATATAAATGCACACCATATTATACCCATCAGAATGGCTAAAATCAACAACAGGAAACAGGTGTTGGCGAGGCTGCAGAGAATGGGGAACCCTCTTACACTGTTGGTGGGAATGCAAACTGGTGCAGCCACTCTGGAAAACAGTATGGAGGTTCCTCAAAAAGTTTAAAGTGAATCTACCCTATGATCCAGCAATAGCACTACTAGCTTTTTACCCAAAGAACACAAAAATACTAATTCAGAGGGATGTATGCACCCCAATGTTTATAACAGCATTATCTACAACAGCCAAAATATGGAAATGTGGAATATGGAAATAGTGTCCATGGACTGATGGTTGGATAAAGAAGAAGTGGTATATATGTATATACAATGGAATGTTACTCAGCCATAAAAAATGAAATCTTCCCATTTGCAATGAACGTGGATGGAGCTACAGATTATTATGCTGAGTGAAATAAGTCAGAGAAAGACAAATACCATATGATTTCACACATATGTGGAATTTAAGAAACAAAACAGTTTAAGAGAGGGGGGAAAAAAAGAGAGGCAAACCAGGAAATAGACTCTAGAGAACAAACAGGGTTACTGGAGGGGAAGTGTGTGTGGGAGGGGTGAGATAAACAGGTGATGGATATTAAGGAGGGCAGGTGTTGTGATGAGCACTGGGTTGTTGTTTTTTTTTTAATATGAAATTTATTGTCAAATTGGTTTCCATACAATACCCAGTGCTCATCCCAACAGGTGCCCTCCTCAATACCCATCACCCACCCCCCATCAACCCTTGTTCTCAGTTTTTAAGAGTCTCTTATGTTTTGGCTCTCTCCCACTCTAACCTTTCTTTTTTTTTTTTTTTTCCTTCCCCTCCCCCATGGTCTTCTGGTAAGTTTCTCAGGATCCACTAAGAGTAAAAACATATGGTATCTGTCTTTCTCTGTATGGCTTATTTCACTTAGCATCACACTCTCCAGTTCCATCCACGTGAGCACTGGGTTTTGTATGTAAGTGATGAGTCACTAAATCCTTCACCTGGAACTGATATTACACTGCATGTTAATTAAGTGGGATTTAAGTGAAAACCTGAAGAAAAATAAATAAATAAAGTTCTATTTTGGGATGAAGATAGGTGCTTTGCTCATTATTATAAAATTTCTTCTCATCTGTCTCCTTTCAGTAATAAATATGGTGTAACATCATTTTTACCATTCACTTGTTTTTATATACAGTTTAAAAAAACAATATGATTTTAATTTTAATGCTCAAGTTGAAATATAAATGATTGATAAAAAATTACTATAAAATTAATATATAGCTAATAAGTAAATGTTTGGTATGATCATACTAGAAGGCATAATGAATAGTGAGTTGCTTGGGCCTCTATATAGAAAAATGAGAATCTAGTAGGTACAAATGCATATAGAAACAGTTATAATCTTGTTGGACAGAAATTTTTTCCTCTATCTTTCAAAGTTTCTTCTGGCTAAGATTTAAATTGACATGAGACAGATTAACAGGAGAAAATCAAGTTTAATTTTGTATGTACAGGAACCCCACATACATGAGAGGTTCAAAAAGCAGTAAAATAGGGGCACCTGGGTGGCTCAGTAGGTTAAGCATCCCACTTCAGCTCAAGTCATGATCTCACAGTTTGTGGGTTCAAGCCCCACATCGGGCTCTGTGCTGACAGCTCAGAGCCTGGAGCCTGTTTCAGATTCTGTGCCTCCCTCGCTCTCTACCCCTCCCCCACTCGCTGTCTCCTTCTGTCTCAAAAATAAATAAACATTAAAAAAAATTTTTTTTTAAAAGAGCAGTAAAATGAGTTATATGTGCCATTCTGAGCTAAGAAATGGGTTAGAGGACTGGGGCTTCAGAGGGTGGGAGGGCAGTTCACAGGCAAAGAGAAGAGCAGGTGTTTCATAATTAGATGTTTGCCCTGCCATAGAGATTGGTCACTCAGTTAAAATTTATCTCTGGTAATAACTCTCCTTGTGGGAAAGGCTCCTTATGTAGATTCTTCTAGGTAGTTAATGGAGGGCAAATTTTTTCTTAACTTTTTCTTAAGCCTGCAGGGCCTCAGTCATGTTCACCTCAAAATAGTACACAGGCCAAAGTGGCATATTTTGTGGAGGCTTGTTCTGAACCACTTCAATGTATCACCAACTCAAAAACTATAACCCAAGGTGGCTTCAGAGAAATGATTTTCCAAAATGGTGAGTAACTCAGTAAACTCCTGGGCCAAGTAAAGTATAGTCTTTCCTAGATTTGCACAATGGTTGCATTTGTGGGAAATTCAGTGTCTAGTAAAAGCATGCAAAGTGTTTTGTTTATATGTGAAAAAAAATAGGTTTAAGCTCAAATAATTATGAACAGGTTTTTAACCTCTATAAATGTTTGGAGGGACTAGACATTCATACTCAGAAACAATTTTGCATTGTGAGACTATTCTACACATTGTTGTGTGCCTGGTCCCTACTAAACTAAATGAGAGTCCATATGAGTCCTTCCAATCCCAAATTCCAATAACTGAGACAATCAAAAAGACTTTCAGGGGGTGCCTGGGTGACTCAGTTGGTTAAGCACCTGACTTCAGCTCAGGTCATGATCACACTGTTTGTGAGTTCAAGCCCCACATCTGGCTCTGTGTGGACAGCTCAGAGCCTGGACCCTGCTGCGGATTCTGTGTCTCCCTCTCTTTCTCTGCCCCTCCCCCGCTCATGTTCTCTGTCTCTCTCTCAAAAATAAATAAACATTTTAAAAAGTTAAAAAAAAAAAAAAAAAGGCTTCAGAAACTTCCAAATTGACCTCTAGGGGGCAGTCTGATTCCTGTGGAGAATCACAACTTGAAAATCTCTGTTTTCTTCCACTTGCCTGTGAGGTTAGGTAGGGTGGCATTATTCTGTTGCCTGGGGGGCTGGCTTGGGGTGGGGGTGAGTGGTGGAAACAAAGGAACAATTTTTCCCTCTTGCTAGCCATCAGGGAAGACTGCAATACTAGGGCTTTTACATAAATGAATGGGTAGGTAATTTTGACACATTTCTCATGCATTTTAAAATTTCCTTGATCAGTTTTCCTTGTAGAAAGCTGGAGTCAAAAACCCCTCCCTATAAATATGATAGAATAAATGCAGAGATATCCATGTATATCGACATGTATGTATGTAAATGTACAGATATGTATATCGTATGTATACACACACATATTCATCATGTTGTTTGTACTGTAGAAAAAGTACAGGCAATAAATAAATGTCCACAAAGAGGAGAGTAGATTAAACAAACAAAGAAAAACAAACAAAATCCTGTGGCACCTGCATAAAATGGAATAGCATTGTAGCCATTTTTAAAAAATGAGATAAATCAGGGGCACCTGGGTGTGTCAGTCAGTTAACTGTCCAACTTCAGCTCAGGTCATGATCTCAAAACTCGTGAGTATGAGCCCTCCATCGGGCTCTTTGCTGTCAGCACAGAGCCTGCTTCAGATTGTCTCCCTCTTTCTCTGCCCCTCCCCCGCTGGTGCTCTCAAGTGCTCTCTCTCTCTCAAAAATAAAAAAACATTTTTTAAAAAATGAAGTAGATCAATTCATTGGCCTTGAAGAATGTCCTTAAGAACAACATAACTATAAATTTGATGTGTACAGAAATAGAATTGAAAGAATATAAACTGAAATACTATTAGTGGTTATTCTGGAATCTGAAAATTACAGGGGGTATAGGGACTTTCATAGTAGGGTGACCTCCTAAGTCATGACCACAACCCACAGAAAGCCACGTGTGATATCAGGTTTCAATTAGGTATCTTTTTTTCTTTTTTTCTTCTTCAGTATTGTTTAAACTTATGTGACCATGAAACCCTATTTACCTTTCAGAGAAAGTGATATTTGAAGAAACTGATAGCATGATAAATGTAAGTGTGTGAGTTTTCTTGTGAAATTATACTGGCAGGCACAGAGAGCTCTAATTATGTTCCAGGCATCATTCTAGGGCTTTATAAGGATTCGCTCACTTAATATTCATGGCAAGTCTATGAGGTGAGTTGTTCTCATGATCTTACCTACGTCCAGCTTCATAAAACTATTCAGTGGTAGAGCTGGGGTTTGAACCTGGATAGTCTTGCTCTAGAATCTACACTACCTGATGATATTCAATCTATTTCTCTACCTAGTCTAGAAATGCTCAGGCAAACTCAAAGTATGCTGGGTAGATGAATTTACTACTGTTTTCTGCCAATCCAGATACTGTTCTCTATCAATCCAGTAACCTTAGCAAAACTGAGAATTTTGTCAGTCTTAAATCACTTCAATTCATATCCCCATCCTAGTTGGTCTTCCTGCTTTCTGTATAGTCACTTTATTTCTTAAAACTTCCAAGACTTTTAGGGTAGAGCCGAAATCCCTTACTTTTGCTTACAAATCTGTGTATGATCTTGCCTGTCTTTATGTTCCAGTTGAGGGCTGGACAACTGGAGGGCAAGCTGAGGGCAAAGTACAAGCTAACAGCACCCCACCCCAACGTGGGGTATGTGTGATATTCCTCAGACACTCCTGGCTGCCCAAGAACAGAAGAAAGGAAAGAAACCAAATGGTTGACTTGGTAGAGATCACAGTTATGCAGGACAGGAGTCTCCTTCAGTTCATGTATAACTGCAAGAAAAAGGCGATCTTATCCATACCCTCATCTCTAAAAACCTATAGATTCTGTTTCCTAGAGACCTAATATCACCCTCATCAAGATGTAAGGGGGTTTAAGTTCTTGTCATGGTGATGTGTGAAAAAAGGCAAATTAAAAATTAAATTCCTTTACTGTCTACAGCCCATTGACATCCTTGAAACTGGCAGAGTGATCGTCCTCTAGTTACTCAGCTGCCTGTGTGAGCTGTGCTAGGGGCAAAAGGGAATCTTGGCCTAACATTATCCTGACCCCTCAGGATCCTGTAAGTTTACTTTCACATATAAAAATTCCTTTGGAAACTTCCTTTATCTCAGCTCTCCCAAGATATATGCTGGCAATCATACTCCAAGCTTGTGGCCCCTGATACACATCGGAAGGGTCTCATGACTGAGGTTTTACTAAACGGTAATAAATGGTGTTTTCCTAACAACAGCTAGCCCCTCAGGGTCCTGGAAACCTTGCTTCCAAAATACCTTTAGAGACTTACTCTATCCCTAAACCCCTCCTAATTTGAAAGTATAAAATCAATTACCCATCACAACCCCAATGCAGCTCTTTCTGCCCATGGGTCCTGTCCTGGTACTTTTATTTATTTTTTTAATGTTTATTTGTTTTAGAGACAGAGAGAGAGAGAGACAGAGAGAGTGTGTGTGAGCGGGGCAGAGTCAGAGAGGAGACACAGAATCTGAAGCAGGCTCCAGGCTCTGAGCTATCAGCATAGAGCCGGTTGTGGGACTTGAACTCACCAATCGTGAGATCACGGCCTGAGCTGAAGGGACACTTAACTGATTGAGCCACCCAGGCACCCTGTCCCCGTGCTTTAATAAAATCACCTTTTTGCACAAAGGTGTCTTCAAGAATTCTTGTTTGGCCATCAGCTCTGAACCCCACCATCACCCCAAAACCCCATCACAATCTCATCTCTTGCTTCCTCCCCACTTCCAATACATAGACACTCTCTCTGCCAAAGAGACCCCCTTCATTTGTTCCAGCAGGAGAACCTCTGCTCGTGCTGTTCTTTCTACCTGAAACTGCCTCCCCTCAAATCCCACATATTTCTGGCTAACTTCTGTACATTCTTCAGGCACCAGGTTGGCTGGTAATTTCTTTAGGAAGGCTTTCTGACCCCCAGATCTCAGATACTCAGGAACTTTTCCTGTATCTCCAGTCCTCCACACGGGAGGCACCCTGTACTTCCTATCTGTCATGAGCGTGCTATGAAGGTACACACATGAATTGTGTCTTTCTACAATGTCAGCTTTATTCAATCTTAAAGCAAGGTTAACATAATTATAACACAGGTTCACAATTCCAAATTCAATGATATTTCACCCACGTGTTTAACTTGGCTTCTTACACGGTACATAAAGTGAAGCACAAGACCAGCCACACAACCAACAAAATACAAGAGGGGGTAGGAAGTTAATAAACCAAACCCAAAGTCAGCCTGTGGGCAAGCAGTTGAGGTAAGGCCTCAGTCCAGCCTGGTCAGCTTGCAGCTCTTACTGCTTATTATGCTCAAACAATGAATTATCTCAGTTCTGTTTGGAGATGAACTGGGCAAAACCTTTAGCAGCAGCTGCCTTCTTGAAATGGTCAGACACAGAGGGGTCAGTGTCTGAAGAGTCTGACAATTTCCTGCAAAAATCCTCCCTTTTAAATGGGATTTTATCAGTCTTGGACCCCTGCAGACCTCTTTGCTTCTGTGAGTTATCAGTTCTGGGATGTCATCAGCTGGCTCGGGTCTTGGCCATATCTGGTAGCTGCATTATCCTTGGCTGCTTGAGTCAGTGATTGACACGGGGCTCTGCCCGACATGAATAACTTCATTTTGCTCTCTACACTATCACAGTTTGGGTTGTCTGTATCATCACCAAATTCTGTAATCTCTGTGAAGCAACTAGTGTCACTTTCACCTCTGTGTCTCCAACATCTGGCATATGGTAGATGCTCAATAAATATATTTTTTTAATATTTATTTATTTTTGAGAAAGAGACAGAGTGTGGGCGGTGGGAGGGGCAGAGAGAGAGAGGGAGACACAGAATCTGAAGCGGGCTCCGGGCTCTGAGCTGTCAGCACAGAGCCTGATGCTGTCACCACAAACTGTGAGATCATGACCTGAGCCAAGGTCAGACACTTAACTGACTGAGCCATCCAGGCATGCCAATAAATATTTTTTAAATGATGAATGGCTTAACCAAATAAAAAATGGAGAATGTTCTCTACTAGAAAATATTCATACCTCTTTTCTTAGTAATTTCACTTCTAGAATCTTTAAAAAAAACTTTTTTCTTTTTTGTTTATTTTTGAGAGAGAGAAAGAGACAGAGCGCAAGCAGGAGAGGAACAGAGAGAGAAGCAGACACAGAATCCGAAGCAGGCTCCAGGCTCTGAGCTATCACCACAGAGACCGACACAGGGCTTGAACTCATGAGCTGTGAGATCATGACCTGAGCTGAAGTAAGACACTTACCTGACTGAGCCACCCAGGTGGCCCTAGAATCTTATCTAAAGGAGAGAATCAGAGAAACTTAAAAAATTATGTTCATGATAACAGTAAAAAATACAAAAGAATCTAGATGAACAGCAAATAAAAAATGGAGAATGTTCTCTACTAGAAAATATTCATACCTCTTTTCTTAGTAATTTCACTTCTAGAATCTTTAAAAAAAACTTTTTTCTTTTTTGTTTATTTTTGAGAGAGAGAAAGAGAGCGCAAGCAGGAGAGGAACAGAGAGAGAAGCAGACACAGAATCCGAAGCAGGCTCCAGGCTCTGAGCTGTCAGCACAGAGCCCGATGCAGGGCTCGAACTCACAAACCGTGAGATCATGACCTGAGCTGAAGCCAGATGCTCAACTGACTGAGCCAACCAGGTGCCCCAAATGTGTTACTTTCTTTTTTTTTTTTTTTAACGTTTATTTATTTTTGAGACAGAGAGAGACAGAGCATGAACGGGGGAGGGTCAGAGAGAGAGGGAGACACAGAATCGGAAGCAGGCTCCAGGCTCTGAGCCATCAGCCCAGAGCCCGACGCGGGGCTCGAACTCACCAACTGCGAGATCATGACCTGAGCTGAAGTCGGATGCTTAACCGACTGAGCCACCCAGGTGCCCCTGGGTTACTTTCTTAATCAGAGAAGAATAACTAAAATGTTTTACCACTAGATAGCTGGGTTATGATTATTTTGGCTTACGTTATTTTTTGTCAGAGTGAAGAAAATGCTAATTTAAAATTTTACAATTTAGTAAATGTCCCATGCTGTATATTTATTATATGAGTTTTTAAAGACTTATTTACTTTTACTGTTTCCTTTTCTTTTTTAATATTAATTTTATTTTTTAAAAATTTTTAAATGTTTATTTATTATTTTGAGGGAGAGACAGAGCATAAGAAGGGGCCTCCCTTCTTATAAGAAGGGGCCTCCCGCAGGGCTCATACCCACGAACCATGAGATAATGACCCGAGCTGAAGGCGGCCACTTAATCGACTGAACCACCCAGGTGCCCCAGTGCTGTTTTCTTTATTATGATTTTTGAAGTGAGATATAACTGACATATAACATTGTATTAGTTTTAGGTGTATGACATAATAATTTGATTTATGTATATATTGTAAAATGATTACCACAGTGAGTTTAGTTAACATCCATCACCATATAAGTTGAAAAGTTTTTCTTATGATGAGAATTTTTGAGATTTTCTTGTGATAACAATTTTTGAGATTTAGTCTCTTAGCAACTTTCAAAATACAATACAGTATTGTGAACTATAGTCACCATGCTAAACACTCATCCCTATGACTTATTAATTTTATTTTTTATTATTTTTTAAATAGTACTTTACTTTCATTTTTATTTTTTTATTTATTTGATTTACTTTATTTTATTAACTTTATTTTTTTAACTTACATCCAAATTAGTTAGCATATAGTGGAACAATGATTTCAGGAGTAGATTCCTTAATGCCCCTTACCACTTTAGCCCATGCCCCCTCCCACACCCCCTCCAGTAACCCTGTTTTTTTCTCCATATTTAAGAGTCTCTTATGTTTTGTCCCCCTTCCAGTTTTTATATTATTTTTGCTTCCCTTCTCTTATGTTCATGTTTTGTCTCTTAAATCCTCATAGGAGTGAAGTCATATGATTTTTGTCTTTCTCTGACTAATTTCACTTAGCGTAATACCCTCCAGTTCCTTCCACGTAGTTGCAAATGGCAAGATTTCATTCTTTTTGATTGCCAAGTAATACTCCATTGTGTATATATAACACCTCTTTATCCATTCATCCATTGATGGACATTTGGGCTCTTTCCATACTTTGGCTGTTGTTGATAATGCTCCTATAAACATGGAGGTGCATGTGTCCCTTCAAAACAGCACACCTGTATCCCTTGCATAAATACCTAGTAGTGCATTTCCTGGGTCGTAGGATAGTTCTATTTTTAGTTTTTTGAGGAATCTCCATGCTGTTTTCCAGAGTGGCTGCACCAGCTTGCATTCCCACCAGCAGTGCAAAAGAGATCCTCTTTCTCCACATCCTCGTCAACATCTGTTGTTGCCTGAGTTATTAATGTTAGCCATTCTGACAGGTGTCAGGTGGTATCTTATTGTGGTTTTGATTTGTATTTCATTGATGATGAGTGATGTTGAGCATTTTTTTCATGTATCAGTTGGCCATCTGGATGTCTTCTTTGGAGAAGTGTCTATTCATGTCTTTTGCCCATTTCTTCACTGGATTATTTGTTTTTTGGGTGTTGAGTTTGAGAAGTTCTGTATAGATTTTGGATGCTAACCCTTTATCTGATATGTCATTTGCAAATATCTTCTCCCATTCTGTCGATTGCCTTTTGGTTTTGCTGATTATTTCCTTCACTGTGTAGAAGCTTTTTGTTTTGATGAGGTCCCAGTAGTTCATTTTTGCTTTTGTTTCCCTTGCCTCTGGAGACATGTTGAATAAGAAGTTGCTGCGGCCAAGATCAAAGAGGTGTTTGCCTGCTTTCTCCTTGAGGATTTTGACGGCTTCCTGTCTTACATTTCGGTCTTTCATCCATTTTGAGTATATTTTTGTGTATGGTGTAAGAAAGTAGTCCAAGTTCATTCTTCTGCATGTTGCTGACCAGTTTTCCCAGCACCACTTGCTGAAGAGACTTATTCCATTGGATATTCTTTCCTGCTTTGTCAAAGATTAGTTGGCCATACGTTTGTGGGTCCGTTTCTGGGTTCTCTATTCTGTTCCATTGATCTGAGTGTCTGTTCTTGTGCCAGTACCATACTGTCTTGATGATTATAGCTTTGTAGTATAGCTTGAAGTCTGGGATTGTGATGCCTCCTGCTTTGGTTTTCTTTTTCAAGATTGCTTTGGCTATTCGGGGTCTTTTCTGGTTCCATACAAACTTTAGGATTGTTTGTTCTAGCTCTGTGCAGAATGCTGGTGTTATTTTGATAGGGATTATATTGAATATGTACATTGCTTTGGGTAGTATCAACGTTTTAACAATATTTGTTCTTCCTGTCCAGGAGCATGGACTCTTTTTCCAATTTTTTGTGTCTTCTTCAGTTTCTTTTATAAGCTGTCTATAGTTTTCAGTGTATAGATTTTTCACCTCTTTGGTTAGATTTATTCCTAGGTATTTTATGGTTTTTTTGTGCAACTGTAAATGGGATCGATCCCTTGATTTCACTTTCTGTTGCTTCATTGTTGGTGTATAGGAGTGCAACCGATTTCTGTGCATTGATTTTATATCCTACAACTTTGCTAAATTCATGAATCAGTTCTAGCAGTTTTTGGTGGAATCTTTAAGGTTTTCCATATAGACTATCATGTCATCTGCGAAGAGTGAAAGTTTGACCTCCTCCTGGACGATTTGGATGCCTTTATTTCTTTATGTTGTCTGATTGCAGAGGCTAAGATTTCCAATACTATGTTGAATAACACTGGCGAGAGTGGACATCCCTGTCTTGTTCCTGGCCTTAGGCCTTAGCTCTCAGTTTTTCTCCATTGAGGATGATATTAGCGTTGGGTGGTTCATATATGGCTTTTATGATCTTGAGGTATGCTCCTTTAATCCCTACTTTCTTGAGGGTTTTTATCAAGAAGGATGCTGTGTTTTGTCAAATGCTTTCTCTGCATCTACTGAGAGGACCATAAGGTTCTTGTCCTTTCTTTTATTGATGTGATGAATCATGTTAATTGTTTTGCAGATATTGAACCAGCCCTGCATCCCAGGTATAAATCCCACTTGTTGTGGTGAATAATTTTTTTAATGTATTGTTGGATCCAGTTGGCTAATATCTTGTTGAGGATTTTTGTGTCCATGTTCATCAGGGAAATAGGTCTATAGTTCTTCTTTTTAGTGGGGTCTCTGGTTTTGGAATCAAGGTAATGCTGGCTTCATAGAATGAGTTTGCAAGTTTTCCTTCCATTTCTATTTTTTGGAAGAGCTTCAAGAGAATAGGTGTTAACTCTTCCTTGAGTGTTTGGTAGAATTGCCCTGGAAAGCCATCTGGCCCTGGACTCTTGGTTTTTGGCAGATTTTTGATTACTAATTCGATTTTTTTTTACTGGTTATGGGTCTGTTCAAATTTTCTATTTCTTCCTGTTTCAGTTTTGGTAGAGTATATGTTTCTAGGAATTTGTCCATTTCTTCCAGATTGCCCATTTTATTGGCATAAAATTGCTCATAATATTCTCTTATTATTGTTTTTATTTCTGCTGTGTTGATTGGGATCTCCCTTCTTTCATTCCTGATATCATTTATTTCTGTCCTTTCCTTTTTCTTTTTGATCAAACTGGCTAGTGGTTTATTGATTTTGTTAATTCTTTCAAAGAACCAGCTTCTGGTTTCATTGATCTGTTCTACTGGTTTTTTTTGGTTTCAATAGCATTAATTTCTGCTCTAATCTTTATTATTTCCTGTCTTCTACTGTTTTTGGGTTTTATCTGCTGTTCTTTTTCCAGCTCTTTAAGGCATAAGTTTAGGTTGTTTCTTCCTTCTTTAGGAAGGCCTGGATTGCTATATACTTTTGTCTTATGACCGCCTTTCCTGCGTCCCAGAGGTTTTAGGTTGTTGTGTTATCATTTTCATTGGCTTCCGTGAACTTTTTAATTTCCTCTTTAACTTCTTGTTAATAAATGGGTTAGCCCATTAATTCTTTAGTAGTATGTTCTTCAGTCTCCAAGTATTTGTTACCTTTCCAAATTTTTTCTTGTGGTTGATTTCGAATTTCATAGGGTTGTGGTCTGAAAATATGCACGGTACGATCTCAATCTTTTTGTACTTGCTGAGGGCTGATTTGTGTCCCAGTATATGGTCTATTCTGGAGAACGTTCCATGTGCACTGGAGAAGAATGTGTATTCTGCTGCTTTAGGATGAAATGTTCTGAATATATCTGTTAAGTCCATATGGTCCAGTGTATCATTCAAAGCCATTGTTTCCTTGTTGATTTTTTTGATTAGATGATCTGTCTATTGCTGTGAGTGGGGTGTTCAAGTCTCCTACTATTATGGTATTACTATCAATGAGTTTATGTTTGTGATTAACTGATTTATATATTTGGGTGCTTTCACATTTGACATATAAATATTTACAATTGTTAGGTCTTCTTGGTGGATAGGCCCTTTAATTATGATATAATGCCCTTCTTCATCTCTTGATACAGTCTTTATTTTAAAGTCTAGATTGTCTGATATAAGTTTGGCTACTCCGGCTTTCTTTTGTTGACCATTAGCATAATAGATGGTTCTCCATCCCCTTACTTTCAATCTGAAAGTGTCTTTAGGTATAAAGTGGGTCTCTTGTAAATAGCATATAGATGGATCTTGTTTTCTTATCCATTCTGTTACCCTATGTCTTTTGAATGGAGCATTGAGTCCATTGACATTTAGAATGAGTACTGAAAGATATGAATTTATTTGCATTATGATGCTTGTAGAGTTGGAGTTTCTGGTGGTGTTCTCTGTTCTTTTCTAATCTGTGTTGTTTTTGTTTTTGTTTTTGTTTTTGTTTTTGTTTTTGTCTTTGTCTTTTCTCCCCTCAGAAAGTCCTCCCTAAAATTTCTTGCAGGGCTGGTTTAGTGGTCACAAACTCCTTTAATTTTTGTTTGTCTGGGAAACTTTTAATCTCTCCTTCTATTTTGAATGACAGCCTTGTTGGATAAAAAATTCTTGGCTGCATGTTTTTCTGATTCAGCACATTGAATATATCCTGCCACTCCTTTCTGGCCTGACAAGTTTCTGTGGATAGGTCTGCTGCAAACCTGATCTGTCTTCCCTTGTATGTTAGGGACTTTTTTTCCCTTGCTGCTTTCATGATTTTCTCCTTGCCTGAGTTTTTTGTGAATTTGAGTATGATATGCCTTGTTGATGGTCGGTTTTTGTTGAATCTAATGGGGGGTCCTCTGTGCTTCCTGGATTTTGATGTCTGTGTTTTCCCCCAGGTTAGGAAAGTTTTCCGCTATGAGTTGCTCACATAACACTTCTACCCCTATTTCTCTCTCTTCCTCTTCTGGGACCCCTATGATTCTGGTGTTGTTCCTTTTTAATGAGTGACTGATTTCTCTAATTCTTAAATCGTGCTCTTTTCCCTTAATCTCCTTCTTTTTTTCTACTTCATTATTCTTCATAAATTTGTCCCCTATATCGCTGATTATCTGTTCTGCCTCATCCATCCTTGACACTGTGGCATCCATTCGTGATTGCAGCTCAGTTATATCATTTTTTTACTTCATCCTGACTAGTTTTTACTCCTTTTATCTCAGCAATGGCTGAATGCTGGCCACACCCAGGAAAGTTTGTGGGACTGTGCTGCTGCCGATGCCCAGAGATTGCAGCCAGGTGCCAGCCCTCCCTAGAAAAAGTTTGCAAGATAGTGTAGCAGCAGTGTTTCAGGGATTATGCAAAATCACAACACACATCTGGCACTAGGCTTCACCCTTAATGACCTTGTTCCAGCACCAGTGAATGTGGCTGTTCTCTGAGGTCTGCAGGGACCAGGTGGCCTCACAACCTCTACCAAATGTCCTTCCAGCAGTGGAACCGCTTCTCCCCATGGGTCCTGAGAACCTCCTGGACCCCACTCTGTTCCTCGGGTTTGCCCTTCCCACCAGAGCACCGCTAGATATCGAGCTGCGGAGTTTCAGACTCTGCACTCCCCCTGTTTATAGTCTTAATGGAATTTAAATCCTCTCCTTTCTCCTTTATCTCTTTTTAGTTCAGTCCCTGCAGCTGTTTCCAATTTTCTACTTTCTCTCCAGCTGCTTTTGGGGAGGGGTGCTTTCCCATATTCTCTCCCCACCCCCTGTCTCCACATGAAAAAGCAACTCCCTCCCCTCCACGCCTTCTCTCTCCCCAAGTTCACCTCTCCACACTGTGTACGTAGTGAATTCTGTGGTTCAGGTTGTGCAGATTGTTGTGTTAATCCTCAGACAAGTTTTCTAGGTGTGCAGGATGGTTTAATGTTGATCTGGCTGTTTCTTATGGGCACAAGACACACAAAAAACTTCCATGCTCTTCCGCCATCTTGGCTGCCCCCTGACTTATTAATTTTACAACAAAAGTTTATATCAGTTCACTCCCCACCCCACCCTACTCCCTGCTCCTGACAACCACCAATCTATTCTCTGTAGC
Source organism: Panthera onca (assembly GCF_046562875.1). Taxonomy (NCBI): domain Eukaryota; kingdom Metazoa; phylum Chordata; class Mammalia; order Carnivora; family Felidae; genus Panthera; species Panthera onca. Next base: position 64,027,140 of record NC_138345.1, read on the forward strand.
TATGAGTTTGGGTTTGGGTTTTTGTTTTTATTTTGCTTTGCTCTTTGTTTCCACATATAAGTGATATCATACAGTATTTGTCTGATTCGTCTTTCTCTGTCTGACTTCTTTCACTTAACATAAGGCCCTCAAGATCCTTCCATGTTGCCACAAATGGCAGTATTTCCTTCTCTTTTTTAATGGTAAACAATATTCCATATACTGTGCCCATTTTTAATGGAATTATTTAGGTTTTTTTTTACTATTGAGTTGTATGAGTTCTTGTGTATTAAAAAATTTTTTTAATGTTTATTTATTCTTTGAGAGAGAAAGAGAGCCTGAGCAGGAGAGGGGCAGGAGAGGGAGACACAGAATCTGAAACAGGCTCCAGGCTCTGAGCTGTCAGCACAGAGCCCAACACAGAGCTTGAACTCATGAACCGTGAGATCATGACCTGAGCTGAAGTTGGACGCTTAGCCAACTGAGCCACCCAGGTGCACAAGTTCTTATGTATTTCAGATATTAACCCCTTTTCAGACATATGATTTGTAAATATATTCTCCCATTCTATAGTTTGCCTTTTCATTTTGTTTGTGGTTTCTTTTGCTGTATGGAAGTTTTTGAATTTGATGTAGTTCCGTTTATTTTTGCTTTTGTTGCCTATACTTTTTTTTTAAGTTTATTTATTTATTTTTGAGAAAGAAAGAATGAGCGAGCAAGAGAGCCCACAAGCGGGGGAGGGGCAGAGAGAGGGAGAGAAAGAATCCCAAGCAAACTTCACACTGTCCACCCAGAACCCAATGTGGGGTTTGATCTTAGGAATCGTGAGATAGATCATGACCCGAGTCGAAATCAAGAGTCAGATGCTTAACTGACTGAGCCACCTTTTCACCTATTCTTTTGATGTCAAATCCAAAAACACATTTCTAAGACTGGTGTTAAGGAGCTTATCCCTTGTGTTTTCTTCTATGACTTTTATAATTTCAGGTTTTATATTCAAGTCTTTAACCCATTTTGAGTTTATTTTTGTGTATGGTGTAAGAAAGTGGTCCAGTTCCTTCTTTTGCATGTGGCCGTCCAGTTTCCCCAACACCATTTATTGAAGAGACTATCCTTTCCCCATTGTGTATGCTTGGTTTCTTTGTTGTGAATTTATTGACCGTATGCATGAGTTTATTTCTCATTTCTCTATTCTGTTCTATTGGTCTGTGTGCCAGCTTTTATGCCAATACCATACTGTTTTGATCACTATTCCTCTATAATATAGTTTGAAATTAGGCAACGTGATGCCTCAAACTTTTTTCTTTCTCAAGATTGCTTTGGCTATTCAAGGTCTAGATACTATTTTTTACCAGGTTTTACTTTTTACAGTGAAAATAAATTCAATTAATTCTTTTCTATTTCATTTAACAACTTTTTTCTGTCAAGAAGAATTATCTGCAACTTGAAAATAAGGAAAAATTATACCATGTATACTATCAAAGTCATACTAGAAGTTCTGTCAAGTGTTTTGTAATTTTGGGGGGCAATGATTCTGAAACTTGTTGACCTTAGAACCCCCATACATGCTAAAGATTATTCAGGACTTCAAAGAACTTTTGTTTAGGTGGGGAATATCAATCAGTATTTAGTGTATTAAAAATTTTGACATGGGAATGCAAGCTGGTGCAGCCACTCTGGAAAACAGTATGGACGTTCCTCAGAAAACTGAAAATAGGACTACCCTATGACTCAGCAATTGCACTACTAGGCATTTATCCAAGGGATACAGGTGTGCTGTTTTGAAGGGACACATGCACCCTCATGTTTATAGCAGCACTATTGACAATAGCCAAAGTATGGAAAGAGCCCAAATGTCCATTGATGGATGAATGGATAAAGATGTGGTATATATACATAATGGAGTATTACTCGGCAATCAAAAAGAATGAAATCTTGCCATTTGCAACTATGTGGATGGAACTGGAGGGTATTATGCTAAGTGAAATTAGTCAGAGAAAGACAAAAATCATATGACTTCACTCATATGAGGACTTTAAGAGACAAAACAGATGAACATAAGGGAAAGGAAACAAAAATAATATAAAAACAAGGAGGGGGACAAAATATAAGAGACTCATAAATATGGAGAACAAACTGAGGGTTACAGGAGGGGTTGTGGGAGGGGGGATGGGTTAAATGGGCAAGGGACACTAAGGCATCTACTCCTGAAATCACTGTTGCACTATATGCTAACTAACTTGGATGTAAATTTAAAAAAATAAAAAATAAAACAAGTTAAAATAAAAAAATAAAACAAACAAAAATTCTGACAAATATTTAAAAATATTCATTAACTCATTTAAAAATAACTCATTACATATGAACATAAATTATATATATTTTTAAAATATAGCTATATTTTCCAAAAATAAATTAGTGAGTAGAATGGCATTGTTGTACAGTTTTAGAAATCTCTTTAATTTCTGGCTTAATAGAAGACACATAGATTCTCGTATCTGTTTCTGTAGTCAATCTACTGCAATATCACATGTAGACTCTGGAAAACTCCACTGTGTACTCATGAGAGGATGAGAATGAAAAAGTATATTTATCTTAAAAAGTATATATTTATCTTAGTATTATGAAAGTAATTTGACCTTGCTCACCTCTTAAGAAGCATTTTAGCTGTCCCCTTGCCCCATCCCCAAGGGTTTCCACATGACACTTTGAGAGTAGGAGCTTGTACAATCAATATAGGACCCAGACTTTGAAGTTAAATATTAAATGGATGAATACTTTTCTTTTTTTTAATGTTTATTTGTTTTTGAGAGAGAGAGAATGAGCCAGAGAGGGACAGAGAGAGAGGGAGACAGAGGATCCGAAGCAGGCTCCTCACTGACAGCAGAGAGCCTAAGGCTTGAACCTGCAAACCTCAAGATCATGACCTGAGTCAAAGTCTGACTTTTAAACAACTGAACGACCCAGGTGCCCCTGGATGGATAATTTTCAAATGATACTTTTTTTCAGTACAATGTAAATGTTTTCTGTCCAGTAGAAATGATTACCCCAAAGGGTAACAATTTTCTTTTTATTTTAAACAGTTTTGTATGTAATTTAGCAAACATGCTGGCATTCTCTTTTTTCCCCAGTGATTATATATATTTAGTCTCTCAAATTCACCTTTGAACCAGTTTTTCTACCCTCTTGGTCCCTTCATTAATAAGTTAAGTAAACCTGTAGCCTGGATTAACCTTCAATACTTTTTCACTTTGTATTCATCTGGGAGTCATGTTTTTAAGTATTTGAATACCTTTGTATTTCTTAATTTTTTATCTAGAAAAATTCACACCTTTAGAAAGTTGTAATACTACCGTGAACACCCTTATGCCACTTACTAGATTCAATCATTAAATTTTTACTACATTTGCGTTAGCTTTCTCTCACTCCATCCATCCTTGTAAAGATAAAATTTTTAAATGAATTTCCCCAGTGGCCAAGACAGAAGGGAAAGAAAACTTTTGCTTCTCCCCTTCTTAAAGAAGATCATTTCTGTGAGAAAACTTAGTGATTATGAATCCTTTCTCTAACCTTTTTTTTAAATAAACATTTTAGTTTACATGTTAAGTATGAGGGCATTCTACACATCTAAATATAATTATCTGACTCAGAAAACTTAGAATTTAGGGATGCCTGGCTGGCTCAGTCAATTGCGAATGTGACTTTTGATCTTGGGATCATGAGTTTGAGACCCATGCTGGGTGTAGAGATTACTTAAAAAAATAGAATTTATACAGTAAGCTATCCTAAATTTCTAATATATGGTCTGTATTCAAATTTGCCAATAGTCTTAATAATGTCCTTTATGGTTTTCTTTTTTCTTTTTGCTTCAAGATCCAATTAAGGATTATACATTCCTTCTTTAGGAATTTGGACCTTCCATTGGCTAGGTAAAAGGTTACATTTTTAATCTCAGAGTTTCTGCTTTTTTTTTTTTTTCTGTATGCAAGAACAGGTAGATAATAGCATGATGTGCTATATTCAAATCTTTACACTTGTAAATTATTTAATTTTACCAAACCTCAGTGAATCAGTTAAGATGCTTTTGGTTGCAAGTGATAGAAAATCCAAAATAAAAATGACTTACACAATTACCTTTAATATCTCAACTAAAAATAAGTCTACCATTAGAACAGCTGCCCAGTGATGTCATCAGAAACCAGGTTCTTCCCATCTTTCCACTGTGCCATTCTCAACATATTGGTTTGCTGCCTTAGGCTGGCTTCCCATGTAATCCCAAGATGGCCACCACAGTTTCATGGTCACATATCAATAATAATGTTCAGAGGCAGGAAAAAGGATATATGTCTTCTTGACTCTCTTTTAAAGAGAGAAGATAACCTTTCTAAAAGCACCAGCCCACACACTGAAGCTTCATTGCCTAAAATTTCATTCCATGTTCCTGCTCAAACCAGTAACTTGGCAAGCAAGATGACAACTCCATGATTGCTCAGGCCAGTTAAAATTTATCTCCTAGTCTAAGAAGGTGCTGAGACTCCTCTGAAGGATTTGTCTGCATGATGAACATAATCTGGTTTGGGAAAGTGACAACAGTGTCTGGTACACTCAGTTTTTTCTCTTACCAAAAGGAGGATATCACTTGTGGAATATTGCTATAAGTATAAAATGAAATAACAAGTGTGAAGTCTAAGCCAGTGCCTGGCATGAAATATGTGTTGATTAAGATTAAGTTTCTTCCCTTGCTTTGTTGTTAAGATATACTGTTGTTTAACCAAAAGATGGCAGCAAAGGGAAAACCCTTCAATTTAATTTTCTTTGCCGGCATCTACCTAGTCCATCACTTTATCTATGTTAGAATTTATCAGAATCTTTAAGTACTCTGAATTTTAATATTGCTAGCAGAACAATTTTTAATAGATCAGGTCTTGTATTTTTAATGTTATAATAATAGCTGTTCTTGAAATCACATAATTTCCACTATGTGACTATATCAATCACTTCAGAAGAAGAGAATATATTAGAATTCTTAGCTGGGAGAGCAATTAAATAGACTGGGAAATATGCTGTTCAAACCACTTGACTCTCCAATCATTTTTATTTGAGGGACAAATCATTTAATAATTTTACAATGTCTATATCAAATATATTAATTAACCACTGATTAATACTTACATCTCCCAATGGAATTTATTATAATAACTTCAGTTCAGTTCAGCAAACATTTGTTAAGCACCTGTTATATGCCAAGTTTTGTGCTGTGCTGCCTTGGAAGAATCTACTGGGTTGGACAAAGACATGAATAGAAATTCCAACAAATAAGGTAAAGGTATGTACATGTTGCCATAGGAGCAATGAGAAGGGTACTATACCTGGTCTGGGAGATTGGGGAAATTTTTCTAGGGTAGATGAGGCCTGAGATACAGTACAGTGAATGAGCAGGGTTTAGATGAGAAGAGCTGGGTGATCAAAGAAAATTGGGAAGACATTCCGAGGGTGGGGTGGGGGCAGCAATCACAAGCCATAGCATGAATCCCAAGCTTACAGTGAAATGTTGGGAGAATGGGAATCTATGAGTGGGGGTTAACTAGCTTAAGTATTACCTGAGAATGAGGTTTATTACAAGGAAAATAAGCAGATGAAATGGGGGGCCTAGGGAGCCCAGTTCATTGAAGACTTTTCAGACCAAGTGAGGAGAATGAATTTTAATGAATAAACAGTGAGCCCTTGACCACTGTCTAAAGGGTTTTAGGCAAAGAAGGAATATGGTAAAAATTTCCTGTTTAGGTATACTGATATGTCTATTTGTTGCATTTGATTTTTGTTTCTTAAAAATGTTTTGAAAAAATGTGTTTTGGAAAAAAAATGTTTTGTAAAATGGGATTAGGGGGCACCTGCCTGGCTCAGTCAGTAGAGCATATAACTCTTGACCTCAGGGTCATGAATTCAAGCTCCGTGTTGGGTATAGAGATTACTTAAAAATTTTTTTAATGAGATTAATAATGGTATCCACCTCATAGAATTGTTATGTGTGTTAAAAGGCTAAAAGATTTTCATATATGTAAAGTGCTTAAAACAGTTTTGGCATATTGAAAGCATTATATAAGTGCTTATTAAGTTAATAAATTCTAGTCTGTAACTGACGAATGCCATATGAGATACACAATATGTTATATATATGTAATAATTGCATAAACATGAAGGCTGTTTATATATAAACATATAAATGTATACATATATAAATAACATATAAATTAAAACATTAAAATATATAAATAAAATACACATATATCATAAATATACATATAAAATGTACATATCTGCATAAATAAAATAACTTTGCAATGATTAGTCTGGTATGAAATTATGTTAGCCATGTTCGTTTTCATGTGGGAATAAGTTGGCTTTATAAAGTTTGAAACTAGGCAAAATATAAAGGAACTCTGGAAGTATAGGTAAGAAACTAAGCACAGTGCATTGGGATGCATTTCCTGGGGTGGAAACCAGGCTCATGTGGGACAAGATGAGAGGGAGATTTTTACCCACTGTATATATTTTTATAATTTCTGGATCTGGAATCAGTATCTCTTCATCTTAAATTCTTCATATGATGAGTGAGAATCATATCTACGTGTTGAAAAGGAATATGGTAAAAATTTCCTGTTTAGGTATACTGATATGTCTTTTTCAAAGAATTTTCAAATAGTTACTGATACAGAACATTCTGAAGGATCCCCAACACAGTCCTGCAAAAACTTTTAACTGACTTTTGAAACAACTACCTACTAAGAAAAATGTATGATAGCTCAGTACAATTTACAAAGTGCTTTTAGAAATACTTTCTCATTTATTTCTGACAACTCTGGAGTTGACCAGAAAAGCTACTTTTCTACTTTTAGAAATAAGAAAGCTGAAAGTCCCAGAAATTTCTGGGTGTGAAAGCCAGTATTTGAAACTGAGCCCATGTCTAGAACTATTTTTATTCTACCACCTACCTCTATAAAACAGATGCCTCAGGGAGGCTGGCTGGGTGGCTCAGTCAGCTAAGCATCAGACTCTTGGTTTCAGCTCAGCTTATATCTCACAGTTCATGAGTTCAAGCCCCGCATTCGGTTCTATGCTGACAGTGTGGAGCTTGCCTGGGATTCTCTTTCTCTCTCTCTCTCTCTGCCCCTCCCCCATTCATGTGCATGTGCTCTCTCAAAATAAATACTTTAAAAATCAACAATCCAGGGAGAAATTTACTATTTAACTAATAGTTAAATTAGTTAATTTACAACTAATAGTTGTAATGCTTAATAACCAGCAAATAGTGATATTGACTGATTTATTAAGTTTTCATTATGTTTTTTACTGACTGCGTAGTCAGCTGATGAGGAAAGCATTAATTATTGGTCAAATAGTCATAGATCATATGGCACAAAAAAGGAGGAAAGGAAATAAGCAACGCAGAGCACCCAGCACAGAGCCTGATGCAAGGCTTGATCCCACAAACCATGAGATCACGACCTGAGCTGAAATCAAGAGTCGGATGCTTAACCGACTGAGCCACCCAGACATGCCTGGATTGTTGATTTTAATTAATAACACAGGTTAATTCTCTACCACCTTGGGAAACTGAGTGTTGTCTGCAAGTTACACATGCACTGATAACATCTGCTTTAACAGATACCTGGTAAGTGGAATGAGAAAGTGGTGGTTTGTGTGAGTTTGCATTTCTCAACTCTTTTTCATGCCTCTCTTCATATTTGTAATTGAGATTATTGGGATAGTAAGGTAAATAATCACTGTTAGGAAAGCATTTTCAGGAATGTGGTAGGTAAGTTGGACAAAGAACAAAGCCCTGATCACAGCTGTTAGAGATGTCGATATCTGCATGACAGTTTTCTTTTTAATGACATTTATCGCCAGCTCTCTTATTTTTGATGTACACTAATGATCCATTAACCAGACACTCCTCACTGTTTTCCAGAGGAATATCAGACTCTGAAAAGCTAACTGATAAGATGAAAAGTCGGGGGCAGGTGGGATGTGAAGGGTACCCCCACTGGCTTTCCCTGTGCTAGAGTAAGTGTCACTCTAGTTGTCGTCCTTGACCATGTGAAACGGTAGGAGCACTCCCAAGGTGCAGGGAGCTGTCATGGTCTGGGTGTTAGCTGTTGTATCTCTTTAGAAGTCTCCTACAAGACACTTGAAACTTTTCCCTTAGACTCTCAGGGCTTTAAGACTGGGACCATATCTTGCATACCTTTAATCTCTACATGGGACTCCTATTTCTTCCCAGATTGAGGGATACTGAAGCCTTGGTAAGCTGTGCCCTTGGCCAGTAGTTATTTTTTTCTCCTACAATTGTTCTGGGAGAACCAGTGCACTCCATGAGGGCAGGGATTACATCGGTTTTGCCTATTATTGTATCTCCAGCACTTAGAACAGTGTTGTGCATGTAACGAATGCTCAATTTATTGAAGGAACTATCTTTCCTTTCTTTAACAGCTGAATGTCACAGACTTGCTCTAGGTTTGCACAGTCTCCAAGTCAATGAAAAGTACATCTGACTGGCTCAGGACCCCCAACATCTCACATGGGTAGGATCTGGAGTTGATCAGTTTAACTGAGCCCAGAGTAAAGTTTTTCCCTCTTCTCCCTCACTCAGTATACATTTTATGGGTCTCAGTTGATTAAGTGGGATTCTTCTTAAGCTCATACTGAGATTTGAGTCCTACCATTTAACCAGCCCATTTGGCAATGGACCAGATCCCCTGCATAGCTCTATCTTGCTTTCTTTTTCTTCCTAGGGAATTGGCTTCAGCTCCAAGAAGCCCTAGATTTGTCCTGTGTCCTCGCTATCTCTGAACCTCCACTGGTGCCATGATTTTAACAACAAATTTTGCCACTACTCACAGACTCTTATACTGAGGTCCCTCTCTATCTGAATGGATTTGTTAATACTGATTCCATTCTGGATGAGACATGAATCAATGTCCTCTCAACACACACACACACACACACACACACACACACACACACACTCTTTTGGACTTAAATTTTATTTTACTATTATTTCTTAAAATTTTATTTATTTATTTATTTATTTATTTATTTATTTATTTATTTATTTTGAGAGAGAGAGAGGGTGCATGCACATGAGCAGGAGATGGGCAGACAGAGAGGGGGACAGAGGATCCAAAGAGGCTCTGCACTGACAGCAGAGAGCCCAATGCAGGGCTCAAACTCACAAACTGTGAGATCTCGACCTGAGCCAAAGTTGGATGCTTAAAAGGACTTCAATTTTAAAATACCGTCTCCACTTTGGGGATTGGTTCCATTACAAATATGCTATCTTAGTCACAGCTCATTCATTCCTGGGGCTTACATTCATCTCTCTGCCAGTTCACTGTTGGATTCCTAGCTGATCTCAAGGCCAAGGCTATATATGGTTATAAGAATAGCTCCTTCCTTTGGCAATGCACAAGGACTTCTGGGGATAAGTAGCAAAAAAGACAGCCTGATGTTATTGCTTCAATTCACCCTTATCTGTCCACTTCTTTGAAAGAGGAGTGTCTTGTTTTCCCTTGGTAAGCCACACAAATTACATGATATTTTTAAAAATAAAAATCAAAGTATTACTGTGATTTCATTCCATTGGCTAGTAATTTAGTTAAAGTGGATACATGAGCCAATTCTGGCATATGAGACAGAATGGGAACTGACCCGTGCAGGGTTTCTTCCTGAAAAACAAGACAAAGGCACCAAAGGAAAAAGCTCTTGCCCCCTACCCTTTTTATTGGCTTGGGTTGGGGGAATGCCCAGAGCAGAATGCAGCCCTCCTGCAACCTTGAGATGACAAGCACAGGACAAGAGCCAACATGCCAAGCACAGGAGAGCAACAAGAGAGCTGAGTTTCGCATCATTTGGCAGCTGAACTGATGCCAGCAGCAACCTACCTCCAGGCTTGTTTTGGGGGAAAATTTGTCTATTATTTGTTAGGGCCTGAAGTTGGGGTTTTTTTACTTGCAAAAGCATGAATTCTAACTTGGAGTTAACTTTCTCTGTTTAGAACATCAGTTCTTATCTTAGAACTGTTAGAACATCTTATTTCTAGGTATTTTCTCATCTGACACTTACTGTGACCTCACATTCCCACATTCCTGGCCCGTCCCTGTCTGGAATTTTATTTTTCTTTGTGTCCTAATTGTACCCTTTTCCCTGTCCACCACTGGATGTCCACCTACACTTTTCTCTAAACGTTTTTTTTTAATTTTTTTTAACGTTTATTTATTTTTGAGACAGAGAGAGACAGAGCATGAACGGGGGAGGGTCAGAGAGAGGGAGACACAGAATCTGAAACAGGATCCAGGCTCTGAGCTGTCAGCACAGAGCCTGACGTGGGGCTCGAACTCACGGACCGCGAGATCATGACCTGAGCCGAAGTCAGCCGCTTAAGCAACTGAGCCACCCAGGCGCCCCTCTAAAGGTTTAATAGTCTACTGTCCAACTCAATTTTGGCTCAGGTCATGATCTCATGGTTCATGCGTTTGAGCCCTGCATTGGGCTCTGTGCTGACAGTGTAGAGCCTGCTTGGGATTCTCTGTCTCCCTCTCTCTCTGCCCCTCCCCTGCTCATGTGCACTCTCTCTCTCTCCCTCTCTCTCTCTCTCTCAAAAATAGATAAACATTAAAAAAAATTGTCTACTCCAACATAAATATTATATTTTTTAAATGTAGGAAACAATGATTTATGGAGGACCTACTACATGTCAGCCTCCATACCAGGTATGTTAGAGACCTTACCTCACTGACTCTTCAGAGAGTTACAAACCAAAGTAATGGTTGCAAGCAAAGTAATGCATTCTAGCTCATTTAAGCGAAAGGGATTGATTTCCCGGTACAGAGTAGCTTACAGAATTTCTACGAGTCCCAGGAACTAAGCTTAAATGCTGCAGAGTTTAAAGGAACACTCAACCACATCATGGACTGTCAACACAGAAGCCCCACTGCTGCTTGTGCATGAAAGCACTGGACACCTGTGACACTAGAGCTTGATCAGTAGGGCCACAGCGGCCCTGGAGAAATCATGTGCTTCCATCACAAGAGCCAATGGGCCCCAGTGCAGCTGCCCCCTCACGGGACTTTTTTCACCTCCCAAGTCTCCCAAGCTTGCTTGGCAAAACCTGGCCGTATATGTAAAAAACTGTGGCCACAAGAGAATCTAAAAAACTGAGTTCTTAGTTTTCCAGCATCTAGAGTGTAGGATGGCAAACTAGAGAGTGTTGCAATTGATGCTCAATGAGCCAATAGGAGGGCCTGGCACAGGCTTCCTTAAAGAAAGAGTTTTCTTTACAGGGGAGCTGTTTAACTGGTTAATTGCCACAAGGCAGAGAAAACAAATGGATTGCAATTCAGTGGCATCTTCAGAAGAGTAGTGTTAGAATGATTGAGATGGAATTTCAGGAATGAGGGCCATGATGAATGAAGGATGCCTCTGCTGGCTGAGAAGGGTTAAGGAGTTATTCCTGAAATTTCTTTTAGGTAGCTTCACAAATAAACATTAAAATTTTCACATACTTCTTGAAATAAGTTGATGACCTGGGGCACCTGGGTGGTTCTGTCGGTTAATTGTCTGACTCTTGATCTTGGCTCAGGTCAGGATCTCACAGTTTGTGAGTTCAAGCCCTGCATCGGGGTCTGTGCTGATGGTGCGGAGCCTCCTTGAGATTCTACCTCTCCTTGTTTCTGCCGCTCCCTTTCTTGTGCACTCTGTTTCTCTCTCTCTCTCTCTCAAAGTAAGTAAATAAATAAATAAAATGACGATCTGCTTCAAATAAATTAGGTACTTAAAGTTTTTGTTTTAACCTATTTTAAATTTACTTCTGGAAGTAAATGGGCAGATAAAACTTTCCTTCTGCTCCTCTGTGAGTGTATGGGAAAACCAACCTGTGGGACATCCCTTCTATGGTGCTGTGATCTTCTACAAAATATTAAATAAAAATCATTCTAGCTGGTTATGGAAAGTCTTAATGAATTGAAGGGTGGAGGAACGCTTTCTAATTCCTCCCATATTCATCACCTTAGTAAGAGACACATTTTATTTTTTTTTTTTTAAGGTTTATTTTTTTATTTTTATTTTTTTTTTTTAATTTTTTCCCAACGTTTTTTATTTATTTTTGGGACAGAGAGAGACAGAGCATGAACGGGGGAGGGGCAGAGAGAGAGGGAGACACAGAATCGGAAACAGGCTCCAGGCTCCGAGCCATCAGCCCAGAGCCTGACGCGGGGCTCGAACTCACGGACTGCGAGATCGTGACCTGGCTGAAGTCGGACGCTTAACCGACTGCGCCACCCAGGCGCCCCAGGTTTATTTATTTTTGAGAGAGAGAGGCAGAGCGTGAGCAGAGGAGGGGCAGAGAGTGAGGGAGACACAGAATCTGAAGCAGGCTCCAGGCTCTGAGCTGTCAGTATAGACCCCAACGTGGGGCTCCAACTCACCAGCTGTGAGATCATGACCCGGGCCAAAGTTGGACGCTTAAGGAATGAGCCACCCAGGTGCCCCAGTAAGGGACACATTTTAACATCTTAAAACCCCAAAAACCAAAAACAAAAACCTTGTAAGTTTCTTCATTGATTATTCTGTGCTAAACTGTTTTTTTTTTTTTTTTTCCTTCAAGGGCAATGTTCATTAATTTAGTACCACCAGCTAGCTGACAGCTTGTTCTGTAGGCTGTCAAGGGCATTGACAAGTGACAAGGATTTTGCTTTTCCTGAAGGATTCCGGGGGGCTTTTCACCGCTACTCACAGGGTACTGACAGCAGAGAATGTGAGTACACTGGCAAGGAGTCTCCAAGCCGCAGATTGAACATTTCCTGCCACTGCCAGAAACCCAATACCATAGAGTGAAGCTCTTTGCATTCAGCACCCTCGCCCCCCATTCATTTTCAGAGCCTGTTTTTCCTTTGACAACACTCCTCAGAACAGTGACAAGTGTACAAATGAACTGTCTATTCCTACTCTACTGTATAGCAACATGTCTACTGTCTTAAATCCTCAAACATAGCAGCTTCTAGTTCATTTCCTTGATGTATTCATTATGGTAGCTATACCGGGGGCTATCAAAAAAAATTTTCTTTAATGAATATCTCGAAAGATAAAGTGTGTCTCTGCAGGATTGCATTGCTTTCTTAAAGTTTACCATGAAGTTACTTTCAAACGAAACATGCTTTTCTCATTCACGTCATCTTACAAATGAGGAATGCATGCTTATAAAAAAAAAACTAGTCTCACTATGTAAGTAAAGACGCTCAACAGAATGCAGCAAGTTAAGGAAAGGAAAAAGGAACATCAGTAATAATTTTAGCACATTTCAGCACAGATATAAGATTCAGTGTTTGTTGGACTAAAATCATATTATTTAAACATTAATCCTCCTGGTTATTAGGCCTAGTTAATAGGTAGCCGTTTTAAAATCTCAAGTCTATCGCTTTTAGGCATTTGTTGCAAAAGTGTTTTTCTGTTTGCTCATCAATTTCATTTATTTTGTTAAAGGCTTCTCTTTGAGAGTAGGTCTCACTACTTTCAGAATATCTAATAGATAAAATGCTCAACTGGTGTTTGAGTTTTGTGCTATTGTTTGTGAGCCTGGGACTGAACCTTATCTCCAGAACCAGTCCTGCTCCCTGAGCCATAATACAATGTCAGTACCTGAATGAGTTAATACTGACGCCCACAAGAGATGAAAACAATCACTGCCCTAATTTTTTTTTTATTTCTATAAGTTTGTCAGCATAGGGAGTTTTAAGTAAATGAAATAATATATAGTATTTAACTGTAAAAGATGAGGTGAAGGCAACAACAAAAAAAAAAGAAAACAGTTGATTAAGAAGAAATGCATAGAAGTTTGAATAACAAGAATGTTTGAACAGTTACTAGTTGACTGGTTTAGCTTAGAGCAGGGTTAGCAAACGGTGGATCATTGGCCAAATCTGGCCCAATGCCTGTTTTTATACAGCTCATGAATCAAGAGTGGTTTTTTTTATATTTTTTAATGGTAGAGGGAAAAAAACCACAAAAGAAATCCATTTTGTGACATGTGGAAATTAGAAGAAATTCAAATTTCAGTGTTCATGGATAAGGTTTTATTGGAATACAGCAGCTCTGTATGGCTGTTTTCACACTTTTTTAGCCTAGTTGAGGAGTTGTGACAGAGATCATATAGTCTGCAAGATATTTACTATCTGGCCTTTTACAGCAAAAAGTTGCCCACCCCTGGACTAGATTTTGAAGTTTAATATTTGATACTTTGCTCTTCCTTGCTTTTCCTGTCTTACATCACTTCTTTTCTTTCTTTTTTTTATTAAACATTTTTTTAATTTATTTATTCATTTCAAGAGAGACAGAGAGAGTGAATGGGGGAGGAGCAGAGAGACAGGAAGAGAGAGAATCCCCAGCAGGCTCCACAATGTCAGTGCAGAGCCTGATGTGGGGCTTGAACCCACAAAATGTGAGATCATGACCTGAGTCATAACCAAGAGTTGGTCCCTTAACTAACTGAGCCACCCAGGCACCCTACATTCCTCCTTTTCTATGCACATCTTGGGGATCCTCAATCTGAGCTGAGGGGTGGCATTAACTTAAAGTGAGGGTCCGTTTATACCTAAGTCTGAAATAGAAGAGGCCCAGAAAGAGGAGAGAACTTGATAGAAGACAAACTTGGGTTTGGATTCTGGCTCTGCTGGTTATATATCTTCTCTTGAGGAAGCATCAGTTTTGTCATCTGTACAATAGGGATAATAATTCAGACATGTGTAGTGTGTAGTCAAAAAAAATTGAATATGTATGGTGACTGATCTATACCTTCCTTCCCAATTTCCTAAGGAGCAGTGCTCTATGTTTGAGGTTGTTTGCCCAAATTCATAGAGATGGTCTGGGGAGAAAGAACACCTTGTGTGGAGTACTTTCTTCCTCTGGTTCCTCTCCTGATGGGGTGATTTAAAGCAACCTACCCTGGATTAAGTGGACTTTCTCTCAAGACTGCATTAGAACTCCTTTCCCCTAGTGTCTAAGGAGGCCTGCCTTGCACAACTAACATTGTGGCTGATGTGAAGAATCTGTGCTTATATGTGACTTTTCATTGTTTTATTGAAGTTTGTCAACTTTGTTTTCATTTCCATTTAGTTCTCTTTTCCTATAAATAGTGTATGTCTAGATTTATACTTAGACTGAATAACATTCTATAATATTTCATTTCTTGTGTCGGGCCCTAAAACATTAAGATCCTGGTCAATCTCTCTCTCACACAAAAAATATAAATATATTTGTTTTTTTTTTTAACCAAAATGCTCTTAAAGTTTTTGGTCATATGCTCTTAAAGATATACTGCAAACACTGAAACATGTTTTTAAATGTCACTTATTTTCTCCACAAAATGTAGACACTCGTTAAAAGTTCTCACTCTTAAAATGCTGCCATGATTATTGTTATAGCTCAACTTTGTTTTGGTCTGGATAGAAGCCACAGTGATGACTCAGTTCATTCCATGAAACTTCAGTCTAGTTTGCTAAAATGGACAACAGCTGAGCCATATTTATGTCATAATCTAATGAAACAACAGTGTATAAAGTAACATTGTAAATCCTTTTTTGAGAAGGAAATTCATTTAAATTGAATTTCCGTTTATATTTATCTAAAACAGGTATTATGTGATTTATGTATATATAATAATGTATATAATATATATAATATAATATATTTTATATATATATATATATATATATATATATATATATATATATATCCCCTACTTGATCTCTACAGGTACATACTAAGTTTTGGAAAAGTTTAGAATTTTTGCTAAATAGATTCAGTCTTATTTTCAAATCTAGGCTTTGACAATTAAGATAAGCCTTGCTTTTTTTGTAAAGTGAGGATAAATTTAATGTCACATTCTTAATCCTGGGTTTATATTTGCATAAAAGAAGAGCTAGTGGCTGAAAGAAGGAGCTCCTCAAGTTTGGAAGGAACTTTTTCCCTCACAAGCTGTCACTAAAATAGATCTGCTCCCTGACATTACCCTGGAGGTGGCAGGAGTGTTGACAGGACTGGTCAGGGGTAGCTGGCTACCATGGCTTGAGTGCCATGGTGTGGAACTGTGTGTAGGCCCCAGACTTACAGGTTCATCTTAGATATCTGTTGTCCCCTGACTCATAGGTGTGATTGATGAGGGACTGACTGAGCTGAACCAGAGAGAGAGGCTGATTTTTGCCTTTTGCCTGACTAGGCCAAGGACCAGAATGGACGATAATTTTATAATAGAACTCCAGGTAAGGTATTCACTGATGTATTTTTTTTTTTTTTTTCTTAATGCTAGGGGCATCAAGATGAGGCCATTTGCTTCATTCCTTACTGATCTCTATGTGGATTGCCTATATTGCCTGATCCATGAGTGAGCCACTGGGCCTTTTTTATTAAGTGGGTTAAGCTCAATTATCAAAGGTCTCAAGCATGGAGATTTTGGTCTATTTCTCCCTCTCTCTTTTTTCTAGCCCAATGAAAGCAAACACTAGGTGAATGTATCTGCTCTGTTCTCTGAAACTTGCCCTTAGGTGGGTTATTCTAAGGGCTAGACTGGAGGACAAGGAATTAACACAATCATTTTATGTTCCACACAGAGCTTCATCTTCCAAACTATACTTTATCAGTACTAACAGTAACAATTGAGTTTCCATCTGCCTTATTCCTTTGGAACGTTTCTTAATTGGTTCAGAAACCAGGTAGGAAGTAAGGTACTATTTATGGGTTGCTCTCAAAGACTTGATCAAGAATGACCCCCTGGAACAGTCAATCTCACCAAAATATCATGACTTTTACACAAAGGAAGGGAAGGGAAATGAATATTGGTCGTAATTGTTAACTGACATACAGCAATTTGGACTTAATATAATTTTAAAGTTATTTCTTGACTGATATTGGTGATAGCCCTTAGTTAGCAGTGGGTTAGGTTTAGCTAATCCCCATTCCTCACTACCAGCTTATAATGAAAACAAATTTCAGATAAAATCAAGGTATTTACCGAGCTTGCACTTAGCAGCAAGCAGGAACACAGCAGTTCTTACGATGTTTTATTTGATTAGATTAATACCAAGTCTGTTTCCTCAGGTGCTGGAGTACATCTTGCATAAAATGTTTACCTTAAGACACAGGTATCAGTATTCTGGAGGCAGGATGTGGTTAACTTCATCACTGAATCTTCTGAATCAATGACTGAACACAGGAGGTTTAGAAGTCGATCTGGGTGCCATCCCTTAGGGAGCAGGCTCCAGAACACCCTAGATTCTTAAAAAAAATTTTTTTAATGTTTATTTTTGAGAGAGAGAGAGAGAGAGAAAGACGGAGCACAAGCCAGGGAGGGACAGAGAGAGACACACACACACACACACACAGAATCCAAGCAGGTTCCAGGCTCTGAGCTATCAGCACAGAGCCCGATGTGGGGCTCAAACTCATGGACTGCGAGATCATGACCTGAGCCGTAGTCAGATGCTTAATGACTGAGCCACCCAAGCACTCCAGAACATCCTAGATTCTTATACTCTGTTCCTGCCAAGAGTGGCTAAAACACTTTAGCTAATCCACCTATCTTCATCATCACCAGTTTTACCAATGAAAACTCTCTTGTAACATAATGATACGAATTGGCAAAGTCTCCTTGCTTATTACAGACAAGCACTTGTAGGGTGGGCTTTCTGGTTAGCATGCTGGCCAACCCCTGAGAGGATGGAGCAGTTCCCAAGAAGAGCATCTGACCTGCCTACTTCACATGTATTAAAGAGTGCACAGCCTTTGCAAAGGCCTTCTTTGGTATCTTTGCAGTCTCATTTATGGAGGTGAAAGAATTCAGCACATGCCACCCCAAAATATGCCCCATTTGTATATTGATTATTTTGAGCTGAAGGCACGTGAAAGTCAGCAAATGCTAGAGGAGGCTTTCTCTGAACTTCTCTTATCTGCCCAAAGAGAGATCCTCCAAAAGGAAAGCAGTTGTCATAGGTGCTCTCCCCTGGAATTTCCTCAACCAGGGAAGACTGAGTTTTATCATAGGAGGCAAGACCAGAAGTTGGAACCACACCCCGACACATTTTGTCACAAACTATCATATCTCCCATTTTTCTCCTAAGGCCCATTCATTTTACCAAAAAATCAAGTAGTCGCTCTGAAGTCCCTACAACCTCTATTCCCTTGCCCTGTTAAGATTGTAAAGCTCTCAGATTTCACAGCTTCCCCCTCTGTGTACATAATATTAAAAATTAATAAATTTGTGCACCTTTTCTCCTATCAATCTGCCTGTTGCCAGTTTATGTCATAGACCCAGATACCATACTTAGAAGAGGAGGGAAGGGGTGCTCCTGGGTGGCTCAGTCGGTTGAGCGACCGACTTCGGCTCAGGTCTCCATCTCACGGTTCGTGAGTTCAGGCCCCGCATTGGGCTGTGTGTTGACAGCTCAAGCCCGGAGCCTGCTTCTGATTCTGTGTCTCCCTCTCTCTCTGCCCCTCCCCCGCACACACTCTGTTTCTCTCTGCCTCTCAAAAATAAAGAAAACTAATTAAAAAAATTAAAAAAAAAAAAAAAGAAGAGGAGGGGGAAAGTCTTTCTTCCCCTACAAAAGTTAAGTCTTTTATATGCCCATTTATAGAGGACAAACACAGTAGCAGGTTTCCTGCTTCCATACATATTTGAACTCTCCAGTAAGGAGAAAGTATGAAATTTGTAAGGAGTTTTTTTCCATTTATTATTTGATCGTCGATTATATTGCTCTTTTTTGGTTTCCCTTTCTATGCTTGAACATATTCCTTATTATATGCTGCAAATTGAATAATTTTGGATTTCCTTAGTTCCTCTCTCCCTGCCCCCCAACTTTTGTAATTTTGTAATTTTTTCTTAAGGCCAACTCGTAATCATAGTTCAATTTCCTACTGTAGGCTTGGTTGGACATCATTATTATCATAACTATCATTATAGGTTCCTCTAACCCAAATTACTCCATATCCTACGTCTTTCCAAGGTTTTGAACATGTTTGGAAGGTGGCACCTGTGTCCCCCCAAAATACGTGATCTATAGAAGAGCCCAAGTCATGAACTGGTGAGCTCAATGAAGACATAACAGGAATAGTTCCCCTTGATCTCAAAAGTATTCCATTAAGGATTGATTGTATGTATAATGTTTATTTTTCAGTATCCGTCCCGAAGAGCCAAGTATGGTACAGGCTCAATATTATAAGGTGAACAGCCACAGACATGGTTTGGTGGATTAACAATGGACCCTCCACTCAGCAGCCTTTGTAACAGGCTGTGGATACATTGGGAAAGATTGCTCAGGGAACATTCTCTTTAGGGTCATGTGGCCTGACCCTCGTGATGAATTGAATTTCCTCTGCCTAGTTTCCTTGTTCTCCCCTAGGAGTTCTTCGTAGCCCATACCCTCGGTCTTAGAGAAACACATGGCTTTGAGGGCTCCTCTACCCGTGTCTATTCCCAGTCACATTTGAAGGGTGCAGGAAGGCTATTACCATGAAGAATGCTTTCCATGGAGTAAGATGGATCCTGAAGGCATCAGAGCTTCTTGCCTTAGCCACATAGGAGATGGAGCCAACCTTATGCGTTTATCTCATCAAGATTCTACCTGTTGCATTCAGGTCAACCATTGAAAGTGTTTAGGATTTCTTTATTTTAATCTTGAGGATGAGTGATAGAATTTCTGGCCTTGAAGTGAAAAAAATGGTTTTTAAAAATTAATTGAATGCATTGTGCCATGAGTCATGTCCTCCATCCCCACCTCTCCTCCTGTACATATCCCTCAACATGTCCTCCATGTTGGTCCTGCATGTGTGGCTTCGTTATATGCTCCCATAGTCTGCAAAGCCTTCCCTCATGCTCCTGACATCTCCTGTTGTGTGTACCAGCTGTGTCACCGGTCCATCCCAATTTCCAGTTGTGCCAATTGCTTCAGAGTGGTGTTGGCAACATGAACAAAAATCATCAACGATGTTGTATCTGAACTAACGTGCGTGCATGCGTTTGCTCCTTGATGAGTCATAGATAAAGACTAACCCAGGGGTGCCTGGGTGGCTCAGTCGGTTAAGGTCCGACTTCAGCTCAGGTCATGATCTCACGGTTTGTGAGTTCAAGCCCCGCGTCGAGCTCTGTGCTGACGGCTCAGAGCCTGGAGCCTGCTTTGGATTCTGTGTCTCCTCTCTCTGCCCCTCCCTAACTTGTGCTCGGTCTCTGTCTCTCAAAAATAAATAAATGTTAAGAAAAAAAAAAAAGACTAACCTAGGTGGAGTCATCACACAAAGGAAACTTTATTTGCAACACATAAGGAGATGGGGGGGGGGGGGGCAACGAGGAGGAGGGAAATAACTTCCAAAGCATGACTCCTGGAGCATGGGCGAGTAGGTTCTTTTATTTAGGGTTAGGATGAATATTCAGAAAGGGGAGCTTTATTATCACATATAAAGGCAGGCATAAATAAGGTAATGCAGGCACTTAGAAAACATCCTATATTATGTTCATGAAGCTTGTGCTCCTCTTAGGGTAGACTTTAACATTATAATAAAGCAGGGGGAGGGGCTATATGGTCATGTTCCTAGAACTGGTATAAACTCCATGGGGTCTTGGGCTTGTTATCTCAGGGAAGGAATGCAGGGCCTTGCTTACTTTTGAAATAGCACTGGGAGTTCTAACATTTATTTATTGTCTCTGAACAGGTTAGTTTATTTCCTGAACTGGTAGAGAATGTTAGTGTTTGCATTCCCTTTGTTCCCTTAAAATCCTTAATTACTATGGTTTTTGCATTTCTTTGTAATTCTGACGCATCCTAGGAAATTCTGCAAGAAGTGAGCTCAGATTAGCGGGGCATACATAGATCACAGAAAATAGCTGCCTACAGTGACTTCTCTTATGTCACTAAAGCTATGTCTTGTCTTTCTTTTCTGGGGACCCCTAACTCTTTCTGCTTACAATGTTTCACTAGACTCATTCTATATTGCTTAAGGCTTAAAACAAAGTTTTAAGTTTTGTGGACAATCCCGGTTTCCAGTCCAATGAGAGAGGAGTACGTGGTTTACTAGAAAAGCCTATATAACAGTTGATGAACATCATTTACCAGTTGTGAGTCCTTGGACAAGGTATATAACTTCTCTGTGACTTCATTTCCTCATCTGTAAAATAGAAAACTGATCTCCTGGGATTGTTGAGAAGGGTAAATTAGTTGTAAAATGCTTAGAACTGGGTCTGGCACAGAGTAGCATGGAGGACATGAGACATGTTGTCTTTAAAGAAGGAGTAGAGGAAAAGGACAATGGGTTAGGATGGGATCCACTTCACATGTTTTCCAAACTGAATGTCAAAAGCTTGCAGTTGGGTTTTCCTTAATTACCTAGAGAATGCAGTTGCACGTGAGATAAATTGTTGAAGTTTGTATAGCTTTGTCAAGCATGTGGCCATGGTCTGGACTTAGCATCCTTGAATCTCTCAATATCCTCATGAAAATAGGCTGGAATATCCAGGGACCTTATTAGGAGAAATCCGAGGAGAGATTAGAGGATTATTATGGCATGTCCTTTGTACTTATTAAACAGTTTTTAAAAGAACAGAAAAAGCTAAAATTGTCAAAAAAGAGATGCTAAGAAGTTGAGCCAGTTGTGTAACACAATGCCAAACCATCTAATTTCCCTCTACCAGCAATGTGAGAAAGCATTTCTAAAATGAAATGATTTTGGTAGATACACAATTTATTTGACTTGGTTTACTAAAAATTATTTGTGGGAGCTGGTTATGTAGTCATGGTATCAGCTGTGTTTCCATGGCTACAAAAATAATTGCTCTTCTACAAACAGTTTTGCAACAGACAAGTGTTTGATTATGATCTTAAAATTGCTTTGTAATTCAAGGAATTTTATCTCAACCGAAAGAACAATAACCTAATGCTTTAAAAACTTATTTTTCTGGAATTGATTTTGTTTTAAAAAAACAAGAGGAGAGAGTTAGATTATGGAAATGATCTAGCAACTGTGTTTCGAGTGTTTTGCTTTTAGAACTATGTATCCATCCTCAGTTAATAAGATGGCAGTTCATTCTGCAGGGCCTGCATGCTGACCTGAGCACCCATTTATGTGTTCCTGGTTGCCCCTTTTCTATTCCCCATGACTGTTCCTCAAGCTTCTCTATTAGGCTGTCTCCTCTCAGCAGATGACTAGAGACAGAAAAAATAGAGTCTGTTATCTTATTTAAACAGATACAAGGAAAAACACAAGGACCTTGATAGAAAAATTGCAAAAGATGGAAAGAGAGAAGAAATGAAGTGATTAATAAAATAAATGTAGTGGTTTGGGTCAGAAGGTTCAATCTCATTAGTTATCAACAAAATGTAGATTGAAATGACAATAAGATAATACTCCTTTTTTTTGCCTGTCAAGTCAGCAAGGATTTTCAAAAGAACTCAGCACTGCTAAAGCATGATAAGACAGGAGTCTGATCCTGTCTTATCCCATTGTCTATGCCAGTTGATGGGAAAATTAAGCACACAGCCTCCCAAACACCCATGGTCTTTGCCCAGTCGTTCCAATTGGAGTAAATCCTATATAAGTAAAACTGAAACAATAGAAATATTCCAATGACTTCTTTTTAATTATTTTAAAACTTCTTTTAACCACTTAACTATGAGCCTTCACATGTATCTTGTCATTTAATCCTCATCAAAACTCTATGAGGCAGATAACAGTATTCCCTTTTATACAAAGGAAGAAACTGAGGTACAGAGGAAATAACTTACTTGCCCAAGGGCACACGGACAGGAAGTGGCTCCAAATCCTGAGCCAGGCCCTGAACAATTATGCTCTATTACTTAGTTCTAGAAAAAACTTAAGACAGCAGGCAGTACTCTATAAAACACAGATAATTTCAAGAATTCTGTATAAGAAAGAAAAAAACAATGATGGGGACATAAAATAAGAACGATGCTAAAAATACATATTATTTCACCTATACCTTTGCTAAAAGAAGGTCACAAATTTGCCTAGAAGCTTTCTAGCAGCCTGGGGATAAAGAAAAATCTGATCAGTTATAAAATTCACAATATTCATGATATAAAAGCAGACCACTTACCCTGCAGAAGTCCAATCATTCTTGGTAGTAAGATCAGACATAGATTTATTGCACAGAACACAGAGGGTTCTCATAAAAAGACACTAGGTAATGTCATAGCTAATGACCTCGATAGCATCCTTGTGTAGACAAGATGACCACTTCTGCTGAGTTGAGTATTCCAACTTTTCTCATATGGCCTCATGACCCAACATCAAAACAAAGCAGGATGTGGGCCAGGCACCTCGTTCTGTACTGGTCTAGAGATTATAGAGTACCTGTGAATGAGTAAGCTGATATCCTTTAGATAAACCTCTCTTTGATAAATGTTGTAAGGCATGAGATTGAGATTGTGTTTTCAACAAGTACCTAGAACTGTCAGTTTCATGTGCACTAAGGACCATTGAATTGGATAGAGGATTAAAACAATTATGAAATAGTCAATTATGCAGCTATTAGAGATGATGCTTAGGAAATATTTTGCTAACATGAAAAATGTTCCATACTACAATATTAAATAAATAAAACCAGATATAAAACTGTATATAGCATATGATATCAACTATGTTGAGAATATGTATGTAGCAAGACATGATTCTTCAGTTTTTCTTAATATAGAATCTTATTTTTTCTGTTATTTACTGCAATAGAAGAACAAAAAGTACTTTCTGGATTGATTAGAATGTCTTAGAAAAAGGCAGCAGTTTTCAATTCCTAATTGCTTGGGTCACCATCAAACCAAAGGGAAAGAAGAAAACAGGTTTTGTTTTGATTTGGTTTGGGAGGCAAGAATACTTGGGGGAAAGCATAAAGACAATGTGGGGGAAACAGATTGGGAGAGGATGGCAATGAGGAAGATTTCCAGAGGTGCCTTCAGAAACCTAAAAACTAATCCCTGGAGTTGCCCATGAAGAGAGGGAGTCCAGTGCTAGGAGATTACTGTGCCCAGGAGAGAGCTGAGCCCTCATCTCCTATCGGATACACCTGCACTTGAATAGTAACAAGCCCAACACTGTTGTCCCAGGGTCTGTGGCTGTTTCTTCTCATAGAGATGTAGGGAGGGACTTGATCCTTCCTGGACTTGCATTAAGCTGATAATTGCCAGACCACAAGACTGTGGGACCCCTCATTCATTACCCCAGAAAATACAGAGCATTTTCTGTAACCATGCCTTAGGATACCAGTGCAGGGTGGAGAGTTGGGGGCGGGGGGAGGTGAGCAGAGACAAGGAGCTTCTGATGTAGAGAAAAGACACTGAACTAGGTAAGTCTGAGATCATTTTAATAGTGTGCGCACACACACATACTGGAAAAAACTATACCTCCTTCAGGGTCCTACTCTGCTTCCCCTATCTGCTCCTTAAATATGCGTGTTGCCCAGGATCGGTTCTCACTCTTCGTTCTTTTTATTCTAGATACGCTTTCTGGGCTGTTGCAGCTTCCACACAAATTCTGATACACACTAAATGTGAAGTCTCCAGTATCTTCTCCTTCAATTACAGTCTAATGACATCCAAACAGCTTCCACAGAGGAAACACATCTAGTTTTTCATCTATAAACTTTTAATCTGTGTTTTTGTCTTTGTTTCTCAATCCCTAAATCCTTGATAAATAGTGTTGTATTGTAAAAAAGAGGGTCCTGGGAAGGAGAAGGAAATCAGCACTCAGAATCCTTGCAACCATTTTATGAAGTAGGTGTAGCATTATTCCTATTTATAGATGAGGAAATTGAGGTTGGGGCAGATAAGTCACTTGCACAAGATCAAACAGCTTGGAAGTAGAATGACTAAGGTTTAAACTTAGATCTATTTCCATAAGAAAAGAAGCCTGATGCTCATGCTGGGGAATCAAACTTCTGTCCCAGGACATGGGATACTGTGCTAACCAGGAAATAACCAGTTCTTCCTCCAGGACATATTAGCATATGAGGTGTTTTATAAGTCATCATTGCCTTTTAACTTGTTTTATTTAAGAATTCTGAATAAATGCAGTGACCTTCTAGCTTCATCTACTTTCTGATATTACCTGGGACCTCAGTGTATTCTGCAAAAAGGTACATTACGCTATACACACCATAAAGAAGAAACATCCCTCCTGCTGTGTGTCTCCTTTACTCTCACACTACACTCCTGACCCCAGACATGTGGGTTTTCCACACATCAAGCAATTCTGGGACACCAGCTGGGTGTCCTACAATTTAACACAATTCTGATACTACCTACCCAGAGATAGTGTCAGACCCCACAGGTTAAGGACTTAGTCTCACAAGACTGCCCTATACCCCCCCTCCTTCAGACACCAATTGAAAGTTGAAGTTGGTACCTGTGCTTCTGGTGAACCGGCTATAATTCAGAAGTTCCCACACCCCAACACTTGGGTGTGATTAATTTGCTAGAGCAACTCACAGAACTCAGGAAAACAGTTTCCTTACTAGATTACCAATTCATAATAAAGGAGATAATAAAGGATACAGATAAATAGCTGGCTGAAAACATACATAGGGCAAAGTCCAGAAGAGACTTCTGTGCAAGAGCTTTTGTCCCCACGGAGTTGAGTTGTGCTACCATCCCAGCACGTGGATGTGCTCACTGACCCAAAAGCTCTCAGAACTCCACCTTTTTGCGTTTTTATGGAATATTTAAAATTTTATTTATTTATTTATTTATTTGGAGAGAGAAAGAGCGAGAGCATGCAAGTGGAGAGAGAGAGAATCCCAAGCAGGCTCTACACTGTCAACACAGAGCCTAATGTGGGGCTCGAACTCATGAACTGTGAGTTCATGACCTGAGCTAAAACCAAGAGTTGGACACTTAACCAGCTGAGCCAACAAAGAGCCCCTGGAGTCTTTATTATATAATTAAGCTTATATAATTAAGCATGAATGATTAAATCATTGGCCATTGGTGATTGATTCAACCTCCTGCTCACTCCTCTCCCTAGAGGTGGGGGGGTGGACTGAAAGTTCCAACCCTCTGTTCTTGGTTGATTTCTCCAGCAACCAGTCCCCATCCTTAGAGGCTTTCCAAAAGTCACCTCATTAATATAAACTCAGATGTGGTTGAAAGGAGCTTGTTATGAATAACAAGATACTCCTTTCACCTTTATGGATCTGGAGCTACCTCAGGAACTCGAGGAAAGATCAAATACTATAACAAAAACTGTTCCCATTTCTCTTATCACTTAGGAAATTCCAAGGATTTTAAGAGCTCTGTGCCGGAAATGGAATGACCAAATATACGTTTCTTATTACAAATCACAATATCACATATACCTCCCAATTTCAAAATTTACAACAAAGCAACAATAATGAAGACACTGGTACTGGCATAAGAATAGACAAATGGACAAATGGAATAGAATTGAGAGTTTAGAAATAAACCCACATGTCTATAGTCAACTGACTTTTGACAAAAGTGTTAAGACCATTCAATGGAGAAAGAATAGCCTTTTCAACAAATTGTGCTGGGATGACTGGATAGTCACATGTTCACATGTAACAGATGAAATTAGGCCCTTACCTCACACAACATACAAAAATTAATGCCATATGGATTACAGGCTTAAATTTAAGAGCTAAAGCTATAATAACTATTAGAATAAAACAGGTCTAAATCTTCATGGCCTTGGATTTGACAGTGGATTTCAGCTATGACACCAAAAACACAAACAACAAAGGGAAAAATAGGTAAGTTGAACTTCATCAAATTAAGACCTTTTGTGCTTCAAAGGACACTATCAAAGTGAAGAGGGGCACCTGTGTGGCTCAGTCAGGTAAGTGTCTGACTCTTGATTTTGGCTCAGGTCATGACTTCACCGTTTGTGAGATCAGTCAGGCCCAGCATCAGGGTCTGCACTAAGCATGGAGCCTGCTTAGGATTCTCTCTCTCTCTCTCTCTGCTCCTCCCTCCACTCATGCATTCTCTCTCTCTCAAAATAAATAAACTTAAAAAAAAAATAAAGTGAAAAGACAGCCCACATGATGGGAGAAAATCATTGCAAGTCATATAACTGATAAGGGAATTGTATCTAGAATATGCAAAAAACTCACACAACTCAATAGTAAAATGACAACCCAGTCAAAAAATGTATAAAGAATCTGGAAAGGCATTTCTTCAAAGAAGATATACAAATGGCCAATAAACACGTGAAATTATGTTCAATATCATTAGCCATTAAGAAAATGCAAACAAAAACCACAAGATACCATTTCATATCCACTAGGATGGCTAGAATCAAGATGTCAGATAATAATAAATATTGATAAGGATGTAGAGAAATTGGATATTTCATACACTGCTGCTGAGGAGGTAAAGTAGTTCAGCCACTTTGGAAATCGGTCTGGCAGCTTCCCAGAATGTTAAACCTGGAGTTACCACATGACCTAGCATTTCCACTCCTAGGTATACCCTAAAGAAATGAAAATATATGGCCATATAAAACCCTGTATGGGATGTTTATAACAACATTATTAATAATAGCCCAAAGGTGGAAATCAAACATCCAGGAACTGATGAATGGATTAAAAATATAGTATATCCATACAATGGAGTATTATTTAGCCGTAAAAAGGAAAGTAGTACTGATATATGCTACAACATGGACAAATCTCAAATACATGCTAAGTGAAAGAAGCCAGTCATAAAAGATAACATATAATATGATTCTATTTATATGAAGTGTCCATAATAGGGAAATCTATAGAAACAGAAAGATTAGTAGTTGGGGTGGGGGGAGCAAGGTACTTGCAGGTTAGCTAAAGGATATGGGGTGTATGTATGTATGTATGTATTTAGTTAGTTAAGTAAGCTCTACACCCACTGTGGGGCTTGAACTCATGACTCCGAGATGAAGAGTTCCATGCTCTACTGACTGAGCCAGTCAGGCACTCCACAGTGTTTCTTTTTGAGGTAACAAAATTTTTCTAAAACTGACCATAGTGATAGCTGCAGTTTTGTGAACATACTAAAAACCATTGAGTTGCATACTTTAAATGGGTGGATTCTAGAGTATGCGAAACATATCTCAACAAAACTGTTAAAGAAAAAAGATTGACTAGAATAGATGATTAAAATGTTTTTTTCATTTTTATTTTAGAGAGAGAGAAAGAGAGAGTATGTGGGGAGAGGGGCAAAGGGAGAGAGAGAGAGAATCTCAAGCAGACCCTACACTCAGCACAGGGCCTGATGTGGGGCTCGATCCCACGACCCTCAGATCATGACCTGAACTGAAATCAAGTTGGATGCTTAACCTACTGAGCCACCCAGGTCCCCCTAGAATAGATGATTTCTAATGTTGCTCTCAGGCTTAGGTGATCTTTGCAGTCAGGATGGAACAAGGGCTAAGCTGATTTTCTCAAGCTCTTTATTTTTTCTAACTTAAAAAAAGTCAACTTTACATGGGTGTTGAATTTGAACATTAAAGCTGGTTATCTCACCAATCCTCTTGTTAAGATTTAAGAACTGGGCACTTAAAAATTTTTTTTAAACAATTATTTACTTATTTTGAGAGAGAATGAGAGCATGTGTGCACACAAGTTGAGGAGGGACAGAGGGAGAGAGAGAGGGGAAGAGATAGAGAATCCCAAGCAGTCTCTGTGCTACCAGTACAGAGCCTGATGTGGGGCTTGATCCAACAAACTGTGAGATCATGACCTGGGTGAAAGCAAGAGTCACCAAGTTAACCAACTGAGCTACCCAGGTGCCCTAGGACCTAGGCATTTTCTATCCTGTTGTCCAGTCTACATGATTTTCATTATCAAAGTTATTTCATGGGGAAAAAAAACCCCACAAAGTTATTTCATGGGCCAGGATGGCTCCTGGAGCTCCAGTCATTCTATTTGCATTCCAGCCAGCAAGAAAGCGGAAGGGTAGAAGGGTATACCTTACATTAAGGACAATTGCAGAGTTGTATGCATCACTTCTTAAATCCAGTTAACTGGATCCTCGTTGTTGGCAAGTAACTGAATGTACTCAAATAAATAGCCAGATTTGTTACATGACCATTCACACAGCATGACCATTCTTCTATGGAAGAAAAGAGATGTTGAGAGACACCCAGCAGTTGGCCATGTTCCACAATTTAACCCATCAGCTACCTTTTCATCAATATCCCCAATTTGCTCGTCTCCTAGTCCTCTTACACACTCACTGACAAAACCCTAAGTCTGGATTGATACATTTACTCACCATCTCTAGTCTTATACTTAATCCTCTGGAAAAAGCCATACAACTATATGGCTTTAAGTGTTTCTACAAATCCATGATATTTAACTATAGTTGTGCTCTTGACTCAGCTGGCTGACAAAAATTTACTTAAAATAATCTTTAGATTCTTTGATCCATAGCACCTTGGAAGACCTTGGATGTATTTATCACTTAGCTGCTAGCATGTAGTTTTAGTCACTAGAGTGGTCCTCAAAATAAGCTTTATGAAAGAGAGGAACTGGTATTCTGAAATAAGTAACTCAGAACATGGCCTCAGATCAAGAAAAGCAAGGCTGGTCAGTGGAAAAATTCTAAAGAAATAACAACTGGCACTCAGAATTTTTTAGTCTTCTTTTAAAGAAAGAATACATTATATTAGCTTGTGTCCTACAGTGTGCAAATTCTTTTGGTTGTTTTTCAACCAATACACACGGGAGATAGATTTAATAATGAAGAAAGAATTAATAAGATGAGATTGCCCCTGAAATAGTCAAATGCTGGTGGCAAAAATGGCAAAATCAGGAGTTTTTAAGAAAATATTATTTAGAAAGTAAAGAAAAACAGATGGAGAAATGTAATCCCAAATAAAATTAAATCGAGCGCTTGGAGAAACCAGTGCCTTTCTGGTGAGAAGATGACAAGGATGTAAACTGTGGCTAAGAAACAACCCCAGAGAATCTGGTAGTCACTGATTTTGAAGATGTAAAACAGGAGAGAACAGCTATGTGGCTTTTCTTTTTCTTATTACAAAATACTCCAGCTTTTATTAATTAGCATCTTGCATCTTGAAAGAAAAGAGACAAAAGACAGATGAGATAGCAGAGTTGGGAGTGCTCCCTGAATAAGCATCCAAAAGAGAGCAGACGGGGCTCAGGAAGCCATGTGAACAGGGGGAGGCAACACCCTCTGGGAGTGGGTCTGGACCCAGGGGTGCTCCAGGATCTGAGCCAGAGGCAGCTGTGCAGAGGGCTGGTATCTGAGCAGCTTGGAGATGAAGTCCTGGCCTCAAAAGACATTGACGGGGGAAAGCCCACTCTTATCCCGAGGGAGCATTTGGAGGTTCCAGTGTGTGAGATGCTCTTGAAGGGCGGATTTCTCACCAGCAGTTCATAACAGAGCATTCCAATCCAGATCCACCTTCTCACTGTATACATACATTGTTTCTGGGGTGTTTCTGAGGGCATGGAGTTGTCTGCCCAGGCTGCTTCCTTCCACATCTTAAACTTCTCTTCATGCTTCAATCTCCTACATTTTGGTTTCTACCCTCTCTGTCATGCACAAACTGCTTTTGTCAAGAGTACCCACTTCCTTGTTGCTAACTATGGTGACATTTTTGTGTCCTCATCTTACTTGACCTTGACCTCTCAACAGCATTGACTTGGTCCTTATTCCTTCACTTTTCTTCTTCTTTTTAATTTTTAAAAATTTATTTATTTTTGAAGCACAGAGCACAGGCTGAGGAGGGCAGAGAGAGAGGGAGACAGGATCTGAAGCAGCCTCTGCACTGACAGAAGACAGCCCTATGCGGGACTTGAACTCACAAGCCAGCTGTGAGATCATGACCTGAACCCAAGTCAGATGCTTAGCCAACTAAACCGCCTAGGCATCCCCTCCTTCACTCTTCAATGTTTTGTTTTGTTCCCTTCAGATATTTCTCTCTTGATTTTCCTCCTACCACACTTACTGGTCTCTTTTAGTTTTCTTTCTTTCTTTCTTTGTATTTTTTCATTTTTTATTTAAATTCCAGCTAGTCAACATACAGTGTAATATTAGTTTCAGGTGTACAATATAGTGATTCAACAATTCCATACATTACTTGGGGCTCATCACAAGTGCATTCTTTAATCCCCAGCACCTATTTCACCCATCCCTCCACCCACCTCCCTTCTGGTAACCATCAGTTTGTTCTCTATAGTTACCTCTCAGCTTTCTTTGTTGGCTTTTCCTCTTCAATTCAACCTTTATTAAGGGTATTACAGGGCTAGGTCCTGGACCCCCTTCTCTTCTCTATTTGTGCCCTTTCCCTAGATGGTACCATCCATTTCTTTCACTTGAAATACAGTAAAACCATGGTTTGCAAGCATAATTCATTCTGGAAACATGCTTGTGATCCAAAGCACTTGTATATAAAAGCGAACTTCAAGAACCATTGGCAAAGTCGTGATCATGTGACATTCGGCATCATGTACTAGTTGTACTGCAAGACATCACTCATTTGTCAAGTTAAAATTTATTAGAAATGTTTGCTCATCTTGCAGAACACTCACAGAACAAGTTACTTGCAATCCAAGGTTTTACTCTACCATATAATGCTGGGGCTCCCAGCTGGCTCAGTCATCAGAGCATGCGACTCTTGATCTCTTGGTCAAGAGTTCAAACCCCCTATTGTATGTAGAGTTTACTTTAAAAAAAATGCCGTCTAATGCTAACTTCCAGAGGAGAATTGTTATACCTCCCAAGAAGTCTTTTCTTAACCTTGGTCTTGCATCCAATTTTCGACTTAACATTTCTATTCAAATGTCTCCAAATGTCTTACACTTAATATGTCCAAAATAGAACTCTTAATCTCCTGAAATTTCCTCCCAGCCTTTCCCATCCAACTAATGGCAAACCATCTTCCAATTGCCCAAGTCAGAAAATTAGACTTTGTTAATGATTCTTTTTTTTTCTTCCTATCCCACATCTAATCCCAAACAAGTCTTAAGACTTCTATCTTCCCCTCCCCCCAATATATTATGAATCCATCTACTTCCCCTACTGCTACCACCTCAGTCAAGGTCATCATCTTCTTTCTCCTAGACAATCACAACAGCTTCTTAACTAGTGACCCTACTTTTTTTTTTTTAAATGTTTGTTTGTTTAGATACAGAGAGAGAGAGAGAGAGAGAGAGAGAGAGAGAGAGAGAGAGAATGAGCAGGGGAGATGCAGAGAGAGAGGGAGAGAGAGAGTCCCAAGCAGGCTCTGTGCTGTCAGTGTGGAGCCTGATGTGGGGCTTGCTCTCATGAACTGTGAGATCATGACCTGAGCTGAAATCAAGAGTTGGATGCTTAACTGAATGAGCCACCCAGGCACCCCATACTTTTTTTAAAAAAAGTAAACTGTACTCCCAACGTGTGGTTAGAACTCGTGACCTGGAGATCAAGAGTTGCAAGCTCCACCGATTGAGTCAGCCAGGAACCCCCCTATTTCTGTTTTTTGATACCACTAATCTTTTTGCATCAGTAGTGATTTTTTTTTCCTTCATGCCCTGCATGGCACCCAACATGGGGCTTGAACTCACGATCCTGAGTTTGAGACCTGAGTTGAGCTCAAAAATCGGACGCTTAACAGACTGAGCCACTCAGGTGCCCCAGTAGTGATGTTCTTAAAGTACAAATCAAATAATTTCATTTTGAGACTAATCAAGTCTCCTACTGCACTGAGAATAAAACCCAAATTCCTTTTTCTTCTTTTTCTTTCTTTTCTTTAGGCTGTTGGGTAAAGGAATGTTCCTGAACAGGTTCAGAATCACTATATAAATTCTAGGGCTATCAAAAACCAAGAGAAGGGACATATTTTGGCAGAAAGAAGCAGACTAAGAAATTTTGTTCAAATCTTGAAGAGCTGGGTGCAAGGCCAGCCTTAGGCAAAAATGTGAATTAGATGATATTTGTCTTCAGGGTTCTCATCCTCCACTTCTTCAGCCATTCAGTTCTTTCCTTGGGGGCATTTCTTCATCAGAATCAGAAAAAAATACAAAGCAAATATAACTGTACATTTAAGTTCAATAACTTTTTGCATTTTAAACTTATTTCTAATTATGAGATGACAGACTTCTTTGTTTGTTACCAAAGGAGTCTCAGACATCATTTTCAGGGGGATTAGAAAGAAGAACAGGATTTAAAAAGTCCTTTCTGGCAGCCTTAAAAATCCCAGCTCACAACCTACCAGCTCTTCTGACTCTAAGGCTAATCCAGTTAGTAGGGTTATTTAAACATTTTTCAAAAGCATGCTGAGAAATGAAACAGAAATATCTTTTCTTGTTCTTGTGTGGTATGAAACTCATTTGCCTTGGAAAGTTTTTTACTCTGCGAATGCTTGCAGTTTGAAAGACCATAATTTTTTTTTTCTTTTTTAAAAATTGGGATGTGGGGCACCTGGGTGGCTCAGTCCGTTGACCATCTGATTTCAGCTCAGGTCATGATCTCACAGTTCATGGGTTTAAGCCCCACATCGGGCTCTGTGCTGACAACTAGGAGCTTCAAATTCTGTGTCTCCCTCTCTCCCTGCTCCTCCCACCCGCCCCGCCCCCAGTCTCTCTCAAAAATAAATAAACATTAAAAAATTAAAAAAAATTGGGATGTAATTGATATATATAACATTATATTACTTTCAGGTGTACAACATCCAAATTATTCTAACCTGCAAGGCAGGCATGATCCCTGAGTGTCCCCCCAGCATTGCTAATCTTTGTATTGCAGTCTTAGGCCATCTACTCTTGGCTTATTAAGCCTCAGCTTCTGATTTTTTTTTTTTTTTTTTGCACTCACCAAGCTCTTTTCTGCCTTAGACTTTTAGACACGCCTGTTCCCTCTTCCTGGAAAGTTCTTCCTTCACATTTAGCATATCCAATTCCTTCAGGTACCTTAAATATTAAGGTGTATATCACTTTTGTAGAGAGATTTCCACTGATCATCCTGTTTCTCTTTTCTACCTCAATTTTATCCTTGTTTTTTTCCCCCCAAACTTAAAAACACACCCATTTATGCTGCTTATTAGGTGTCAGTTATTGTTCTGTTCACAACAATCTCATTATTGTCCCCTCTTTAAGGATGAGGCAACTGAAGCATACACAACTAGTAAGTGGCAAAGTTGGATTTGACCAAGACGACTAGCTTCTGCTCTTAGCTGCTCTACTGTATCCTGCTTATCAATGTCACAATTTGGAATTTTTGTATTAATTTATCTTTTTTGTTGTTGTCTGTTTTTGGTCTGTTTTGTTGTGTTTGTTTGTTTATTCCTCCCAGAACATAAGCTCCATGAGGTCAGGGACTGTTGACCCCTGACATCTTATTGGTCATAGATTTCACAATGCCAACTATTGTTCCTAGGACATAATGGGTACTTAATAAATATCTGCTTAAGGAATGAATGAATGAATGAATGAGAGCAAGAGAAAGCAATATTTATGTAAAGTTGGTGAAAGGTTGGTTTGAGGTACTAAGTCACAAAATATAAATTTTCCTAGATATTTGTAAGTAAGAAAATTCCCTAATTAATCAGAGTAATTGGAGTTCCCCACTAGGATAAAGAAATATGAGGGAGCCCTAGTTCCAGGAACAGTTTAAGAAATTCTTTTCTAGATATTTGTCAGTGTTATATCTATATCTATCTATATCTATCTATATCTATATCTATATATACATGATATGTATGACATATATACGAAGAAAGAGAAAGGTAACTGTGCAGTACTGGAAGAGTATGGTGGGTAAGGGAATAAGTTGACTTTCTTCAAGGTAAATGCCAACATATACAGGATCAAAGTTGTAATAAGCAAAATCTTAGTGTTAAAATAGTGTAATATCTCAATGAAGTCAGACTGAATACATTAACAAAAGTGGATCAATCAGCAAAATGCAGCATGACAGAGCATAGGGAATGGGTGGCAATGGAAACTTGGAAGAAGGAAGATCACAGAGGCAAACTCCATTCTTAGTTCTATCCAAAGGAAAGGGAATCATAGGCAATCTACTCCAAGTGTTATGATTCCTTTGGAAGGGCTCTGCTTATACTTTGCTGAGTGAGGAAAGGCCAAGGGCATCCTGGGAAGGAGGCAGTTTAGCTCCCTGCAATTACAGCTTTCATCTCTTCTCTCAGCACTTCATGATCGATTGTTCATCATTGTGATAGGGGATGGGCACTACAGGAGCACATGGGAGGGTCTTCTCAATTGTGGTGTGAACTTAAGGCAGTATAAGTGGAATGATGTGGTCTTGATCACCCCCACATCTCTGCCAGCTTGCCATTCACGGTTGGTTGCATGTTTCAAGTG
The DNA here is from genome assembly GCF_046562875.1 of Panthera onca. Taxonomy (NCBI): domain Eukaryota; kingdom Metazoa; phylum Chordata; class Mammalia; order Carnivora; family Felidae; genus Panthera; species Panthera onca. Next base: position 64,062,484 of record NC_138345.1, read on the forward strand.
TTTTCTCCTTTATTTATTTATTTATTTATAGATTAGTTTATCACAAGAGAATATTCTGTTGTAATTGTCAGCATCTGGAAGGAATCTTTTCTGTGTTTTCCGAGGTAGAGAAGATCACATCCAGGCTATTAGTCAAGGCTTTGTAAGACATTGTTGTTTGTTTGCTCTTCCTCCCACACCATCAGCAACTGCCTTTTTTTGTTTACCAGGTACAAAATGAAGGGGAGAGTGGAGTCCTGCTTTCTAAAACGGGAAGCTAGCCAGTGTGTGTGTGTGTGTGTGTGTGTGTGTGTGTGTGTGTGTGTGTTGAACACCTCCTGGCCACTGAGAAGCAGCTCTCTAATAAGTGCAACCCAATAGAAGAGAGGGAAGGAACTGGTTAGACTTTTGGTCTATGGATCCCACAGCTTCCCTTCCATTTCCACAGAAATCGCTCCTTTTCTGCTGCTATCCTTCCCTTTTCTGTAGGTTCTGTATGCTCATCTCTTCTGCTTTTGGTCTTTCACTCTGACTTTGCCTTCACCTCTTTTTGTGACTCTTCATCATCACTCTCCATATTGCTCAAAGTGCTCATTTTAAGAGCATATGATATTTAGTTGCTGGATTTGTATTGTTAATGAATGGTGAGGCCAACATAATGATCCAGTTTAGGGCTCTGGAGTTAAGATTAAATTTTGGCTTCACCACTTAAGAGTTGCCTGATTTGGACAAATCCCTCAACTTCCCTAGGCCTTTCTTTCGCCACTTGTAAGTTGGGGATAAGGGTTGCTACCCTCCAAGAATTGTCATTAGGACTGGAGAGAATGAACATACTATACTCAGAAGAATGCCTGTCACATGGTCTCAAGAACTATTAGCTGTTACTATTTTAAAAATGTTTATTGTAGGGTATATCGGTGGTACAGTATATAGGGAAATTTCATGCAGTTTTGCTTTACTGAAGAATCAGTAGAGGCATGAAATAATAGTACCCAGAGGCTTACTGGGCGCCTGCATTACAGATCTCTTTTTCGGAACAGATGCCGATCTTGTGGCAAACTGGGCACAAGACCCCTGTGCGAAGGCAAGCAATCTTTAGCGAAGACTCTCTGCAGGGCTAATAAGGCTATTCGGTGACAGAGTGAGGTGAACCAGGCCAAGCTGGAGAGCGGAAAGGAGGGAAGGCGGAGGGGGGTGGTGGTGGAAGCGGGCGCCTGGGGGCGCGTCTGGCAGGCACTGGAACCCAGCGCTGGTTTGGGTGCCGGAGGCTGCGAGCCCAGGGGGCGAGAAGGATGCGCGGGCCCCGAGCGCGTTAGTTACTGTTTGCTTTTCTTTGGGGAAGGCGCCGAAGGTCTCTGAGCAGGTCCCTGAGCTTGCGCTCACGTCGCAGCGGCAGAGCAGGGGCGTCCCCGCCACTCTCGGGGGCTGTGCGTCCGCGGGGCAAAGCCTTGAGAGGAACTCCCGCCCGCGGCGAGCCGAGCAGGGAGGAGGCTCCCCCCGCGCGCGTCCCGCCGCCTTCGCCTTGGCCTCTGGCCCGCGCTCCCCCCGCCCGTGCAGCCGGCGGCGGCAGCGGCGGTGGCCCCGCGCGCCCGGCGGGAGGCGCCTCGGGATGTTTCCGTCGGTTCCTTCCCTCCCCCCGCGCTGACTCCATCCGCCTCCCCGCCCCCTGCTCGGAGCCGGGGCCAGGCGCGAAGGGAGGGAGCGGGCCCGAGACTGCATCATTCCGCACCGGCTGCAGCACAGCCAGAGGGAGCAGGTGGAGCGAGCGAGCGAGCGAGACGCGAGCCGGAGCGCGCCAGGCCCCGGGGAGACTGCAGTGACGCTGCCCCGGAGACATGGCGGCCGGGCGCCTCTGAATAAGCAGAATCCGGAGCCCCTCGTCGTCCGCGGCCGCCGCAGCCCAGGCCATGCCGCACGGCTGCTGAGCGCACGCAGGGGCCGGCCCAGAGGACACATGCGGCAGCGGCTGCCGCCTCGCCCCTGATCCTCTCCCTGCGTTCTCCATGTTGCATTCCTCCTCAGTTTCTCGGGCTGTGTAGCCGCTGCCGCCGGGAGCAGCAGTCAGGGCATCGCTCCGCTCCGCACGTTCACCCAGCCACACTTTTCCATTTTTACCCTTCCCTCCCCACCGCCTTCACCCTTCCCCCCCCAGCCTGCCAGGCATCCATCACCCCACCCCGACACCCCCTCCTGCCTCCATCCGCCGGGGCTATGGCCGCAGAAGAGGTATTGCAGACTGTGGACCATTACAAGACTGAGATAGAGAGGCTGACCAAGGAGCTCACGGAGACGACCCACGAGAAGATCCAGGCTGCCGAGTACGGGCTGGTGGTCCTGGAAGAGAAGCTGACCCTCAAACAGCAGTATGACGAGCTGGAGGCAGAGTACGACAGCCTCAAGCAAGAGCTGGAGCAGCTGAAAGAGGTGAGTTGCCTGTCACCTCATCCCTGCTCGGCCCCCGTCCCCCCACCCCCAACGCCCACTCATCATGTACACAGAAGTCGGGAAGGATGCGGCTGGAAGGAATGTTTCTTCATCTTAGGGTCCTTTGTTGATAAGAGAGGATTGAAAGAGTCCATTGTTTCCCCCCCGGGAGAAAAATTGCCCAGGAAATGAATGTATAAGCTGGAATTCGAGAGGCAGTGGCCCTTCAGGCTGTGGGGGAGGGACATTCAGAAGTCTTCAAGTCTTAGCACTCTAAGGCGACCTTCTGCTGGGTTGGAATGTGTAAATCCAACTTCTCAAAACTGCTGTTATTTCAAACCTGGGTTCCAGCGACAATCCCATAATCCACAAAGGCGATGAGTAGGTTTGTGCTGAGGGACCCACAATTTAAGGATGTAGGATCTATGCTACCTCAGCCTTCTGAACGTAACCACTCCTTGATGCAAGAGGGGACTGTTATTAGAAGAACTCCCCGCCAATCCCATTTGACAAAGTCTGGGCAATCTTCATTCTCCTTGACTTTAGTTATTCTTGTCATGGGCTGCCTGAGAAAAACAACTCCGCTGGATGATCCCACTGCCTTGATTTCACTTCTGAGTGAGGCAGAGCCATGCCCAAGTCCTGTAAGGTCACCCTGACCAGGGAGAATTTAAACTCCCTTACAAATGGTCTGAATGGTAGGTAGCAAATGCATGGGTGGCTGTCCATATCAAATGAGCCTCTTCTGTTTGAAGGGACTGTGTTTATAATACTTGTCCTTTGTAGTCTTTTCGTATTTGGCTTTTTTTAAAGACTGGCTAATGTTTTGGAAGAAAATAATGGATATGCTTTGATGTCCTGTCAAGCACTCATAAGCATACACATACTGTTGAAGGAACTCAGTCTATTTTACCCGATTCCTGAAGCACTATGGGTAGCAACTCACTGGTTATAAATTTAAATGTACCCACTGCTTTTCAATGTGGCAAGACTTTATTTTTAGGTGCATTTTGGCATTTAAAGTGTTATTTCTAAATTTAGCATGTATTATTGAAAATGTTTTCTTATCATGTACTCACTTTTTCAGAAGGCATCTGTTTTATGTTGTTACAGTTAAAAAACATGGTTTATGACCTGTCTAAATGAACTTGCCTTCTAACTTAGTACGTAATATGGCCAACACTTATACTTTCAGGTATGTCTAATTTTTATTCTGATGCCTAAAAGCTAACTAATAAACATACAGTGAACACCCCAACTAGACACCTGATCTTTGTGTATCAGGCTGTTAATTTTGAGTTCATGTTTTTCTTACCATGGACATTTCTGTTCTTAACAACAGCTGGGCTTACTGGTATTGTCCAACTTAGATTAGGTCTGATGTGTTTAAATTCAGTAATGCTAAACCTTGTGAAGTCAGGAAACAGGATAGTGATTGTAATTCTCAGAGATGTTTTGATGTTTACACCTATCAACATTGCTTTGCCAAGACAAGGAAGTGCAAACCAGGCAGTGGTAAGCTATCACCTCCTTGATAAAGGAGGTAGACTTCATTTAATGAAGTATTACTGTTAACTGACCTTCCTGCTTGATTTAAACAACGTTTCTAGGGATATTTCTGTGTCATTTGCACTTAGCCTGCATAGTAAACCATAATGCAATTGTCTTTGCCTTTACTAGACCATGAGCTCTTAAGGCAAGGAATCTGTCTTAATTTACTTTGCATCTAAAGCCTTTAACAAAGCCTAGCACAGAGTAAGTGTGTAATCAATATTTTATGGAAAAATAAATTTATACTGGAAAAAGGTACACCTTTATCAAACATTCACTAGTCAGTATTGGTTAGTGTCAGAGAAAGACTAAGAAAATTAGGAGGTATGGGAACTGTTATTGAAACACTATATTACTATCATCAACAATAATGGGGAAAATGAGAAAAAACATTTTGTGAGCATGGTATAACAGTGGTTTCTTAATAAAGAATGATACAAATAGTAGTTATAAATTTTTTTCTTTAAAAATCTAAGGCATATTTTGTTCTATATAGCAGGAGGTTAATAAAAAATTTATCATGATTATTTTTACCAAATGATACTCATGTACATATGTATTTTAAGTTGCACTTAGCATAAATTCAGTATTTTGATTCCTAATGAACTGTCTTAAGCAATTACATACAATTTACTTTAGAGTAATAAAAATAATCATTATATTTGATTGATAGACTAACCTGGTATTTTTATTCTTTAAACATAATGTACACTTTAGTTGGGAATATTATTAAATGAGCTAAATCTGTCTCAATAATATTTCCTGTTTGAAAAGTAAATCCAGAAGAATTGTGCAAAGATATCCCAATGATGATATCATATAGAAGCCATTTTTGAAAGACATGTTTTATGAGTGCTCTGATTTTTAAAAGGAAGTTTTGTTCATTTTCAGGTGCATATAGTAAACAATGTTACATTTTATCTGTAACACCAAGTATAAAAATCTTTGGTTTATTTCTAGGCTCTTTCAACAACTATGATTCATTTAAAAATAATTGGTCCAGTTTATGGGAATATCAACAGAGAAAGACTGTACTGTTTTTCGAAGTTGAACATTAGTAATTTGTAGGGTAGCAATATGGCTCAGGCTTTACAGGTCATTTTGTTTTCAAGAGTCAGCACCCAACAATGTTGCTGCCCTCCTTCCCAGGCTGATTACCGCTGTGACAATAATGGAAATGAGCAGCATTGCCTGAAGATGTTCAAAATCAAGACAATGAATTCCTGAATGTTTTTCTAGTTATTTCTTCCCTTAGTCTAGATTGCTTTTTGACCTGGCCTGACATCATTTAGAGCTCTGCCCTATGCCTACATCACTGTCTACATGACCCAAAAGAACACACTTAAAAAGAAAAGTACTAAGGATATGAAAAAAAGAATGACTTCTGACATCGTCATTATGTTCTCATTTTAATTATCTTTGGGGAGCTGGACAAAACCATATACCCGTTAGAATACGTGACCATCATTTTATGATTTCACAAGTAATGCTTGCTTCTCAGTGACCTGAGGGGCACGCATGCCCAGTTATGTCCAGATCCTGCTGATTGTATGTTTGGGATGTGTATAAATCAGCACTGTGAGTGTCATTCAGGCCAAAATAGTGTTTGAAGAAGAGTCATAGTTCTAAAATAATTTTAAAACTAAAAATATACATACATTAAAAAAAAAACCCTAGAATTTAAGTTTGTTTATTTGTTTTTTGTTTTGTTTTGTTTCTTACTTAAAAAATATTTGAAATTTAGAAAGTAGTAAAGTTGAGAAAGATCTCCTCAGAAAGGAATGATTCAGCATTCCTGATGGCATTTTAGAAAACATCCATGTGACATCTTTAGAAAAGTTTTGCAGCTAGGTTACAGTAGACTATGTACTAAGAATCTCCAACTCCCTTTTTTTGCTCATGTTCTCCAAGGATAGACCCCACTTGCTGAAGAAGCACTTTGTGGGCAATGGGAAGCTTTTCTTCCTGGCACCGATTTTATGATTTTTCAGGGCTATGGTTAAATCATTCAAGGAGTAAACATTGAACTCACACACTTTTTAGAGACTGTCACATTAGGGACCCGAGGAAAGCCATTAAATTACTTTGATTCATCTTTAAACAGAAAGTTTTTTCTTCATATGCTTGGAAAGATTGTTAGCATCTTGTTGTATATTCTAAATCATGAAATCATACTGTGGTGGGAATCCCCAGATTTCACTTCCCATTTATAAATAAACATAGAGAATGTTAATAATTCATTTACCTAAGCTAATATTTTCTTGCTCACTGTTTTTTCAAAAAAGAAATATTTATTTTTATTATCAAATTAATTAAAACATCTAAAATATATCAATGTAGGGTGCCTAGGTGGCTCAGTTGGTTAAGTATCTGACTTCTGATTTTGGCTCATTTATCCAGGGTTGTGGGATCAAGCCCCATGTTGTGTGCCAAGTGTAGAGCCTGCTTGGGATTCTGTCTCCCTCCCTTTGCCCCTCTGCCCCTCTCCCCCATTCACGTGCTCTCTTTCTCTCTCTCTCTCAAAAAAAAAGAATGATACTTTAAAAAAGTATATGCACATACATTTTTGGAAAGTATTTACAAACAACCTCAACAAACAACACAATCACTTTCAATCATATTTCTTCCTTTTTTTTTTTTTTTTGACCTAATCGCTCTAACTTGCACCCTTCTTTTTATTTCAACTCAAAATTTCATCTCTGGCAAAGTTATTTCTCAGATATCGTTTAGCAAGTTGTTATATCTTTCATCACACTCATTATGCTTGTATGAACATGTATGGTAGCCATGCTTGGGCAATTTTTTTGGATTTGCATGCTTGTGAATATTCTACTATATCATTCCCTTAAATACAGTTGTACTTTATGGACATCGCATTCCAAATTTGAAAATATGATGGCTACTTGCATGTTGAAATATACTGTAAAACATAATGTTGTACCTGTAAATATGGCTTTGAAGGAGAGGAAGGCATGAAGAGATGCACTCACAATAATTCATTGTGCTGAAGGAGAAGACATGTGAAGTCAAGTGGCAGGAGTTGAAATTGGAAAGTGGCAGGAGCTACATTTTGCCTTGAAGATGGGGAACCATTAAAAGGAAATGAAAAGAAACACTTTGTAACTGTATTTGGTGCCTTATGTCTTATTTGATATTCAAAGTAATTCGAAGACTTACTGCTCATTTTTACAGATAAAAAATAGCAAAAATAATAAAGTGTTTAATCATGTACAAAGCTCCGTTTAGGACTAGGCATTTTGCATGTCTTATCTCTGATTCTTACAGCGATCTTTTTATGAGGTAGATATTACTCAAATTATGCAGAAGAGGAAAGTAGGTTTTAGGTTAAGGATTCTTCTCAAGGCTGCCAAACTAAGTGGTGAAACCTGGTTTAGGAAGAAGCCCATTGTCTTCTCACTGCACCATACCACCCGGGAAGGTGGTACACGTCCGTCACAAGTGTGGTTTAGAAAGTCCCAGCGTTGGCTCTAGAGGGTGGATTGGAGCTGTGCGGGAACGGTAGGGATGGTGAGGAGGGGTCACACCTAACAGCCCTTTAGGAGGTGTAGGGTGGAACCCAATGCTGGGTGACTAGATGTGGAAGGTACGGGAAAGAATACAGTGGAGTATTTTCTTAGGATGTGTAGAAGGTGGTTCCATTTACAAAGGAAGGTGCTATGGGGTAGAGCAGTTTTAGAGGGTAAGGTGGATGGCCAAGGCATATGAGTCCTTTTAATTCATGTTTTCTTTGAGGGGAGGCATAAGTTCCATGAGACAATCCAGTACTCAACTCTCAATTTAATAAAACAAATGAGTAATTTGTGCAATTAGTCACCATTTCATTCAGACCTAATTTCCAGAACACGGAAGACATGAACAGCTTAGCAGTGTTTTCACCAGTTAGTTTGACTGCATTTTGAATTAGGAGATTTGAAAATTAATAAACAATGGGCAAAGAAGCTGGGCTGACACAGCGAGGGCCCAGAGGTCAGCCTAAGTGGAAAACGGTCCTTGCTGACCTCTTCAGTTAGAGAGGGGCCTGGGAGAAACACCTCACACCCCTTGCTGACTGAAAAGTTGAAATTGCATTAGTGTTTTGTTTTGTTTTGTTTTTATTTGAGAGATAGAGAGAGAGAGGGAGAGAGAGAGAGAGAGAATGTGAGCAGGGAGCGGGACAGATGTAGAAAGAGAATTCTAAGCAGGTTCCACACTCAGTGTGGAGCCTGACATTGGGCTTGATCCCACAACCCTGGGATTATGACCTGAGCTGAAATCAAGAGTCAGATGCTCAATTGACTGAGTCACCCAGGCGCCCCTTTTGAATTTAAGTTTTTTTTCCTTTCCTTTTTTGGTGACAAGAGTTTGCTCCTTCAGAATTATGATTCTGTAATTACAACAATTTATGGCAACAATCCAAGTTAGGTAAAATCATATACAAATTGGGGCGCCTGGGTGGCGCAGTCGGTTAAGCGTCCGACTTCAGCCAGGTCACGATCTCGCGGTCCGTGAGTTCGAGCCCCGCGTCAGGCTCTGGGCTGATGGCTCGGAGCCTGGAGCCTGTTTCCGATTGTGTGTCTCCCTCTCTCTCTGCCCCTCCCCCGTTCATGCTCTGTCTCTCTCTGTCCCAAAAATAAATTAAAAAAAAAAAAAAAAAAAAAAGCTGAAAAAAAAAAATCATATACAAATTAATAGTTTCTCCTTTCTCTCCTCCCAATTCTGTCTGTATTTCTAATACTTTGATGAGTATTCTTTTATACTTGTTTTAAATGTCTTTAAACATATAAATCCATTGACAGGGTTGTTGTTCCTATTCCTTTGTTTTTATAAAAATGGGGTCACTTTATACATATTACTTTGCAACCTGCTGTCTTTCATTTAATACTGTATCCTTTTAGAATGCAGATTTTTCTAGAGCAGAGCTACCTTTTTAAGGCACTGATGTTGCAAGTGTGAAGAAAATTGGACTGCGTAGAGAAGAAAACCAGAGAATCTCAGGGAGGGTGGGTAACTCTGGGGGCTTGGAGGGAGCAGGTGGCCCAGCTTCTGCCCTGAGGATGGCTCTGGTGCTGAGAGAGAGAAAGTAAGTGCAGGCGTGTGTGAAACAAATGGATGGTGTTTGTTGGGTTGTCCTGTGGCAGGCCTGTGTGATAATACCAAGGAAAAAGATGGAAAGTCTTGTGGGTGAATTAGCAGCAGTTTTGATTCTTGTCTTCTTGGCTGATGATGGAGCTATGTGCATCAGCATAATAGGTGGCTAGGTTCCATGGCCAGCAAGAGCTGGTCCTGCAGTGTGACTGCATCCTGTCCATACTGGGTCTTGGTGAGAAGCCAAGATGATTCAGACAATTGGGCCTCTTTATGTTCTCCCATCTTTGCCCTGTGTTAGTTGAGTTTTGAGATAGTTGGTTAGGCTCTTCTACAGCACCTCGTATTTGGCATGATATGAAGTCGATGGGGATCAGTGGGTACAAGACAGGAGATTGTTTGGCAAAAGTGTTCTTCCTTATTACAGTGAAAAAGAATAGAAGAATGACAATTGATACCTTTTCCTTCTGGGATTTAATTATTTTGTCTATAAAATTAAGGGGATGGGATAGATAATTTCTATGATTTTTTGCAGCTCTAAATTTCTGTGATGCTGTGTTTTAGAGTTACCTTGTCTACTTATTTTATCTACCTGTCCTTTACTTTTCAAATTCGTTCTAATTTTTTCTTTTTTTTTACAAAATACAGAATGATCTTCTGTAATTACAGTAATGTTTACCTAGCCTTTAGGGATGTGCATCAGCTGTTTTTGGTATTTTTCGTCCCATCTATTTCTGCTCTGGTCACTCACTTCTAGCCGGGATAATCCACTTGTTTTCACACTTGTATTCTGTCTATTTATTTATTATATTTATTTATTTATTTATTTTAATAATTCACAGTTTTCCTTTCCTTTGATACCTGGCCCAAACTCCTTTTCCTTCTGGATTCACTTTCGTTCTTTAATCATATCTATATTGTTATAGAACTGATTCATTGAGTTTATTTCATTGACATATTTGTACTTGGCTTCAGAGAGCAGAACCATGGCCCAGTGGGTCTCTGGGAGCCAGATTTGGGGCCCAAATCAAGAACTAACAAGTACAGGTGTCCAATAATGGAATGAGGCAGCTTTCTTTAGGAAGTAGTGAGCTCCCTGTCACCAAAAAAATTTAGGGAAAGGCTAGGCAACCACATGCTAGAAACACTGTCTGGAAGGTTCATACTTAGAAAGGAGTTTATATAGAACGATCTCCAAGTTTCCCCCCAACCCAATCTGAGTTTTTTTGATTTTATCATTTCATGTGTTCCAAGTAATTTCATATGTTTATGTGTTTTTAATATGCTCTTCCCCATGACTAGATAACAGTGTTTCCAACTTCGTTACATTTTTCTGTTTAATCTTTAGCATTTTGCTGTATTCTGACTTTGAATATTTGGAATGTTTTCAAAGTGTATCAAAAGTTTATCTTAAATTTGATTTATGTTTTGCTTGATTTTTCAGTAGGAAACATGCATAATAAAGAACTTAAGGTGACTATATCTGTAAATTTGGGGTAATATCCATGAAACTTTGTATAGTTTGAAGCTATATGGTTACATTGGGGGGGGTCTATAGCCTCTAGAGTATTTGTTTTCGTACACACACGCACAGTGATATATTTTGTCATTTACACTTAGTTCAGTATTTTATATCTGCACTGTCAACTGTTTTCATTAGGTAGCAATCTGAGTTTTTGTTTTGCTTTAGGTTGCCCATGCCTCTTGTGTTTCAGTTATCCATTCAAAAGTTTGTATTGAGTGGCTACTATGTTGGGCACTATGCCACGTGGTGAAGATACAGTGTTGAGCAAGACAGACAAGATGGAGCTGCCTGAATGCAGCTTATGTTTCAGACCTGGGAGAGAGTCCACAAACACACACAGTCAGGATGTGAGAAATGCCACAAGTGAAGAGATGGAGACTGGCTAGGGATGGTGTGATCAGGAAAGCCTCTCTAGGAGGTGATGGTTGAGCCCGGACCTGAATGATGAAAGGCCCATCCTGTGGAAGAAGGGATTTTGAGGAAGGGGTACAAGTACAAAGATCATAGAACTCTGTTTGTGGTTGTTAGGGGAAATGATGGGTCACCATGCCTTGTAAGTATAGCCATTCATATTTGAAAAGTGACCGTTTATAAAGTACTATATTTTGGATTAGATTTTGGGTCTCAGCATAGGAAGTGTGTAAGCAAAGCCTAAATGCTCTTTGGGATCTTCTTTTGGAAGAGTTGGGTCAGAATCAGTGACTTTCTATACGGACTACTCATTAGGGTCATCTGGGTGATTTACAAAAATACTGCTGCCTTGACCCCATGATCCCACTCCAGCTTCCCCCCTGGGCAGTTCAGAGTCTTTGGGGGTGAAGCCGGGGCTTTGTTATGTTAACCCTTCTCCCCTTATAGGTACAGTTAGGGCTGAGAACCTCTCCTAGAAACTTCCAACTCTAGGACTAAATGACTATAGGAATAGGAGTGTTCTGTAAGAAAAGCTGGGAAGTTATGAGCTAATATGTAAACCTTAATTGCACAGTCTTTTTACTTCTCCAGTTTCTGAAAACTAAAACACTGTAGGGGCACCTGGATGGCTCAGTCCATTAAGTGTCTGACTTCAGCTCAGGTCATGATCTTGTGTCTGTGAGTTCAAGCCCCGCGTTGGGCTCTGTGCTAACAGCACAGAGCCTGGAACCTGCTTCAGGTTCTGTGTCTTCCTCTCTCTCTGTCCCTCCCCCACTCACGCTCTTCTCTGTGTCTCTCAAAAATGAATAAACAGTAAAATAATTAAAAACAAAAAACTAGAACACTGTAAAGCCTTTCAGAAAACCAACAGATATCATCAAAAACTTGACTGCGTTAGAAATGTATGTTAAATGAGACTGTGTTTATTTTTATATACTCTAGGGTTCTTTAAAGTTTACTTTAAAAGTTGTCTTCTTTGGGGCGCCTGGGTGGCTCAGTCGGTTGAGCATCCGACTTCAGCTCAGGTCACTATCTCGCGGTCCGTGAGTTCGAGCCCCGCGTCGGGCTCTGGGTTGATGGCTCAGAGCCTGGAGCCTGCTTCCGATTCTGTGTCTCCCTTTCTCTCTGCCCCTCCCCTGTTCATGCTCTGTCTCTCTCTGTCTCAAAAATAAATAAAAAACGTTAAAAGAAATTAAAAAAAAAAGTCTTCTTTGTTGAATCTGGTTTTTTGCTTTATTCTGTTTGCAGTTGCTAATGCAAACTTTACAAGTTTATAAATAGAGAATTAAAAAAGAATTGCTTTGATTGATCTTTAACTTCTGGGGTTCTTTTTTTAATTATTAACGTTTATTTATTTATTTTGAGAGAGAGAGAGAGAGAGTGGGGGCAGGGAAAGAGAGAGAGGGAGACAGGATCTCAGGCAGGCTCCACGCTGTCAGCGCAGAGCCTGACATTGGGCTCAGTTTTACGAACCATGAGATCATGACCTGAACTGAAATCAAAAGGATGCTTAATGGACTGAGCCACCCAGGTGCCCCTGGGGTTATTTCCAATTGTTCTTTTGGTTATACATGCTCACTGTTTTCAAACAGTATTTTATGGAGAAAAAGCACTCTTCTAAAATGTAATATTTAACTGGTGTGTTTCTGTCTTTAAAATTAGAATTGAAAATAAGAAACCTGTTTACATTTATGGGAAGTACCCGGTGACAGCAATTTCCTTAAGAATGTTTTGTTGCAGTTTGGCGTGGGTCTGTAATGGAAGGTTCAGAATGACGGGTCTTTGTTTTTCTCTTGCATACTGCAGACTAATGTGGAATCAAATGCCACTGCTGAAGAGGCCTTATCCATCAATTTTTGAAATTGAAAAAGGTTTATATTATAACGGATGTGTGTTGTTGATAAGCCTTACTGAGTGCCATTCTCTAGAAGGTTTTAGGAGATGTTTTTTTTTTTTTAAGTTGACCTCTGTGTGAGGTAACTAGATGGAGACAGGACTGGACATGACTTCTGTTGTTGAGCTGAAGATACTGTCATCTTGCACATTATCTTTTTGGCATATACAACCATTTTTTCCCGCTTTAAATCACAATGTGGCTTGCTTTCTGCTAATGCTGGCGTGTGTGTGCAGAGCTTTTAAACCCAAAACCTCAAGTAAACATAATTAGGAAGGAAAAGCAACCATTACAGGGGAAGAAAGGGGTATATTGCACTTTCTGAATACCTTTTGAATTGTTGGCTTTTTGGATTATTTAAAAAAAAAAATTGATACTGGGGACTCCTGGGTGGCTCATTCGGTTAAGTGTCTGACTTCGGCCTGGCCAGGATCTCACAGTTTGTGGGTTTGAGCCCCGCTTTGGGCTCTGTGCTGACAGCTTGGAGCCTGGAGCCTGCTTTGGATTCTGTGTCACTCCCTCTCTGCTACCCACCCCCCCCCCCCCCCCGGCACTCTGTCTCCCCCTCTCTCAAAAATAGACAAACATTAGGGGCACCTGGGTGGCTCAGCCGGTTAATCGGCCGACTTCGGCTCAGGTCACGATCTCACGGTCTGTGAGTTTGAGCCCCGCGTCGGGCTCTTTGCTGACAGCTCAGAGCCTGGAGCCGGTTTCAGATTCTGTGTCTCCCTCTCTCTGACCCTCCCCCGTTCATGCTCTATCTCTCTCTGTCTCAAAAATAAATAAACGTTAAAAAAAAAATTAAAAAAAGACAAACATTAAAAAAAATTAAAAAAGATATGATACCGGTTCTTAAGTAGTGTTGGTAATTCAGAATTAACTATGGCTTAATGATCTTCTTTTAGTTAATATTTTAAAATAATTTAGGGGCACCTGGGTAACCCAGTCATTCATCGAGCCTCTGACTCTTGATTTTGGCTCAGGCATTATCCAGGGTTGTGGGACTGAGCCCTGCATTGGGCTGTGCGATGAATGTAGAGCCTTCTTGGAGTCTCTCTCTCTCTCTCTCTCTCTCTCTCTCTCTCTCAAAAAAAAAAAAAAAAAAGTCCACCTCCTTCAAAGAGGGGAGAACACATGGGCATACACACACACACACACAAACACAAAATAATTTAGAACTAGAACCCTAAGAGACCTCAGGGTGTCTGTCTTAATTACTGTAGTTACAGTTATATGTGCTTTGTTTTTTCATTGTAGCAAAATAAATAAAATACCTTTGCAAGTAACTTTGAAGTGTTTGGGATAATATGAGCTATTATTTGCTAGAATTGAGACCAAGATCTCAAATCCACAATTATATTTTTAGACAATGGTCACAGTAAGACATTTCAGGGAAAGACAATGAAAAGAACTTTATACCCATGAGGTTTTTGTCATCATTGATCAGTTTGAAGTGAAAAAATTTTAAGTTGCATTTTTAAAAAAAATTTACTTATTTTGAGAGAGAGGGAATGAGGGTGAGTAAGCAGGGAAGGGGCAGAGAGAGAGGGAGAGAGAGCATCCCAAGCAGGCTCCATGCTGAGAGCGTGGAGTGTGGAGCTTATTGGGGGGGCTCAATCTTATGAGCCATGCATGACCTGAGCCAAAATCAAGAGTCAGACACTTAACCCACTGAGCCACCCAGGCACCCCTTAAGTTGTATTTTAATTTGTGATACCCATGTGATTTAGAAATTCAGAAAATGGACACCAGAGTAAATACTGTGAGCAGATCATTGCATAAAGCTAAATAATGGTTCATTCATTCTTCCCTACAATAATGATATATTTAGCACCTTCTATGTGTTAGGCATAGAACTGGATGCTGAGGATACACCAGAGAGCAATTCCAACAGAAATCTTGGTGATGGAGGGAGACAAGGGGAGGGTAGTGTGGGGGCAATAAACAAAATGAGCAAGTAAAATAGAATGTTAGATGGTCCTAAGTGGTAGAGAGAAAGAGCAGAGAAGAGGGAGATAGGCTTTGAAGTGGGAAAATGTTACTATTTCCAATTGTGTGGTCAGAGAGAGGCTCCTTGAGAGGGATGGCAAAGAGGCCACCTGACTGGCTGGGATTGAGTGAGGGGGGTGAATAGTAAACGAGGCAGAGAGGGAATGGGGGTTAAATGATGAATCAACTTTTAGGTTGTTACCAGGACTATGCCTTTTGGTCTCAGTGAGATGGGGAAACTTGAGAAGGATTTGGAGCAAAGGAGTCACAATGCTCTTTTCCCCACATTGAGATAATCTGTGCATACTTTCAAGTAAGACTTAACTTCTTTTTGGGAAAAGGAGTTTAAATTGAACTAGTAGCTCCTGAGATGTGACGCATCCTTTTTTTAAACTCTCCTCCATAGCAAGTATTTAATAGATATTTATGGTATTACATTGATTGAGGCTGGAAAAAAATGATAAAGTTATTCAGATAGCCAGGTATTTTATTTTCTTTTTAAAGAATATTTATTTAAGTAATCTCTACACCCAGTGTGGGGCTCGAACTCAAAACCCCAAGATCAAGAGTCACATGCTCTACAAACTGAGTCAGCCAGGTGCCCCGGGTAGCCAATTATTTTGAAAAGAGGTTGGATTAGACCACTCTTTTAAAAATAACCATTTGTATCATGTCTCTGCCTTTTGGCTAAGATCAAGTGTAAAAATAGCCATTTGTTTGATTGATTAAACCAGTTCACTAAAGAGACACTGTGCTGACTTTTCTGGTTCCTTGTACCTGAATCTTTAACTTTCTTTTATTCTCTCTTACTCTAGACCGTATGAACCATCCAGTAGATCCCAGTCGAAGGTGACAGAAAGACAATTTCAACATTCTCTTATAGATTCTGTGTTATGGTTGATATCCTACTTTCTGAGGCACTGGAATGGATGCTAGTCATTATTTCATTCATTTGTATATTAAAAATTTATTTAATGTTTATTCATTTTTGAGAGACAGAAGGAGACAGAGCGTGATCAGAAGAGGGGCAGAGAGAGAGGGAGACACAGAATCCGAAGTAGGCTCCAGACGCTGAGCTGTCGGCACAGAGCCTGATGCAGGGCTCGAGCTCACACATCGAGAGATCATGAGCTGAGCCGAAGTCAAATGCTTAGCTGACTGAGCCACCCAGGCACCCCTACATATTAAATTTTTTTTAATTGAAGTATAGTTGGCATACAGTATTGTATAGGTTCAGGTGATTTAACATTTATATACATGGTGAAATGATTACCATGATAAATCTGGCCACTATCTGTTACCATGTGAAGTTGTTGCCTATTATTATGTATGTTCTGTACTGTACGATGTACACTGTATCCTCATGTCTTGCTTATTTTATAATTGGAAGTTTGTATTAAATATTTAGAGAGGATCAGCTGTATGCTAAGCATTATGGTTGTTATACGAAAATGAGGAAGATACAGTGTCTATGTATTAAAAAAAATTTTTTTAAGTTTATTTATTTTGAGAGAGAGAGAGAACACGAATAGGGGAGAGGCAGAGAGAGAGGAAGAGAGAGAATCCCAAGCAGGCTCTGCACTGTCAGAATGGAGCCCGATGTGGGGTTTGAACCCACAAACTGCAAGACCATGACCTGAGCTGAAACCAAGAATCAGGTGCTGAACCGACAGAGCCACCCATGTGCCTAGAAATGGTCTATAATTTTAAGTTAGTTATTTACTCTTGGTAGCAACAGACATGAACAAAGGTGATTATGATACTTTAATGGAAAGGTCATGGGCTTTTTTTTTTAATGTTTGTTTCTTTATTTTGAGGGAGAGAGAGCATGTGTGCAAGAGCGGGGGATGTGCAGAGAGAGAGAGAGAGAGAGAGCGCGCGAGAGCAAGAGAGAGAGAATCTGAAGCAGGCTCCTCACAGTCAGTGCAGAGTCTGAAGTGGGGCTCGAACTCAAAAACTGCAAGATCATGACCTGAGCTGAAATCAAGTCAGACGCTCAAATGACTGAGCCACCCAGGCGCCCCAAGGTCATGGGCTTTTGAGTCAGAGTGCTGTGTGATCTTAACACTTAAAACTCTATGAACCTCACTTTCTTCTTCTGTAAAATAGGGAAAGATAATAACTATGGGTGTTAAAGAAAAATCCCTGTGAGGGATGTAGAAGAGTCCTTGACACATAGTAAACACCTGATAAATGATGGATGTGTTGGGGATGATGATAATAATAATAAAATAACAATAAAAACAGTAACGTATTGGCTGTGCTTGATAGGATACTGAAGTGGAGGGCAGCAAAGTTAACTTAAAAGAATCAGAGAAAGCTTCCTGATTGAGGCAACATGTGAGAGGGCATTGAAGAACAAGTAGGACTTTTTCAGACAGCTGAGAAGGCAGAGTCATTCAGTAAGATGGAAACCACCTGCAAAGGAGGGAAGGTTGGAGGGATTGATGCTTCTCAGCTGTGGTGGCTGCAGTAGGTGGTGTTTGAAATGAGATAAGAGGTGGGGGGTGAGCCTGGGGAGATGGTTTGGGGCCAGAGGGGGAAAGGTCTTCTAATGAGGTTGTCGGTCCCCACCAGCCAAGGCCTTTGTGCTGTGATGTCTGCCATGAGAAGGCTCTGCCAGTGACAGCAGGCTCAGCCACCCTGGAGGAAGGTACCTCTAACAAATCAGGGGGCTGGAAATATCTGCTGTTTGTATGTGCTCTGTTGGGTATGTTTTAGGGTTTGTTTTAGCCTCATGGCTTTTTGTGAATCTGAGAGTGGCAGCTTCCCGGTCTTTTGCCGCCATTGTGGTCAGGTTGCCTATTTGCCTGTTAGTTTGGGCCCTCAGCACCCACTGTCTCTTCACGGCATTGGGCTGGTGCTGCTCCTCATGGTCCTGATCTCTCACATCCCCCTCGGATTCCTGACTCTGTCAGCTCTGAGAGCCACTAGTGTCCTACAGTCTTGACATAGATCCTTTAAAAAATTTTTTTTTAAAGTTTTAAATTTTATTTAAACCCACGTTAGTTAACATATAATGTAATAATGGTTTCAGGAGTAGTTGACATAGATTCTAATCTGTTGGTCAAGCCTTTGGATATGTTAAGCTCTGTCCATACCGGACTTGAACATTCTCTGCCATTGGGTTTTGCTAATTAAATTTAATTGCTGTTTTCCTCCTGTTGTCTTTTCTCTCAGTTGCCATTGATTCAGGTTCAACCTTCCTTTTGCTTCTCCTCTGGGACAATCTCTCTTACAGCTTGTGAACAGGAGCAGGTCACTTATGGGGAAGTTCAGGAGCTTAAACTATTCTAATGCTATGAGAAAAGTCTTGAAAATTTCCAAGCAGGAAAATAATTAATTTTGTATATTTTTAAAGTTTATTTATTTTGAGATGGGGGAAGGGAGAAAAAGAGAAAGAGAGAGAGAGAACCCAAGCAGGCTCCACACTGTCAGTACTGAGTCTGTTGTGGGGCTCCATTCCACAAACTGTGAGATCATGACCTGAACCCCAGTCAAGAGTTGGGTGGTTAATTGACTGAGCCACCCAGGCAACCAGGTTTATATTTTAAAATTGTGATTTTTGGTTTTTGGTTCTGGCAGTACAGTGGTCTAGGACCTCTGACTAACCCTTCTGCTGGAAACAGTTAAAGATACTTGATAACATATAACACTATCCCTTAAAATGCACAAGTGAATTGGCTATTTCGGAAGGATTCTCAGAGGCTAAAACTGAATTAAAGCGGAAACCCTTAGAACTAAGTAGTACATCAAAGCTGACTTTGGCTTTGAGTGCTTTTGCTGAATCAGGTAAAAATGAGCATTGTTTCTGTGGGCTGCTTGGGGTAGAGAAAATAGAAAAAACCTAATGTCCTTCTAAGTTTGAGGCCCAAAGGACTTAATGCTCAGTGTAAGGGACAATTGGATATATTGTCCTTCCCCACCTCCATCACCTGACTACATGAAAAATTGGGTCTTTTTCCTCAGATTTCATATTCCCCACAATTGGTTCTCACCATAGACTGCAGATTGTTCACACAGAATGTATGTGTATGGAGGGGATGAATCCAAAAAAATCTTAAGGTCCTAAAGTCAGAATTTAGAATGATTCCAGGTTGGTCATGCCTGCAGACATCTGTCAGAAGCAAATACAGACCTGCTCTAAGAAACCTACTGACATGATAGGTTAGAAAGAATCAACACAGATAATATTCTAAAAAATACAAAGGGTGCCTGGGTGGCTCAGTTGGTTAAGTATCAGACTCTTGATCTCAGTTCAGGTCTTGATCTCAGGGCCGTGAGTTCAGGCTCCATGCTGGGCTCCACACTGGGTATGAAGCCTACTTTAAAAATAAATAAATAAATAAATAAATGGCAAAATATACAAGGAGGGCTCCACACTGGGTATCAAGCCTACTTTAAAAATAAATAAATAAATAAATAAATAAATAAATAAATAAATGGCAAAATATACAAGGAGCAAGGCACCTTTGGCTCCACATCTTTGTCATTACCTTTTAAATTTTAATTTATTTATTTTTATTTGAGAGAAAGAGAGGGAGAGAGAGAGAGGGAGGGAGAGAGTCATAAGCAGACTTGGGGCTCAATCCCACCACCCCAGGATCATGACCTGAACTGAAATCAAGAGTTGGATGCTCAACCGACTAAGCCACCCAGGCATCCCCTGGTCATTACTTTGTACTGTTAAACTTTAGGATATTTGCCTCACTGGTAGATGTGAAAGTTATCTCATTGTAGATTTGGTTTGCATTTTGGAGATTGTTAATGAGGGTAAGCATCTTAGATGTTTACAAGTATTTATGTTTCCTCATTATTGAAAGGACTTTTTTTGTGTCTTTTGCCCATTTTTCTATTGGGGTTGTTTATGTTCTTTTTACCCATTTGTAGGAGTATATCTGTGTTGTGTAGACTAAGCCTTCTCAGTCATATAAGCCGGAAATCTGTTCCTAGTTTGTGCCTTGTCTTTTGACAGTTTCTGGGGTGTCTTTGATGAGGAGAACTTCATAATTTTAATTTGGTTGACTTACTACTTTTATGTTGATACATTGTGTGTTTTTTTAAGTTTATTTATTTATTTTGAGAGAGAATGAGTGAGAGAGCGGTCAGCATGGACCCCGATGCAGGGTTCAATCTGACGAGCTGTGAGATCATGACCTGAGCCGAAGTCGGATGCCCAACTGACTGAGTCACCCAGGTGCCCCTATAATAACATTTTTAATAGCTGGTGGAATACTTCTTCCTATTTTTCTCTTCTTTAGAATGCATTGGTTTTAGGAAGTCTTCTTTGCTCTCATTGACTCTTTGCTTTGATAGGCTTTCAACGTTTACAAGGAAACAACAAGTGAATGAGGGCAGATCACACCATTTCTATCTCACCAGTAAGTGTTAAGGAGAAGGATGCCAAGTGTTTGGTTGTGGTTGTCCTAGACTCTGCATACATTTTTATAAGCAAAGCAGGCAAGCTCCAGAAAAGGAACTAAATTGTCTAATTAGATGTTACTAGAAAACTTAATGGGATCTGTGCTCTAATTCTTAAGTCACTTGGGAGAAAAATATTATTTAAGGGCTTTTCATAAAGTATTAAAGATATAAGTTTGAATCCCTTTTTGGTTTTTGAGCAAGCACATGCATATTTCTAACTTAAGCATCTGGAATATCTTACTACCTGAAGCTCTGAAAATTCTTCCTTTGGTTATTTTCTTCTCATGACAGTTGTTGGAAAAACAAACTTGTAGACTACTTCCCAATTCACTGGTCTACTTAGGTATAAATAACATCATAATACCATAAAATTTAAAACTTTTATGGAAAGGGTCAGATGAAATATTACTTAAGTAGGAATCAACTTATTTTTTTATCATTTTACATGATTCCATATATAGTATTATGAAAAATGTAATTGTTCCTCTTAAGTTTAAAAAATCATAGTATTACTTTTGTTCTGATAGTTTTAAACCAATAATTTTCTCTTATGTCTATAGCTTAATTACATTTTCAAGTCACAATACTTGACCTTTTCCCTTTCATAATATTAACTACATGAAGAAGAAAAGTTCAGCAATGCAGCATTATATGGAAACTCCCTCTTTAACATTACAAAATAAGACTTCTCCAGTCCCTTTTTCTACCCAAATCCTTTTCTTTTCTTTCTTTCTTTTTCTTTTCTTTTCTTCTTCTTCTTCTTCTTCTTCTTCTTCTTTGATATTTTTGAGAGCAAGAGAGAGACAGACAGATAGAGTGCAAGTGGGGGAGGAGCAGAGAGAGAGGGAGACAAAGAATCCAAAGCAGGCTCCATGCTCCGAGCTGTCAGCACAGAGCCAGATGTGGGGCTTGAACCTACCAACCGTGAGATCATGACCTGAGCTGTAGTTGGACGTCTAACCAACTGAGCCACCCAGGTGCCCCAGTACTTTTCTTTTTTATCTTCATTTATCCCCTCCCTCCATTAACTTTACAGTAGAATTTTGGGGATTTAATGGATCGTTTAATGGATCAAATGAATTCTAATTAGGAGAAAATTCCTGAGAACACTTATTAAGTGTCAGTGTGGGGGAAATACTGCTAAGCAAGATTTGAAACTTGGAAACAAAAGACAGGACTGACACATTTGGTTACATAGAGATTTAAAAAAAAATGTGATAGACATTGTAAACAAAAGTAAAAAACAAGCAGCAGACTGGAAAGAAAATAAAGCAGTGTGGATGATTTACAAAGATTATTATCCCTAAAGTACAGTTCCTACAGGTCAACTGAAAACAGTGATACAGTGGAAAAAAGGACAAAGACTAAATAGACAAACAGGAGGATTTGCAAATAATCAATAAACATCTGAAAACATGCATGATCTTAGTAGTCCATGAATGCAGATTAATAATAGTGAGTTTTTTGGGATGCCTGGTGGCTCAGTGGGTTAAGTCATAGCCTATTGATTTCAGCTGAGGTCATGATCTTAGCGTTGTGAGATGGAACCCCACACTGGGTATGCTGAGCCTGCTTGGGATTTTCTCTCTCTCTCTCTCTCTCTCTCTCTCTCTCTGCCCCTTCCCTGCTTACTCTCTCTTTCTCTCTCTCTCAAAATAAATAAATAGACCTATAAAAAAAGAATAGTGAGTTTTCACTTTTTCACCAATCAACTTAACAAGAGTTAATTTTTTTTTAACGTTTATTCATTTTTGAGACAGAGAGAGACAGAGCAGGAATGGGGGGAAGGTCAGAGAGAGAGGGAGACACAGAATCTGAAACAGGCTCCAGGCTCTGAGCTCTCAGCACAGAGCCCGACGTGGGGCTCGAACTCATGGACCATGAGATTATGACCTGAGCCGAAGTTGGACGCCCAACTGGCTGAGCCACCCAGGCGCCCCCAACTTAACAAGAGTTTAAAATACTGATCATGTACAGCGTTGGAAAGGGTGTGGAAGTGTGAGCATTCTCCTACATTGCTTATGGGGGCATGAATTGCTATGAGCTTTGAGAATGGTATCTGGCAATCTTATTAGGATATAAAATGCACACAGCACTTGGGCCCAACAATCTCACACAAATCCTAGGTCATTGTATACCAGTCCCCAAATATCTCTTATCAAAGAAAAGCACTTAGCGTTTAGTATCTCCTACTCTAGACCCTATCCAAATATAGGTCATGTATGTGGGGAACATGACAGGAATCAAATTATACTTTCTTCTTTAACAGACTTCTATATGTTTAATTAAATAATGCTTCTATACATTTCATAAATTCATATTATAAGATCTAAATGTAATCCTACATATCCCCACTTATCCCTTCTCCCTTAGTTCATTTCATAGACCTGGTTTGAACATTAGATTTAGTGCTCCTAAACTGTGTTTAAAAAATAATTTTGGGGGCTCTTGGGTGGCTCAGTCGGTTAAGCGTCTGACTTCGGCTCAGGTCATGATCTCGTGGTCCGTGGGTTTGAGCCCCGCGTCGGGCTCTGTGCTGACAGCTCAGAGCCTGGAGCCTGTTTCAGATTCTGTGTCTCCCTCTTCCTCTGACCCTCCCCCATTCATGCTCTGTCTCTCTCTGTCTCAAAAATAAAATTAAAAAAATAATAATAATAAAATAAAAAATAATTTTGTAACGTTACATTATTTTTCAACTCTTTTGAGTCTTGAAAATATATTTTGTGAGCACTTTTAACAAAAGGTGATTCTCATTCTCTCTTCTGGTGGATTTGGGAATTGTTCCCATCAAAGTAAAGGGACTACCACCCACGTATTTACTTTTGCCCTTGGAAGTACTTCTCCCCTGCTCTACTGACCATGTTAGTCAGAAGTAGCACATTTACTGTGAGGTTTAGAGAAATATGGTGCCCATAAACCCCCCCCCCCCTTTTACATTCTGTGAAAGAGGTAATTGGTGACTTGGAGCATTAAAAATTTACTGTTAGCTCTCTGTGCCGTGGAATGATGGATAAGTGCCACTGTGCCTCAAAATGAAGTTTTGTTTATTCCTAATTCTAAATAAGAAAAGTTATTGTAGACATTTATTCATTTCACAGAAAATTATTGAACACTTGCTATGTTCCAGGCATTGTTAGGTGCTGGGGGTACAAATTCTCTCGGGGTTGACACACCAGAGGGGGAGAAAAGCAATAAAAGAGTAAGTAAATAAATAAGTAAATTTTGCATAGTGATATGTGCTAAAAAGTAAATAAAGCAGGGTAAAAGAAAAATAAAAAGACTGTCAGGAATGCTGGTAGTCTACTTTAGAAATGAGGGCTGGTCCATCTTCAAAGGAGATGATGTCCCGTCCCACGCGTGAGAAAGAGCAAGCTGGGAAAAGATTTCACAGTGTGTTGGGCTGAGTACCTGCAAACATAAAGACCTTCCTTGATGTGGGAATGAGCTTGGTGTTTGTGAAGATGGCAGCGATATTCCTGGCATTTGGGTACAGTGATCCTTTGTCGTGTAGAACCGTGCTTTTGTTGTGTGATGTTTAACATCTCTGGCCTACCTACTAAATGCCAGTAGTGCCCCCTTCCAAGTCACTGTGATTACAAAAACGCACTCACTGTACCACACGGTGACTATAGTTAACAGTCCTATATGGCATATTTGAAAGTCCGCAAGAGAGTAGATCTTGAAAGTTCTTCTCATCACAAGAAAAAACATTGTAACCATATGATGGATGTTAACTAAACTCATTGTAGTAATCATTTGCAATATGTACATATATCAACTCATTATGTTGTACACCCCAAACTAATACATTGTTGTTTGTCAATTGTATCTCCACTTAAGTAAATACAAAGAAAAGAAACGCAAACAGAAAACATTCTCACGTATTTCAAACACTGCTTCTCCCCTCAGGGTGCCACTACCGCAGTCCACCTAGAGCCTCTGAAAGCTGGGAGGGAGGGAAGTTGGGGAAGGGGATGTTAGAAAGGCGCGGATGGGGAGGTGGAGGGCAACCAGGCCCTTGAGCCCTGGCAAGAAACCTGAATTTTATTTTAAGCATAACAGGCAGCCACTGGAGTGATGTGATCTGATAAATGTTTTAAAAAGATCACTCAGGCTCTTCCTTGCAGACTGTGGACAGAATGAGCTAAGTTAGGAGGCTGTGGCACCAGCTCCCGTATTAGATGGCGGTGGCCTGGACTGGGGAGAATCTACCCAGGGAGAGGGCGGGATGATCTGATTCAGGATGTTGAAAGACTTGCTAATTAATTGGATGTGAGAGCAAAAGAACAAGAAATTAGGATGGCGCCCGGCTTTTGGTTTTGTTTTTAATAAGGGGTTAAGAATATAAAGAAATCATATGGTAAGGAGATATTAAAATGAAGGAGTAGGAAATTTCACAATTAAATTTAGGAGATGAACCACTCCATATTTTTGAATTTTCAAATTCTTGTGGACTTCAATTTTGATGCTCTGTTTAAAAAAGAATTTAAAAATGTGTGTGCCAAAAGCATTTAACATTTGGAAAGGATTCATGACTTTGGTAGATAAACAAGCATCATCCTATAGTTATTATGCTCTCTGATGTAATTTACTGGACTTAAGCTCCATTTCATGACACACATTGGGTGTATAGCCATATTTCTTAGTTTTCATTTAAAAGCTAAAATGTTAAATCATTTTCTTCCTATGAAGTTAAACTAACCATATACACTCTTAATATTCTGTGAACCCAACCCCATCTAGTTATCAAAATGGATGTATCTTTTAAACTAAAGATTTTTTTTTTTTATTATTTATTTTTGGGACAGAGAGAGACAGAGCATGAACGGGGGAGGGGCAGAGAGAGAGGGAGACACAGAATTGGAAACAGGCTCCAGGCTCCGAGCCATCAGCCCAGAGCCTGACGCGGGGCTCGAACCCACGGACCGCGAGATCGTGACCTGGCTGAAGTCGGACGCTTAACCGACTGCGCCACCCAGGCGCCCCTTAAACTAAAGATTTAAAAAAAATTATTTATAGGACACAATGTGTAAATTCTAGATTAGGAACATGGAGAAAAGGGCATAAATGTATCCTTAAACTGGAATTATAGCAAACAAACAAACAAACATGACTCGTAGAAAGAACACTTCTCTTTCCCTCTGCTGTGGATCTTTGTTGACTCACTTGCATTGTAGATCGTTCCATAGTCTTGAAGGGCAAGGAGGCAAGTGTACTAGCCTCATGAAACACTGTCTAGGCTGTGACGATAAATGTGAATCCATCTACTCCTGGGATATTTGTGCTCTAGGTATAATGATCCAGGAACAAACGGGTGGCAGTTACAGTACAGAGTTCACCTTAATATGAAGAAGGACCTTCCATATGGGGAGACTAAGAGTAGAGTGAAAATTAGCAGGCCTTCTGAAGAGAGAGACTTCCCTGTTGGCTAATGGAGATGTGTAAACAGAAGCCAAAAAGCTACTTGCTAAGGGGGGTCCAGGAAGTGAGTCAGGCACTTGATGGATTTTGGAACAGATGATGTCGAAGTTGTTCTCATAACTGCAGTTCTGTCACTGAACGTGCCTGCCCCATTAATACTGCAGTTAAGATAAAATCCTGGTAGCAACGGTTGCACCGTCCACTGGCTTGCTTTGCAATGATTGCTTGGTTGTTAAACTCTAAACTCTACGGGTGAAATACCACAGTGACGGAGAGCAATGCCAGTCAGATCGGCCACCTGTCATCTAGAGCAGAGATTGCAAACCGGTATCTGATAGGCACAATGCAGCCCAGTGATTAGGAAGCATTTGATTTAGGGAGCTTCTTTTTTAAAAAATGAGAGTCATATAAAAAGACTGGATTGCAGAACTCTCTCAAAAAATTGGAAGATTTCACAAAACCCCGGGCCCACCTGCCCTTCAGAAAGGGCATGAAACTCCAGTTTGCCACAGCCCTCCCCATTCCATGTCGTCCATATCCTCTTACTGTCTATTTTCCTCATTTACATCCTCTGTCAGTTCCCTATTGACGTTTGAGTTTGACTTCTGATTTAGATGCTGACACTCTCTTGCCTTTCTAGAGAAAAAAACAAAGGACAAAGGAAAATCAAGAATGAGAAAGTGGAGGAGGTAGAGAAGCATCATAGTGCCTTACAGAGAGCCCAGGACTTGGATTAAGAGGGCCTCCATTTCATTCTGAGTTCTACCTCTTACGTCTTGAAGCCTCCATTTCTTTATCTACTGAACAGGAACCGTAAATAGGACTGATACTGATTTTTGAATGAGATAGTATAGACAGGAGCACCTGGCATAATCCTTGCTGAAAGTATATGTTCTGGTTAGCTAGTTAGCTGAGATCTTTCTGTATTGTCCTGTAAAACCCCAGGGAACTATAATGTTCCCTTGTTCTGTGACTCTTGATTTTTGTATCTGTTTTCTATACTAGATTCTTTGTATTGTATTCAACTTTCTATCACCAAGCACTGAACTTGACATTTTGATGAATAGACGAATTTTTGAGTGAATTTTGAGAATGGAGGAAAACCGAATAGAGAAAAGGGAGTAACTAGTCACCCCTTGCTTCCCTTTGTCCAGATCCCCCTTTCCTCCTCCTCCAGACCCTCAGGCTCATAGTCTTTCTGTGAACCATCATCTCTCTAGAAGGAAGTCCAGCCATACTGACTTGGACCACTCTGTGCCTGGGTTGAACATTCTTAAGAAATGAAGGAGGTAGTTCTTTGCTAAACATACCCCAGTTCTTAATTTAGGAGCGTTATTATCAGCTTTGCTTATGGGTCCAAAAGTGGCCATTGATACACGGTCCTAGAGCAAGCACTGTTTTGGTTTATGAAGACTCTGGTTTTCATTGAATACTCAGTATTTTAAAGCCGGTCACTTTACTGACAAGTTATTTTGCTTTTGCGACCTGAAGTAATACTATCAAATATTTATTGTAGTGATTCATTGCTTGTATACTTTTTCTATACTTTTCAAGAAGGAAAACGTCCTAGCAGAAAGAGAAGAAGCTAGTGTGTTTGGTGGTGTATGTCCTACCAGGGTATCTGACTGCATTATCGTACAAACTAGAAAGCCTTTGGTACTCAGTGTCACCCAGTACACAATGCAACCAATGCTACTTTTTGTTACTGTATCATAATAGTACTTGTATCTATTCAATTAAATGGCCTCTTTTGATGTTTTCTAGCAGTGTGGCTGTAGAAAGTGCTCTAAACTTTATCTGGAGACTCGGGTTTTAATTCAGATTCCCTATTTCCTGGCCAGGAGACCAAGGCCAAACATTTAAGCTGTAAAAATCACTAAATTGTGTTTGCCATCTACCATGCACGGAGTCTTGTGCTAAATACTTCATACTTCTTATTTCACTCTCAATAGCTTGTGAAGTATATGTTTTTATTATTACTTGCATTATATGAATGAGAAAAATTGAGACGCAGATAGATTAACTTGTCTCATGATAGAACCAAAATTTGAGTCAGGCAGTATGACTTCAAAACTTGCATTCTTAAGTAATAATAATTAATAATAATAATAATAATATCAACAACAATAATAATACTGTAATGGTAGGAATGATAGCTTGGGTTTCCATAGTGCTGCTTGTGTGTCAAGGAGTTCTCTGAGTGCTTTACATACGTTTATTCAAACTCATTGACTTGTGCTTTTTTAGTTCATAAAATTGTTATGAGTATTAAATATGAAGATATGTACATATTTATATATGTATAGATACCTGCTATGGAAATTATAAGTTAACTAAATTTCTTAGATGGTATTATTGTATGTTCACACATAAGAATGTAGGATTTTATGGGACACCTGGTGGCTTGGTCAGTTAAGCGTCTGACTCTTGATCTCAGCTCAGGTCTCCATCTCATGGTTGTGAATTCAAGCCCCATGTTGGACTCCAGGCTGGGCATAGAGCCTGCTTTAAAAAACAAAAAGAATGAAGGATTTTGTGATTTTTATTAATTCATAGACTTTAAAGGGACCAGGAAGGTAGAATTTTCTGCATTCAGAAAAGCTGCATGTGTATTCATTTTATATAACAGCATAGCAGTAATAGCTTGGTCTTTCCTTAGTAAGTGTGTAGTGCAATTTGTTTTCTTTTTATTTTTTTTTAATTTTTTAATGTTTATTTACTTTTGAGAGAGAGAGACAGAGAGACACACAGAGAGGCAGTTCTATCATTAGACAGTGAGCAGGCGAGGGGCAGAGAGAGGGAGACACTGAATCCGAAGCAAGCTCCGGGCTCTGAGCTGTCAGCATGGACCCCAACACCAGGCTCGAACCCATGAACCGCAAGATCATGATCTGAGCTGAAGCATGATGGTTAAGTGACTGAGCTACCCAGGTGCCCCACAATTTCTGTTTTCTTGAAAACTTTGTACAGGAGAATGTACTCAGTGCTCTTATTTAGAAACTATATGACAACTACATAATTGAGGGAGCTAATCTGCCATATGCCCTGTAGTTGCTGTAAAGTGACTGCTTTTAACAACAGTGTTACCTTTGCCTGCTGGATTAGATATTATTGCACCATCTGTGTTTGAGGCTAAGTTTTCTAATGTAGATTCATGCTGTTTCTGTGAATTTGTGTTTGTTGTCGTTTTACAAATTTTAAGGCAGTGCTTTTATGGGCTCTTCTTTTTTCTTTTTGTGTGCAGCATGATGAAAAAAAAATTAAAACCTCTTAAATTAAATCAGAGTTTAATCCCTGTCCCTAAACTAGATGGTAAGCTGCTTTAGACCTTTTCCTCTCCCTTTACACAGAGTCATGGCTCAGTAAATACTTGCTGATTGATTCTCAAGTTAAGGATTATTTTTATAGTAGCATATGGTGGGCTTTAAAAAAATATTGGTATTGGAAAACTAGCTGGCATATATCCATTTTTCAGATTTTTCTAGAAGATATCCTACCAGATGAAAAGCAGCAGAACCATCTGTCCCAGTACTTGGGACAGATCTTAGCAGTCCTCCTTTGGGTTGCACTCTTTGTAGCGGATTGCCTTGCTGCACTGTAATTAAGTCAGCCGGTGGGAGTCCCTGTGTTGAAGGGGCCCTTCCCTGCTGGAGAAGCACCACTGCCTTTGTGTTACATGCCATGTTATTGTGGAGTGGGTAATTTTTTTTCCTGCATGGGTCTTGATTTAACAGCAGGATCCTCTGGGCTTCTTCCAAGCAGCATCATGTTTCCCTGAAAATAAATGGTGGATGAATTCTTTCTCGAGATGATGAAAAACTGTTAAATGAAAGCTTTTCTTTTTTTCACGTTCAAAACAATGCTAAGTGTTTACAATTATACTTACAATGAGTTACTTGGTTCACTGGCTTTCTTCCTGTTATGGCAAAGATGGAGTCTTTTTTTTTTCCCCTTTAACATGGCAGAGAAATTTATAAAGATATAATATTTTTTAAATGACTGAAAGTCAAGAATATAACAGATTTATATGCCTCTCTGTGGCCTAATAAAAGAAAGACTACATGTAAGACTGTAATAAAATTGATTTGAATATCCTTTATTCCTCTTTTCTCTTATTCTTACCTTCTTAAAGCCCTGTGTCCCCTCCTTCAGCCAAGTCTCTTTCTGCTTACCCATTCTCTTACTCTGCACACCCCCTTATTCTACCTACCTTTCTCCATGGTAAGCAAACTTTTTTGTACCTTAATCTCTTCCTGGAATATTCTTTCCATCTCCCTTTCTTGGCCTTACGTGTATTCTCCTGCAGCCCTTTGTAGGAGACATTGCTCATTCTCTCCTACATCCTTTAACCTAAGACTCCAGAGACAGTGGCATAGTCTCTTTTTTTCTTCCATATTGCGATGTATAGACCATTATTCCTCTATTGTTGCCACTACTTTTGCTATGTATCCTTGTTTGTAGTCTGTTTAGACTGAATAGCTTAGTGAAAAAGAATAGACTCAAGGGAAAAGGGAAGATGGGGAGATGCAAATGGGAAGTCTGTCAGCAAATATACTGTGATAGGATGCTGTTACTTTTTTATGAAAATTTTTGATCTCATTCATAAGCACTCAATTTTGACTAAATGGCTGAGTACAAAGCAGCTCCAAGAATGATCATATAAACTTTGAATATTTAATTTGAGGGTAGAGAAAATATTCTTCCATTGGTAAGATGCATAATTTCACCAAGAAATGTCTGGTAAATCAAGTCAAAAGGCCCTCAGTTTTCCAAGAAGCATTTCAGGGTACTTTCACTTCTTATGGGAAATCTTCCTAGGCATGACCTTGTGAAGTCTGTTATTACTCTGAGGATTTATTAACAGGAACAAACATGTGATCAGAAACGTAAATTATGAAAAATGCTGGAATTGTAGTCATAAGTGTTATTGACCTGTTACACATAAGAAACAGAAATCTAGGGGCACCTGGATGGCTCAGTTGGTTGAGCATCTGACTTCTGCTCAGGTTCATGATCTTACAGTTTGGCTCAGGTCATAATTTCACAGTTTGCGAGTTTGAGCCCCGCTTTGGGCTCTCTGCTGTCAGCACAAAGCCTCCTTCAGATCCTCTGTCTCCCTCTCTCTCTGTCCCCCACCCCCTCAGAAATAAATAATAAAACATTAAAAAAGAAAAGAAACAGAAATCTATGCCTTCTTTCCCCAAACCTCTACTTATTGGATAGATAAAACATGGCATGCCATACATAGTATTTTGAATTTTTAAATTATTAATAAGGGTGAACAACTCTCATGTTGTTTAACCATTTAAAATTCCTTTCCTGTCAGGTGGTTTTTGGTGTGCATATCGGTTGCCTTATCAAACTGTATGTCACTGCTTCCATTGAAAGAAGTGCCATAGTTTAAGAGGATCTTTATTTTTTAGGCAGACTATCTATTGGATTCAATGTTTATAAGAACTAGGTCTACAAATAAGAAGCAAATCTTGGGTATTAGTTTCTTTGAATGAATACAATTTCCATATATTTCCTCATTCTTACAGGGTTACATGCTTGAGTGTGTATAGTTTTGGCATTGGAGAGAGCAGAACTGAGAAAAAAGATGTTTGCAACCACATCATCAATATGTTATACAGCAGAGGAAATGTAGTGACTTAAATTCACTAACTGGAAACTCAAAATTTTTCAGTGTCACTGAAATCTTTCTTAGAATGTATATGTTTCCTTAAAAGGAAAACACATTAGAGAAATTTGTATTAGTTACCTTCTATTTCTGTAAAAGACTTTGAAATTCAAAGTCTCTCTTACCTTTGGAGGGGATAAAAGTTCAGAACCATGGTTCTCTGTTTTGCTTCTTTGCCTTTGGCTGAGTGGTTACCTTTTCTGAGCCCTTGGCTTTCCATCTGTGAACATAAGGCGCTCCATCTGCCGTTTTAAAGTGAAAATTTATAATTCAAACAAGACAGTGTTTTGATCTTACACTGCTGTTTTATAAGTGTCCAACTTAAAATTAAGAAGATGGAATTATTCAAGTTATTATTATCTTATTCATATAATATTAGGAATTAACATTTCTGACTTATTTTGTCCAGATATCTGCTTTTGGACAATTTGTTGTGTTTTTGGTTGTAAGCTAAAAATGTATGAAATGGTCTCTCAGAACAAAATCCTGTATTTGTAATGCCCAGTGAGAAATCTGATTTAGATACCCCCTGCTTTGGACAGACTTCAATAATACTTGCCATACACATGTCCTGAACATGTTGGTTTTCTTACCTTTTTCTCCCTCCTGTTGTTGGTAAGCTTCATGAGTCCGTGATCCTTGTCTTGTTTTTGTCTCTCTAGGCGCTAGTGCATGGTATGTGATCAACAAATATTTGTTCAGTGTACAGGTTCAATCATAGTCTAGTTTAAAAATAATATCATCCTCATCAGTGTTTTGAGTTTGCTGAACAGAAGATAGTGGGTTCCTTTTAAATAGAGGGAAAAGTTATTATGAAAAACATACCTTTTCTACATAATGTCCAGCTCTTCAAGCACTGTAAGGCAGGACTGTGTCATAAACAGGACACAGCTTAGACTGCAGAGGTCGCATGTTAGGACAAATCATATGAAACTGCCTTTTTGTAGGTCAAAAATGATGGGCTGAACCATGTGGAATTTTAATATTCTAATATATTAAACAGAAAGGTGTGAGTGTGAGGGCTTAAAATTTAATGCATTTTCAGGACCTTTGTTACCTGAGAACAGCTACCTACAGAAAAAATAAAATCAGTTCACTTAAAAATTGGGACCAACACTTCACAGTGTAAATAAGCAGGAAAAGAAAAAGGACTGATTGGAATTCTTCCTTGAAATATACAAACATATGGAAATGTTGATAAAAATAACGAATTCTTCAAATTAAAAATGAATGGCTTATTTTTATTTATGACACACAGCCTTAACTTCACATCTCAGATCTTCGGATCTCACATTAAATTTGAAGACTTCATTAACTTTTCCAAGGCTTTAAAAAATGTTATCATTAAAATTTTCTTATGAAGCATCCAAAATGTAGACTGTGTTTTAAATTTTCTTCAAACTTTTTTAAAGTTTTTTTTAAATTTTCTTCAGTGGTTAACTGGCTAACACTTCCAGATACTTATCTATCAGGGACTTTGGGTATCACTGGAACCATCTTTTATGGATTTTATGAAATCTTGCATGCGGCACAATTTGAAATTTCATTGTGCATTCAATTTGCATTGCCTTTTTGTGTCCACAGCAGCACTCCTTATGTAGCTGTGGAGATACTGATTTTGTAGGCTATAAATAGTTCTCTCCACTCAACCCATTGCCCTTTTCCTGCCTTATATTTCTTCATGGCAGTTGTTCTCTACTGATGATATTTTTTGTTTGTCCTTTGTTTCCTCCCATCCAGTTTCCAGAACATCTAGTCTTACCTGTCTGTATAACCTTTTTAAAAAGTTTCTTAAACTGTGAAATATGCCCTTCTATACAGAAAAAGCACACAAATAGGAAGTACAGTTTAAACACATAACATAAAGCCACTCTTTGTGTAGCCACAACCTAGGCAAAGGGAATAGAATATTATGAGCACCCCAGCATATGCCTTTGTGCCCCTCCTCCATTGCAATTCTCCCCACTCCAGGTAATCCATAATTTTGTCATAATAATTGTCTTTTTTTAAAAATAGTTTTACCACATGTGGTTTAGTTTTTGTCTGGTTTTGAACTTTACACGAATGGAATCATATTGTATATGGTCTTTCATACCATATCATTTTGTTTAACATTTTTTGTGATATTCTTCTGGTCATTGCATGCAACAGTGGTTGTTTTATTTAATTACTATATAGTACTCCATTATCCTATTTATCTACTCTTTGGTTGGTGGATTTTTGGGTTACTTTAATTCTTTGGGCTATAATGAAGAGTGCTGCTATGAATAGTTTGCACATATAATCTCATATACAAGTTTGTGAATTTCTACAAGTGTAATTTCTGTGGCATAGTATATGCCTATCTTCAACCTCATCATGTTTTCCAAAGTGATGGTACCATTTTATATACCTCCCAACAGTGTATGAGAATTCTCACATTATTGGATATTGTCAGATTTTAAAGTTGTGCCAATCTGCTGGGTATAGAATGATAGCCCATTGTAATTCTAATTTGCATTTCCCTGATTACTGAGATTGAACAACTCTTCAAATTTGAATTTCCTATTTTATGAAATGCCTATCTAAGGTTTTAGCCCTGTAAAATATTAGGTTATCTGTCTTTTATACTGGGATATAGGAATTCTTTATATATATTCAGGATTCTAGTTCTTTATCATTTATGTGTTGCAAATATATTTTTTTTAATGTTTATTCATTTTTGAGAGACAGAGACAGAGCGTGAGTGGGGGAGGGGCAGAGAGCAAGGGAGACACAGAATCCAAAGCAGGCTCCAGGCTCCGAGCTGTCAGCACAAATCTGTCAGAACAGAACCTGACATGAGGCTCGAACTAACAAACTGTAAGATCATGACCCAAACTGCGAGATCATGACCCGAGCTAAAGTCTGATGCTTAACTGACTGAACCAGCCAGGCTCCTGCAATTATCTTTTCCTACATAGTGGCTTGTTTTTTCTTTTCATTCTTTTTGTGATGTCCTTTGATAAAATTCCTAACTTTAATTAATGTAAGTAAATTTATCAATTTTTTCCTTTATGTATTTTTGTGTCTTAAAAAATTTTTTTTTAATGTTTATTTATTTTTGAGAGAGACAGAGACAGAATACAAGTGGGTTAGAGGCAGAGAGAGAAGGAGACACAGAATCTGAAGCAGGCTTCAGGCTCTGAGCTGTCAGCACAGAGCCCGATGCAGGGCTCGAACCCATGAACTGTAAGATCATGACCTGAGCTGAAGTCAGACGCTCAACCGACTGAGCCACCCAGGTGTCCCTGTGTATTTTTGTGTCTTAAAGAAAGTCTCCTCTTCCCCCTAAAAAGAACATCTTCCCTATCCTGAGGTCTTACATATAATTTTCGTCTAATACAATTAGTTCTTGAATCTTGTATTATTGCAAATATAAATAAATTGCGACCATCACTGAATCCACAGTAGTTGAATTGCATATATAGAAGCCTGAGTCATAAATGATTCTTTCCAGGTTGACTATTAGCATATCACAATAGACCAATGGCTCTTTTGCTAGGAAAATCTAATATTCTTGTTCCCCTCTCACAAAAACATTTTTGCTAAGCTAGAAAGAATATATATAAGGGTATAAATCTGTAGTAGATGTGAATGCAAAAACTGTGGTTTAAACCAGCAAAATGTACCTTCTTAGATACAAGAAACCTTTGTCAAATAGCCCCTGGCTTCTTCTGGTCCAAGTGAAGAATCACCAGGAGATGTCACATAGTGAAATTAATCCGCTTGTGGTAATAGTACTTGGTAATTGCTTGCATTACTCAAGCCAGGTTAATTTCTATTTATTTTCATAACTGTAAAAAAATCTATCATCTACCGAAGCCTTTTATAGAAGAAGCTAAGCTCTTATTTCTTTCATAAAGATTAAAGATCAAATATTAATCCAAACTACTCAGAATCCCTTTCTTTCCCTCACCTTTCTGATACCTGCACCCCACTCCCCTAAGAGAGAGGCCAAACTACATTATCAGTCATCTCAAAGCCCTCTTCTTTTACATCCAATACTAGACCATAAATTTAAAAAAAAATGTTTTTTAATGGAAAGATGGAAATGGAAAGATGCATTAGTTAGTATGGGGTGGGGGCCCGTGTCAACATCTTTTACCTAGGAAAAGAGTTAGCTGTCTCCTGATGGTTCAGTAATATACATGAACATAGAGGGAGACCTGAGTTTTCCTGAAAGCAGTATTCTTTAATTCTTGTCAATATTTTAATCAGTACCACCATGTGTATGTTATTTCTGCATATTGTACTGCTTGGTGTTGAAATGACAAAAAATGGCCGAGGAAAAGGCCATGGAGAGATACAAAATAGGAAAGAAAAGAAAGGATTCACTTTTGCTATAAAAATCCTGTCTATGTTCCCAAATCTCATTTCTTCTTTCTTTTAAAGACAATGATTTCTGAGTACCAATTAAGTTACAAGGTACTATGTTAAGCCCACTTATTACACAGGAGATCCTGAAAATCTTTAATTAGTTCCTGGTCTTAGAAGAGGGAAGGAAGAGAGAGATGCTAAAATTATTATACTACATGATAATTTGCAAGATACTCAGATAATGTGTAATGGAAGCACAAAAAGCCAGTAAGTACACAGAGAAAGCAGTTTTGGGGCTGGATCTTTGAGGACCAGGCTGATAGAATTTGATCAGGTAGATTTGAGGGACTGGGGACAGTGAGTTTTTTGTTTGGCTTAAGACTGGAGTGAATATTATTGTTGCAGGATTTTTTTACTTCAAAACTCAGGGTTCATTGTCTTGCCGCTTTGAAGAATGAAGAGATGGACACAAAACGAGCAGCAGGCAGACGTTTATTAGAGTATAAGATCAGAAAGGAAGAATAGTATGAAAACTCCCTTTCAGAGAGGGGACCTGTGGCTATAGGCAAGGGCCTTTGTTTTACAAGGTTTTGGTCCCCACCTCCCTTCCCTTCCCTCTTGTTCCTTCTCAGGTTCTACCCTTATTGGCTTGGGAGCTCTAGGTGTGATCATTCCTGATCGGCTCAATTCCATCGTATTGGGGGTGGTGTATGGCCGGCCATACCAGTCCTTGAGCGTCAGACGTTTTCTGGTCTACTACTTATTTTCAGTTAGATCTTTTGTCACATTCCTGAGGGAAACCTGAGGGGAAGTAAGTGGTATCTGTTACATTCTTAAGAGGAACCTTACACCTGAGGGGTTTTGCTGTGTCAGACACTACCAGCATTGTTCCAAAATATGTGTTTTTCCCTACTCAGGGACCTCAGGTCCTAATCTTTCCCTCTCTGACTATTGAATCGTATCTTTTCCTATCATATTAGGTCTACAAATGCAGGGCTTTAAGGAGAAAGGTGTAGGACAAAGTGCCAGAAGACAACAGGTTTCTATTTTTTGTGTACTTATAGATCACGATAATTCATTTATAGACACAAACACTCATCGTCGTGAATAAATTGTTCATATCCTATTTACCTTTACCTGGTCTGAGTTGTCAGATTTAGTCACAGAGAGTCCAGAGTCAGCTTTTCCTTCTGTGGTGTTTGTGTGGAATGTTTTCAAAGAAGTTCCTCTTGTTGGTTCTTCTTCTTCTTCTTCTTCTTCTTCTTCTTCTTCTTCTTCTTCTTCTTCTTTTTTTGTCTGATCTTGATTAGACCTCTCTGCTTGTCTCCTACCTTCCTGATCAGTTGATACCTAGGAAATTTGATAGCCGACATCTTAGACTTGTTAAATCATTGAAAGGGTCTTTTAAAATGATAAATGGGGCGCCTGAGTGGCTCAGTCGGTTAAGCGTCTGACTTCAGCTCAGGTCACGATCTCGCGGTCCGCGAGTTCGAGCCCCGCGTCAGGCTCTGGGCTGATGGCTCAGAGCCTGGAGCTTGCTTCCGATTCTGTGTCTCCCTCTCTCTCTCTGCCCCTCCCCCGCTCATGCTGTGTCTCTGTCTCAAAAATAAATAAACGTTAAAAAAAAAAATTTAAAATGATAAATGACCCTCAAGTCCAATTTAGTTTTGCTGAGGTGAAAATCACAATCAGAATCAAGGTGTCTGATTTAGTGAGAAAGAGAAATTTCTGGTTAAATAATGAACTGAAGTCTCAACAGATATGCTGAGAAAATCTTATTCATCTTACTAGATAATTTTTAGTTTCTGTGATGGCATATATTCAGACTGATATTGTCTGATGAGGTTTAGGGGTGATGGGGGGGGGTTCATGGGTTTGGAACTGACGGCCAAGAAAGAATTCTTGGAGATGTCTTTGGTGCAAAAATGGTGATTTTATTAAAGCATAGGGACAGGACCATGGGCCAGAAGAGCTGCACTGCAAGTGTCGGGGGGTGACCGGTTTATGGAGTTGGGGGAGATAAAGTAATGGAGTATCCAAAGAGATTTTCACATGTTAAAGACTTACTAGAGGCCTAGCTATTACCAAGCTAAGGTTGTTTTCACTGTAGCAAAACATTAAGACAGTAGGGAGTTCCTGGAGAAATGTCATACATTTCTCAAGTATTTGTCAATGGGCTGCAGATTATAAGGAAATTTAATTTTACCTCTCATTTCCTTCTTGCCTCTGCCCCCCACATCACTATGGAGGGGAGGGTGATGCTGGGGTTCCCAGGAGACTGAGTCTACAGTTTACCGGAGATCAGACTATTGATAAGATTGCCTTTTTCTTGTAATTTACTAAGATATTTGTAAACTGATGGAGACTCATATCTGTTTAACCATTTGTTTTCTGTCCTTTCCTTTGTCCTTGGGCAGCAAGGAGTATCTGAGGAATGTCAGACATATCCCACCTGGGTGGGGGTGCATGTGTGTGCTAGTTTGTATTTTGCTCCCTCATCATGGTCTATTGGTGTTCTCTGAGTCTGCTTTGATTTTGATAGAAAAACCAAAGCAGAACTCCATTGTTTTCAAAACCAAAGCAGAACTCAATTGTGTTTTCAGTTAATGTGAGCTAATGTGTTAGCAACTGTGTAACCATCAAGCATTTACTAAGCACCTACTATAGGTGAAGCACTGTACAAGGTGCTCGCCATACAGAGATAAGCAAAACAGGCATGGGTCCTACCCTCATAGAACTTAATGTTGAGTGGGAAAAATGGAATTAATAAATTTTCCATATTTATAATTACAAGTGACACACACATACAAATAGAGGTCGCTCATAACCCATTCATTATTCCCTTTCACTCTTCCTAATATACCATCTGTGTAAGTTAACAGTCATTTGTCAGGCTTATTTAGCAAGTAGCTTTGCAATTTTCTCTTGCATATTTTTGTTGACAATTACTGTTAGTTACACAGTCACTCTTACATATTGGCCAAAGTACCCCACAATCACGATGGCTTCTAGATTTTCAACTTGGGAAAGCAGGTGGATGGAGAGGCCATATAGTGAAATAGAGAACGCAGGCAAGAAATTCGAGACAAAAGAAAAAAAAAATGTTTCGAACACAATTTAAGGGAACTGTGAGATGTCAGAGTGGAGGTATGAAATAGGTCTTGGGTAATATTGGAAACATTGTTGGCCATTGATAAAGATTTTACTCTGTGGTGATGGGCTGGTGCAAATGCACTTCTGAATCTCAAGGCTGACTAATGATAAAAAGCAAGAAAATTAACAATGAGGAACCAAACACACGTGTCTTACTTGGGTTATGTGATATGTGGCTTCAAATCATGTATGTAAGTCATTCCTGAAGTCATGGAGCGAATGAGATGAAAGTAGAGGAGGAAGGACGAGAGTGCTGGTGGAGTCCTGGGGATCACAGTCGTTCAGGGCAGGCAGAGGCAGAGGCTGCAGGGAGAGCCAGAGCCGTGTGGTGGGAGAGCTGTGAATGGGACCAGAAGAGCAGACAAATGGAGACCAACACAGGAAGCGTTTCGAGAAACCAGAGACCAGCACTTCAGAGAGGCCAAGGCAGAGGGGCACTGGACAGCAAGCTGATGGGGAGGCTCACAGGAACACCTCCGGAGATTTCTGAATTCTGAAATCCACAGGTGTCATTTCATAGAAAGGACAGTGGGGTGATGGTTTCTTTTGTTTTCCTTAGCCACCATTTGGATATTTGATTAATTATCAGACAGCTAAATTTCCAGTGTCCGGGTAGTTAAGATTTACCAAGAAGAATTTCTATGCTATTTAAGAATAAGTGACTTGTGATTAAAATCATTCAAGTTCGTTGTTCACCTCGCTGC
The DNA here is from genome assembly GCF_046562875.1 of Panthera onca. Classification (NCBI taxonomy): domain Eukaryota; kingdom Metazoa; phylum Chordata; class Mammalia; order Carnivora; family Felidae; genus Panthera; species Panthera onca. The sequence continues at coordinate 64,102,062 of NC_138345.1, forward strand.
TCACTCCATTTCTTTGTTCGGTGTTTTAACATCTGCTTCAAGGCTTACTCTCTTTAGAGTCTCTATGGTGATAATTTTTAAAAAGCTTTTTCAGGTTTTCTAGAAACATGCATACATGCACAATAACTCAGTGAAAGTGGGCAGTAAGCACCTGGGTGTGATGGTGAAGTGCTTGCTCTGCCCTGAGAAGTAGGGAATAACATGAACAATTAAAGGGCTAGAGTAGAGAAGGAAAAACCTCAGAGACAGAATGGCTCCAGGTCAGCAAGCTTTGTCTACCGTCTTAAGAAAAGAAGTCTTAATACTACATCAAGACTGTAGCAGTCAGAGGTAGGGTTGTTTTAAAACTGGAAGCAGAGAGCAAAGAGAACCCGAGAAGCGGAGGTTGGCAGTGCACACCGAGCAGGGGCGGGCACCCTGCCTGGCCTGCGTAGTGGTCAGCGCTGCCGACAGGCTCGTGCTGTGGAGACACACAAACTGCTTTTCCAGGGCCTGATGGAGTTACATTTGAATCAGGCATATCTCATTCTGATGTTGATTCCATGCTTCTCCAACTGGTGCCTGGTTAACTGGTTGCTGGAGAGAATGAGATTTTCTTACTGATGTCCTTCTCTGACCTCTTGGCAGTTACAGAATTTTTTATTGTAAGATAAATGTCTATTCTGGTTTTGTGTATCAGTCTCCTGGGGGTTTAATTCACATGTGAGAGCATCCATGAGCCTGAATGAGTCTGGAGTGGGATCGAGTTTCCTAGTCCCCGGCTCGTGACCAGAATCATGTCAGATTCACCAAGTTAAGCCCCCTGTTAAAGTCTCTTGGCAGGCAGGCACTTTCCTGGTGCAGCTCCTCCATATCACCGTACAGCCTTCCTCTGGGAGCTTTCAGAGATGACCATTATTTTTCTAAAAATGATAAAATTTAATGTACTAAGACTTAATTCTGTAATTGTAAAGATGTGAAACAGGTATTATCTAATGCGAAATGAATAATTGGTCATTTGCAAGCATGCCATGGTTACTACTGTGTTGCATTCTGTCTCCTGGTGCTCAACTGCCTGGGCCAGACCCTTTGTGTATAGCCTGGTCATCTGGCTCATAAACATCTATTAAATATAGATCTTGGGTAATATTGGAAACATTTTTGGCCATTGATAAATGTTTTTGGCCACCACTGGTGATGGATACTCTTATAAATGATAGCATTATACATCTATATGTTCTTGTATGTTAAAATTCATGTAACTTTATAATAAGTTACATAAGTCACAACTTAATCTGGCCTTATATATATTTCAATATGTAGTATAGGAGAAATCATTTAAAAATGTTTTTTTAATTTTCTTTTTGTATTTTACATCCAAATTAGTTAGCATATAGTGCAACAATGATTTCAGGAGTAGATTCCTTAGTGCCCCTTCCCATTTAGCCCGTCCCCCCTCCCACAACCCCTCCAGTAACCCTCTGTTTGTTCTCCATATTTAAGAGTCTCTTATGTTTTGTCCCCCTCCCTGTTTTTATATTATTTTTGCTTCCCTTCCCTTATGTTCATCAGTTCTGTGTCTTAAAGTCCTCGTATGAGTGAAGTCATATGATATTTGTCTTTCTAATTTCACTTAGCATAATACCCTCCAGTTCCATCCATGTAGTTGCAAATGGCAAGATTGCATTTTTTTGATTGCCGAGTAATACTCCATTACACACACACACACACACACACACACACACACACACCCCACATCTTTATCCATTCATCCATCGATGGACATTTGGGCTCTTTCCATACTTTGGCTATTGTCGATAGTGCTGCTGTAAACACTGGGGTGCATGTGCCCCTTTGAAACAGCATACCTGTATCCCTTGGATAAATACCTAGTTGTGCAATTGCTGGGTTGTAGGGTCATTCTATTTTTAATTTTTTTGAGGAACCTCCATACTGTTTTCCAGAGTGACTGCACCAGTTTGCATCCCCACCAGCAGTGCAAAAGAGATCCTCTTTCTCCGCATCCTCACCAACATCTGTTGTTGCCTGAGTTGTTCATGTTAGCCATTCTGACAGGTGTGAGGTGGTATCTCATGGTGGTTTTGATCTGTATTTCCCGGATGATGAGTGATGTTAAGCATTTTTTCATGTGTCGGTTGGCCATCTGGATGTCTTCTTTGGAGAAGTATGTCTTTTACCCATTTCTTCACTGCATTATTTGTTTTTTGGGTGTTGGGTTTGGTAAGTTCTTTATAGATTTTGGATACTAACCCTTTATATGATATGTTGTTTGCAAATATCTTCTCCCATTCCATCAGTTGCCTTTTAGTGTTAATGATTGTTTCCTTCACTGTGCAGAAGCTTTTATTTTGATGAGGTCCCAATAGTTCATTTTTGCTTTTGTTTCCCTTGCCTCTGAGAAATCATTTTTTTAAGTGTTTATTTAGTTTTGAGCAAGAAAGAGAGATATGGAGGGGTCGCGAGTGGGAGAGGGGAAGAGAGGGAGGGAGACAGTATCTGAGGCAGGCTTTGTGGTATCAGTACAAAGCCCGACGAAGCAGAGCTCGAACCCCCAAATAATGAGATAACGACCTGAGCTGAAATCGGACTCTGAACCAACTGAACCACCCAGGTGCCCCAAAACCTTGTTTTTCTGAGGTCAAGAAATACATATTGTTTCATACCACAAAATGTGTATGCTTTGTCAAAGAAGCACTTCCAGAAAGTAAGCTGGAGTTATGAACAATAAAGTTGGGGCTTTAAGATGTTTTAAGTGAATCAGGAAAAAGAAGACTAGCGTCAAAGTTAAAAGCATGCAAAACAAGAGTAAAGGCAAAACATTGACCCTACATGGCTTGGGAGAATTTTGGTCATGTAACTGTAAGCAGAATAAGTATCCAGGGTTCCTGGGTGGCTCAGTGCATTAAGCATCTGATTTCGGTTCCAGCCATGATCTCATGGTTCGTGGGTTTGGGCCCCATATTGGGCTCTGTGTTAACAGCGCAGAGCCTACCTGGGATTCTCTCTCTCTCTCTCTCTCTCTCTCTCTCTCTCTCTGCCCTCTACTCCTGCTCTCTCTCTGTCTCTCAAAAATGAATAAGTGAACATTTAAAGAAAAAGAAAAAAGAAGAATAAGTAACCAGTTTGGGATTTCCCTGATAGTCCTAGTAGGTCATTTTAGCTTCTCTGAAGGTTTTATCTAGGGAGGAAAAAAAAAGCACTCTTCCTGACCTGGAGAGTTTATTCTGGCTTTGCTGTGTACAAACAGGAAGATCCTAGGAGATGCCCAATCAATTTTTGAGAGGCATGTAGATAAAGGTAGGGATTGCAAGAACTGGGCTTGGGGGCTGAGCAGAGAAAATGATAATCTGAAAGGACACCCAGGTATGATGCTTCTCTTTAGCTGTACAAATACATTGCTTGTTAACATCACTGAATTCACATTGTTGCTTTTCCATGGTAATTTCAGGCCTGCTGTGCTACATAACTTTGAGGAGTAGTGATGGAAATGGCACCACTGAAGTAATGCAGTGCAGGTCTGCAGAGCCTGACTTAGGTGTCTTGGGTTGGTCTGTGACAGCAGTAAGTGTGTGACACTCCCATATCCTGCTAGAGTAGAGGTACTTTGCTATTTTATGAAATTGATAAGATATGCAGGCTGTTGTTCAGAGATAGTATTCTAAAGAGTTAGAACCCTTTCCATAGGTCAAGAAGGCTGGCAAGATTCCTGGTAAATTCACTGACTCATATAATTGTAGCCCTTCCTTGTAATCTTAATATAAGCTATATTGTGCTTCTCAGCAATTCTGGTAAGTCTTTGTGCTTCAGCAAATACTCTTAAACATGTAGGGTCCACTGGCTTGTCTTCTGTGTAGACATCAAAACAGATGATGGTGATGTTGTTGGAATGTGGTATGAGACACAGTTGCTTAAAGATAATAAGATTGCCTTGATATAAATGACTGGAAATACCTGCACAAGGCAGGTGATGGTGTAGCATGTTTTGAGACAGAAGTACAGGGTCCCACTCCCCCCAGAGCACCTCACACAGCCGTACAGCTGCCACTCACAGAAGTTGCACAGATTCCACCAGTGGACAGCCATTCACCTTCTTTCTTAGGCAGTCTTTTTGCCCTGACAGCCCTTCTGACTCTTCTGGAACCTCTGGCTGTCTGTCTGCCTGCTCACCAGGTACAGCTCATTAATTACTTGTATACAGTATGATTATTGGATTATGGTACAGCTTTGCTTAAAGCACATTTTTCATTTTTATTAATTTGGAGAAATGCATTTGCCAACCCAAACATAGTAAGTTGTACAATATTTATTGTAAGACTAGATGAATGGGAGGCCATGTTCCCAGGCATCCCTGGGCTTGGTAACTGTACATTATGGTTACTTCGTATTGGGTGATGACTAATCAAACTTGATCAGATCCACTCTCTGGGAGTTTGTGAGACACAGGAGAAAGGAGCAGAGAAAGAAAGAAGAGGAGTGGAGCCTGAAAGAACTGAGAGTGCACTGAGTCACGGAGTGAGGAATATCCAAGTAGACTCTGAGGGCATCCCTCAGAGGAAGGATGACTCAGGAGGGCATCCCTGACTCTGCCTGCACTGTTTCACGTCTTTCTTCCCTGCCTCTGGTTTTCCTTTTTCTTTTTCCCAATGGCCATGGTGGAAGATGGATGCTCCATGGTTCCTGAGATTACATGTCTTCAGTTTAAGCAGTTAGCAGAGATAAGTGTTTTTAAATCCCAAATCCACCTGCTAGGGAGGGTGAAATTGATTGGTGTACCTGGGATTATGTGTTTGAAGCTGGTCTATTCTGCTGTAGCCAAGGAGACCGGTTTGTGTGTATAAACATGACTGCTAGGGTCTAGCCCAGAGAAGACAGAGATATGAGCTTGTGAGAATAAGTTCTCCTATTTAAGGAGTTATATCTATAGGTGTATAACATAACCTACTATTTATTTGTTTATTCAAAGAAATCAAACCTACTTAATATAGTAATAACATAGTCAAAGAAATACACAGCCACATCTGGTTGGATTTGGTTGCTCATCTGGATCTGAGAGGATTGTTCAGTTATGTTCAAGAGGTTCAGTAGGAAAACTGCTCCTAGCAAGTTAGTCAGCAAGGCCCCCCTGGCAAAAGAGGAAATTAAAAAACATTAAATCAATTAAGAGGTTTATCAGTTTCCCAATACTTGACATCAGAGGGTGGATTCAAGACTCACCCAATTTTTAAAATTTAAAAAAATAAATAAATAAATTAAAAAAAAATTAAAAAAAAAAAAAAAGGGGTGCCTGGGTGGCTTGGTCGGTTAAGCGTCCGACTTCGGCTCAGGTCATGATCTCACAGTCCGTGAGTTCGAGCCCCGCGTCGGGCTCTGTGCTGACAGCTCAGAGCCTGGAGCCTGCTTCCGATTCTGTGTCTCCCTCTCTCTCTGACCTTACCCCATTCATGCTCTGTCTCTCTCTGTCTCAAAAATAAATAAACGTTAAAAAAAATAAAATAAAATAAAAAAATAAAAAAAATACCCAATTCTAAGATTTTTTTTTAATGTTTATTTGTTTATTTTTGGGAGAAAGAGAGAGAGAGAGAGAGAGAGAGAGAGAGAGAATCCCAAGCAGGCTCCGTGCTGTCAACAGAGCCTGATGCAAGGCTGGAATTCAAAAACCTTGAGATTGTGACCTGAGCCGAAATCAAGAGCTGGACACTTAACCAACTGAGCCACCCAAGTGCCCCATCTCTAAGATTTTTTAATGGGCTTCTTTAAGGTCATTATGTACCTTATTTTAAACAAGTCAATAATTTTTTTTCAGTATTTTGGACCTATTGCAAATATTTTCAATATTTTACATGTAATGCTTTTTAATTACTTTCCACCCTGGGGCTTCCATGGCACTATTCTCATTCTCCTCTTACCTCTCTTCCTCAAAGGGCCCCCAAATGCTCTGTATCTCCCCACTCTGTGAAGAGGGGCTTGACTTAAGTCCTTTGCCTCTGCTCTTCTTTTTCACTCATTTTCATAAGTTTTTCCAGTATTTTAGCCAAGGAGGCACGTTTCTGCCCCTGACCTCTCACATAACTATTTCTTTGTAGACACATTTGCCAGTTGAATGATAACTCAGTGGCTTCATGTCCCACAATTACTAACATTCCGCTAATTTTGTCAGTCACTGAAACTCTCCCATTTACTTAGGTTTAATACCATGAACTCTTCTTTGACAGCTTTTCCTTCTTCATTTTCATTGCTATGACCACAGACCAGATTCTCATTGGGATATCCTCATATTCTAAGAGGATTAAAAAAAATTCTTTTTGGCTTTGTTTTGCTTTTTTTTTTTTTTTTAAACTTCACCTAATGGTTCATAGCCAGAAATCACACCAGGATTACTTGAATATTTCTTAAACATACACCCTCTGATCTCCATTACAATCACGATCTCTGGAGTGATTTGAAAAATCTCAAAAAATAAAGGCAAGTTCTAGTGTAGAAAGGTTTTGCAGGTGATTCTGATGTGTACCCTGGGTTAAGGATTACTGCTCTTATCTTACCACTGTTAGATCAGTTCTTTAAACATTGCATAAATCCTTCCTTTTGCCAGCAGCCTCCTTAGGCTTGTCAGGTCAAGGTCAAGGTCAAGATCCTCAGTCTGACATTCAGTGCTCCCCATTCCTCTATGTGAACTTGAGGCAACTTGTTTTCTTGTCTGCCACATTCATACTCAATCTGTCACTTTACTGGTCTCATTAAAGCAGTTCTGCCTTAACTTCTCATAAGAACCACCTTCTCCACCAAGCATTCCCAATGAATATAGCTCCTGTTCTTTCCTTTGCCCAAATTTTTGTGGTTTACTTATTGTCTATACTGCTTATAACCCAATACTTGTTTAGGTACGGTCTTATATGCGTGAAATCTTTTCTAGCAAAGTAGATTTTACGTTTTCTAATAGTAGGAAAAGTCTTTGATAACCTGTACACAGTCTAGGATAGCCTGGTACTTTGAGTCAACTTAATCAAATACTAAATAACATGCATACTGATGCATTGTGGATAAACCTCCTGCTTCATCCTGTATCCAATTAAAATGATCTCATTTCAGGTTCTCCTCTAATTCAAGCATTTTACCCCATATTGTTTCTGCAATTAGGCAGAAAGATGAGCATCTGTGAAATTAACCTTTTTGCTTTTCTTCCTCTGAAATGTGAATTTTAAAAACACGCCGTGGTTTTAAAATCCAGTGTAGTGAATGACGTTTATTGTTTTTTTTTTGTCTTCAGGTAACATATTTTAAAATTTCTTTAATGCACAGTGCAGACAGGATGCTAATGGCAAATGTGGACTTTGTCCACAGCTGTACCCTATCAGCCACTAACACTCTGATTGCATTATTTCAAAGGCGCAGCAATCATTTACACTTTTTATTACCCAGGGGCATTTCAAACTGTTACTGAAATGCATCCATCCCTGGAGTAACCATCTGTGAATGTTGACACCATAAGGTAGAATGATGAGAACTAAATCTAATTGATATGCAAAAAGCAGAATTTCAGTTGTCCAGCTATGGAGATTAAAGTTCAGCAATGAGCTAAATTTTTTACATAGTATCTAGTTCAAGAACTTATTGTATTGAGATTCTCAAGGAGAAATATAGCCCTCTTTATTCTGGTAAGAACATCTCAAAGTATCTTCTTTAATACATGCTTATTGTAAACAAATTCAAACTCTGCAAAGAAAGGAAGTTCTTCTGAAGGCAAGGAGATTGCTGTTTTTGCTATAGGATACCACAATAACAATACATTTCCGTTATACGTTTTCTCGCCCTCCAAAAACAAAAAAGAAAAGAATGCCTTATTTTAATAGTTCAGCTATATTAAAATAAACTATTGGGAGCAACATTTATTAAGATATTAAGATATATTCACTTATATTAAATTGGTTTTATAACAATGGCTTAAGATCTTTGAAAAATTTCTGTCCCTTTATTATGAAATATAATTGTGAAAGGGTCACTTAAATTAGCTGTCTGGAAAGATGTACCATGCCCTCATTCACTTGGAATTATCCAGAAATCCTACAGACCAGCTCATCCTTCAGAAAAGATGTTCCCTGGTGATTTATATGTCTGTGTGGACAAATAACACCTTTAAAATACAGCGAGGTCTTGAAATGGCCCTGCTGTGGCTGTCCTTTGAGAGATCACTATTCTCCTGAGGTCTACTCTAACTGCTGGAAGTAAAATAGCAGCTCCTGTCAGTCTGTGACAGGAGTGTGTATTAGCAGACATTTGTAAAGAGACAACAGTGCGGACTCAGGCCTTTCTGCAATAAAATTGCACTTAAAAATGATTGCTGCTCCAGAGTTTTTGTATGCAGTGTTACGGCACGCTGCAGTTCGGGCAGCAGGCAAACAGCTCTCTTTGAATGGCAGGACAAGTGTATCTCTGTGTTTGAAGTGCCTGTGCTTGTCTTGCCTTTTGCCAGGGAGGACACAATAGCGTCGTCTCTTCTCCTCAGTACAGCTCAATCCTAGCTCCTGGGATGAATTAATAAAGGGATGTGGCCAAGGGCAGCGTTAGCCAGGGCTCAGGTTCCCAGCTATCATATTGCTGAAATCTAAGGATGTGCTTAAAGTAATTGAAGGAAAGCACAGCAGGATTTTATTGGCTCGAGATGAGGCACTCTGAGAGAGGTCTGTTAACGGCATTTGGGGAGTTATTTGGCACTGGGAAACTAGATCGTGTCCCCCCAAATTGCAGTATTTTTTGGTGTTCTGGGCTCCACATACTTACCATTCTTTTCTGAAGAGCTGCTTACTGCCTGTCAGTTTAAAAGATTACATTTTGAATAATGCTATGAGGATATCCCTGTGCTGTCTTGGTATTATTTACCACAAGCAGGGCATGTATGTGTTTGGGTCAACCAGGAGATCTGCTTGGGACACAATTCTAGAGGTGGTCAGGCTGCCTTTTATATTCTGAATAAGTTATTTGAAAATTATTTGTATTCAAGAAAAATTCCAACCATATGGATTTTTCTCTCCAAACAGGAAAATTCTACAAAATTGTTATAAAAATACATATACATAAATATATATATACACACATATGTGGGTATGAGACATTTTGTTTAGTGTTACGTAGTGTGTGATACTGTGTTTTGTGATGTGTGTTTGAGGTGCGGTGTTGATTAATGTGTGTGTGAGTATATCTCTATTACCTTAAGATTTGACAGTATTGACACTATACCATGTGACCTAAGAACAGATCAGGAAAGACTTAAGTTTTGACTATCAAAACAATTTCTCAAACATGATGGTACTATTTTATACTGTGTAGATACCGGTTATTATAAAAGAAATAATTTTGGCATTTACAAGTTAAGTAATCCTTTTATAGTCAAGCTAATTCTCTGGTTAGTGCTTTTCTTTTTTGTAAAATGTGTATTTTTTTAAAGTTCTATGCCCAACCTGGGGCTTGAACTCATGACCTCTAGATCAAGAGTCATATGTGCTATTAACTGAGGCAGCCAGGTGCCCCATGTAAAGTATGTATGTTAATAATAGCACCTATCTTATTTATTTATTTATTTATTTTTGAGAGAGAGAGAGCATGCGATTGCAGGGGAAGGGCAGAGAGAGAGTCCCAAACAGGCTCTGTGACACAGTACTCTATCTCATGAATCGTGAGATCATGACCTGAGCTGAAACCAATAGTTGGACACTCAACCGACTGAGACACCCAGGCATCCCATTAATAACACCTATCTTGAAAGATTTTATGTATTTGTCTATATATACATATTTGTCTCTGTATACATTTATACATCATTCTCCGCAAACCAAAAATGTGTGATAGAAATGTACGTGTACACCACCCCCCCCCCCCCTGCCCTGTATATGCATATACAGATTGAATTAGTGTATATCAGTTAACTGGCTGTTAACTGGGAGTAATTTTGCCCTCTCTACCTCCCTGCCTTGGGGGGCATTTGGCAATGTCTGGACACATTTTTGGTTGTCACCGTTAGGAGTTGCTGCCTGCATCTGTATAGAGGTCTGGATGCTGCTAAATGTACTAAATGCATGAAACAGCCCCCCCAAAACAAAGAATTATCTGACCCAAATGTCAATAGTGCTGAGGTTGATTATCTCTGGATTAGCATAAATTAAATATTGTCAACCTGGATACATTTGTCTGTATATATATATATATATATATATATATATATATACACACACACACACATACACACACACATATACATACATGCATGTCATATATAATATATGTATATACTACATACAAGGAGAAAGAGAGACGGAGACAGAGAGGCAGAGACAGACACACATACATACACTAGATGAGTTAGTAAATATAAAACACTTTGAACTGTTCCCTAGAATATAATTGCTGGTACATATGCATACATTATAATTATTTTTCTAAAGCAGTGCTCTGATTTTCTTAGGCTTAAAACCCAATAAAGTTGGATGTTAATTAGCATGTTTTAAAAATATTAGATATTGATTCAGCTAATTAAATTCTTTAGAAATTACTCTTGTCTGTTATAATTATTTTGAGTCTAGAGTCTTATTTTCAGAGATAAGGACTTGATCCCAGCCTCTGTGTCAATATGAATTTAAGTTTTTATGCATATGCTTTTTTCTAGTACTCTTTATATACAGGTGAAAACATTAATGAAGGACCCAGGCCCACTCTGAGGATGCTCAGAAGTTTACCTTCTCTAGAAGAGATGAAATAAATGTTGGTAGGACAGACCTCTTTGCTTCAGAGCAAATGCAGGTGTGTTGTTACAAATTTTGGATAGTTTATATTAACAGATTTTCAGACCCACCCGTAAACATTTGGGTGGCCAGGACAAGAGGGCAACTGGAAGGCCACACATTCTATGTCTCAGTATTAAAAGTGATAAGTCAAGTGTGCTCTCCATGTTTTTCTGTTTCTTCTGGAAGCACCCAAGATTCCTGAGTGCTCAAGGCTGCCTATTGGATGGAGCCAGGAACCATCTGATCCCAAATTTCCTTGCCATGTTTCTTTATTCTCTCAGCATGACTGTTCATTTCCTAGATGTTTTCTTAATCTCTCTCCTTTTTTTTTTCCTGTCTTCATTGGCCGTAGCTTAGTGAATTTCACCTTAGACATTTGCTTTTCCACCTATTTACATTAAAAAAGTTCCCCCCGATGTTCACTGTGGTGTCATGATTAAGAGTGTGTGTTCTAGAGCCCAAATACCTCAGCCAAATCCTCTATCTGCCCTGGGCTGGCTAAGTGATTCTGGGCAAGTTGCCTCCCTATGTGTTAGTCTGTGCATCTGCAAAATGGGGATAATAATAAGAATACTTTTAAGGGTGTTTTGAAGACAAATGAGAATGTACATATACAGTAGGTAATAAGTGTTTGATAAATGTTACTATTTTTATTGACAGGAAAGTAAATATAATTCTTGCCTTTACCTAAAATTCTTGTCTAACCAGAAGCTCCCTTTGGGATTTTGGTATTTTGATTTCTGGTATTACAAAGGTGTGATACTTTAGCAGCTTTATGGATTAAAGTAAGTTTTGGTGACTAGATAGGGCACTTTGGCCCAATTAATAATATTTGAGGAAATATTTTCAAAGGTAGATAAAGGTTTGGAACATGGCTGTTTTGTAAGTTGGGACTGTGTTTGTTCACTGAATTGACAATTGACTGATGCCCTGTCATCTGGGGTGACTGGGGAGGCCTCCCTGATATCTGTGCCTTCACAATTTGAAAGGAAGTCAAGGCCTTTAGCCAAATAAAACATGTCACAAAGTTTATTTAATTTTAATTTGGCCATTAGTTATTGGGCACTTTTCTACGTGCTAAGGGTTGGGGCAATAATATAGTTAAGAGGTTAAGGTGTAGGCTTTGGAATTAGACAGCCTGGTTTTAGATCCTGGCTCCCCCACTTACTTAGCTCTATGACCTTTGGCACATTCCTTCTCTGTGGCTCAGTTTCCAGAAGTAAAAGGAAAATAAAAATGATAACTACATGTTAAGGTTGTTGTAAGAACTAATGAATTAATATGTGGAAAGAACATCTCTGACACGTAGTAAGCACTCAGCCAGTATTAGCTGTTAGCTTTTAAATTCTGTAGGTGGCTGATGTGGTCCCTGTTGTGGTCTTGTAGAGAAGAAACTCCTGCCATGGGTTTGTGGAATAGCCCTCCATGACTCTCGTGATGGCTTTGCTTCCATTTCTGTGTGGCTTTCACACTTGTGCAGAACTTTCTTAGTCTCTGCGACATCCTGCAGTGTTATGTTTGTATTCCCTGCTCTCCATCCCCACTGGTTTATGAGCTCTTCAGATGCAAGAACATGGTCTTTGGTATTCTTTTCAAAGGGCCTGCACAATGCCTGCCACTCTTGATTAAAAATGCTTAAGAAATGTTTGTTGAGTGAGTGAATGAAAAAATGGGACCAATAATTTGTGTGTAATTTGTATCCTATCAAAAAAGATTGGTTTCCCAGTTTTCTAGTGTATAAATGAACTGGTAACGTGTATTTTTGGAGAGGTTGGGTGGGGAGACTTGGGGAAACTGTCAGGCATACTGACAGCAAAATGTGACTACTGGTAGGCTACCAGGGAGGGGAGAAAAACTATGAAAAGCCTGATGTGGGGTGCCTGGGTGGTTCAGCCAGTTAAGCATCCCACTCTTGATTTCGGCTCAGGTCATGATCTCACTGTTTGTGGGATTGAGCCCAGAGTCAGAATCCATGCTGACAGCACAGGGCCTGCTTGGGATTCTCTATCTCTCTCTCTCTCCACCCCTCCCCTGCTCATGAGTGTGCATTCTCTCTCTCTCTCTCAAAGTAAATAAACACTTAAAAAACTTAAAAGTCTGGTGATGCACAGCTATTTCATGTAGACATAGAGTGCTACACATTGCAGTAGCCCTCTCTGGCATCCCTGTGATGTCATGGTGCAAAAACCAAAGTGCCAACTATGCCCTCCCTGTCCTGTTAGCTGTAGCCATTATTATCCCGTTAGTGCAGCACCAACCACTTGGTCCCCAAAGCCAGTCCTGGCAAGGAGTGTTCAGGGAGAATCAGTTAACCAGCGGCGGGATTCTGGAATTGTCTTGCTGCCAAAGACCCACTATTTGATATATCTCTGTCATTACTGGCTATGTGTGTCTCCAAGTCCAAGTCCCCATACTAATCTTGTCTTTGTCAGAACTCTGGCTTGAACCCTGCCTGTTTACCTGGTGCTTTGACATTCTTCCAGTTTATTTTGCCATTTTTGTTCCCACAGAGAAAATAGGGCAATTAGTGTCTACCAGTAGTTTGGGACTCTCTTTCAGGAGGAGCCACACAGTTGCCCACTTTGAACACAGAGCTCTCCTTGGATATGATGGGTTGGGCCTCACAGGCTGAAGCTTGAATCTAGGCTCCAATGTGTCATAGTTGTGAACTCTCTGAGCCTCAGATTTCTTACCCATAAAGTGGGGATGATAATGCCCTGTTGTTACAAGTTTGTTTGTTTACTTAAAAAAATTATATTAAAAAAATTATATTAAAAAAATTTTTTGTTTATTTTTAAGAGAGACAGAGCACAAGTGGGGGAGGGGCAGAGAGAGAGAGGGAGACACAGAATCCAAAGCAGGCTCCAGGCTTTGAGCTGTCAGCATAGAGCCTGATGCGGGGCTCAAACTCATGAACCATGAGATTGTGACGTGAGCTAAAGTTGGGTGCTTAACTGACTGAGCCACTCAGGGACCCCTTGTTACCAGTTTAGATAGCACGTATGTATGACATCTGACATACACATGGCATGTGGTTTAGTCTGGCACATACGTCATAGTCAACAAATGGTAGGTATTATCTCTCCCACTCCCATGTCCCAACTACTGGCTTAGCGCACTCTGGATATTGTCTGGAACCATGTCTGCCTTTACCGGGCAGCTCTGGCTAAATCTCCTAGAGGTGAACCCATAGCATGGAGAATCTCTCCCAGCATGCCCTACACTGCCCCTTTTGACAAGAGGTTTATAATACCCTTTGTAGTTAAAAAAGGTTTTATTGTTAAAAAGTTAAGCTGATGCAAGAAAAGCTATCTTTTAAAAACTATTGTATACTTTATAAATATTTCCACCCCAAAAGGGTTAAAATAAAAGTAACCGCTCTTATTGAGGTGTTCATTTATCTGAAAATAGAACTGCCTCACCTTAAAAAAAAAATATTGAGCCTCAGTATAGATTTTGGAAAATCAGGAAGTATGAGTTTTTCAATATCAAATCTGGGTAATAAGAGCGAGCTAACTCAAATTACTTAAAAAAATTTGTTTTATTTGAAAGAGGGAGAACAAGTGGGGGAAGGGCAGAGGGAGGGAGGGAGGGAGGCAGGGGAGAGAGAGAGAGAGAGAGAGAGAGAGAGAGAGAGAATGAATCTTAAGCAGGCTCCATGCTCAGCACAGAGCCTGTTGAAGGGCTTTATCCCACACCCTGGGATCATGAGCTGAGTTGGACACTCAACTGACTGAGTGACCCAGGCACCCCTCAAATTACTTTTAATCCTTATAATCTGGTATGAAAATCTGAATCATCTTGAAGTACAGTGGTACCAATTAAAATGGCTCTTCTGTTTCATATTCATTCATGCAACAATTTAGTGTTTATTATGTAGATACTGAGTAATAAACAATGAGATGGGTAGATGCTCCTGTTTGTTAATGGTTAAATGTATCTTTGTATAATTAAATTTCAGGTATCTCTCTTGTGCACACACACATACATGTATACATATGTGTGTGTTTCCCCTTTTTCTCCTTATGTAATTAAAAGTTAAAACAAGCAAAAGTTGATAATGTTTCAGTTGTACTTAAACTCTATCTAAATCTGCTTTATTTGCAATAAGACTGACATAATTTCATAAATATCTAACGTCATTCATTTTTTTAAAGTTTATTTATTTTGAGAGATAGAGAGAGGGCATGTGCATGAGTGGGGAAGAGGCAGAGAGAGAGGGAGAGAGAGAATCCCAAGCAGGCTCCACACTGTTAGCATGGAGTCTGACGCAGGGCTTGATCTCAAGAACCCTGAGATCACGACCTGAGCCAAAATCAAGAGTTGGATGCTTTACCAACTGAGCCACCCAGGCACCCCACACCATTTATTTAAAAAAAAAAACACAAAACATTTTTACAGCATAGGACATAGAGTGTATGACTCTATGACCAAAATCTTTATCTTTGGTCTGGGAGTCTGAATGCTACAGTAATACTCAGTGATACAGTAATTGCCCATAATCTGTTCAGATCAGAAAGAAAAATGATTTGAATGTCATTATCTTTTCATACTTAAATCCAATCTTTTACATGATTCACTGAGCCCCCCCATATGGTAAAAGATCTGAGCCTGAAGACACCCGTTGCCAAATCATTAGCCATCATAATGCTGAGTAGTAATCCTTCCAAGCTGAAAGATGGCATGCTGTATAACAAATGAAAGGGAGCTGACACTAGAAAGAACATTAGTGAAATCAATATTATTCAACCAGAGACCTAGACTCCATTAACAGTATGTCAATATGACCAATTATTTTCTGTAGCACTGACATCATGATTGTAATTTTTTTTCTCTTTGTCTTTAGCAGAGGATAGTTTTGCTTACCGTAATTGTTGAATTGTAGCCACTTTCCAGAAGAAGGCCTTCTTGGAAGTTTTGCACTGTCATCATTACAGGTTCAATTTGTCTTTATTTGGTATCTAAACTCCTGATTGTAACTTACCTTAGTTTGAAGTTAAGATCAATAAACTGAACTAAACGTTCCGTAAGTCAGTATGAAGTCTAGACATTTCTGATGGTATTCACTGCCTTGCGAATAAGAGGAAATGGAAGCAGGCAGAACTTTGAATAATTAGAGTTTATAAATATTTGCATAATTATTTTTGTTAATTTTTGCTTTCTCAACAAAGCTGTAAGCTCCCTAACTACGGACATGTATATTTTGCTTGTCATAGTGTTCCCACCTCCTATTAGTGTATTGTGCCTGGCAAATGATTTTTTTTTTAATGCATTTCTAACGTTTCATGGACTTTTGTTCAATGTTTTTGACATTGGGAAGACACCAGCTTCAGAATTATACCTCCAACTACTATAGTAAGGAGACCACCATAATCAGGCAATTCCACATACTGTTGCTGGTTCCAGAACCATCCCATGCCTGCTACACTATATACTAGCCAATGGATGCACCTCATCATGTCCTTCAACACCCATGAGGTGAGGGAATAATCTTTGGTAGCACTGCCCCAGTGAAGGAAGATCCCCGTATGACCATGTTTGATGGCAGAGACAAGCTGTGATCTCAGCCTCCCTTCTCCCCTCTAAATCCCAGATGAGTATGTCTGTGGTGGACTGGAAGTTAGACTCAAAAACCTAGCTGCAAGGAAGTCTAGAAAATGCGATTTTAATATTCCAGCCTCTGCTGGAAAGAAGGCTCATTAGAAAGAAGTTGAAATGGATGTTAAGCACAATCTACTGTATCTGTTCTATCTCCTTAAAAGCCTATATTCCATTAGCAATCTTGTGAAGAAGGTAAGTGTCGGTGATGACTTTGCAATGCCAAAAAATAATTGACGTGTATAGAGTAGTGGGTAAGGGTATGGGCTCCAGGGTCACGCTATCTGATGTCAAATCCTCTTTCGACTCTGTGTACTCCAATTTCAATACCTGTAAATGAGCATAATCTTGTTAAGATTCGAGTTTGAGGAATACATGAGATTAAAAAGTGTGATATGCTTAGCACAGTGCCTAACTAATGGTAACTGACCAATTAGTGTCACCTATTATAATTCTAACCCTTATTCATCAAATTCTTGTTCTCTAATAGGAAGTGAAGATTCTGTTGATTAATAAGTAGAATTTCAATTTTCCATTATAGTAGATTTGTCAAGTAAGAAAAACAAATCTCATGATTTAATTCTTCCTGTTCCCTTTTCATTCATTCATGCAGTGATTGAGGGTTTATTAATATACAAGGTCCTGAAGTGGATTGTACTCTAGTTTTATTGGATTGATTTAAATTCTTTTTTTTTTCTTTTTTCCAGTGCAAAAAAGTGATTTTATTAAAGCACAGGGACAGGACCTGTGAGGCGAGAATGATTATATACTTGGGAGTTGGAGGAGGTAAAGTGAAGAGGAAGTTTCCAAAGGGATTTTCATATACTAAAGAAGACTCACAGGATACTGGAGGCCCAGCTATTATCAAGCTAGGGTTGTTTTTCCCTTTAGCAAAGCATTAACATAAAGACAGTAGGGAGTTCCTGGTGAACTGCCTCATTGGGCTGCAGGTTATAAGGAAATTTATCTGCCATTTCCTTCTGCCTTTGTTTCCCACATCATTCCCCTCTGAAAAATTTTGACCCTTAAATCTTTAAGGTTGCTGAGGGTAGAAGGTCTTCTCTTCTGTAGCTTCTTCC
This sequence comes from Panthera onca, assembly GCF_046562875.1. Lineage (NCBI taxonomy): Eukaryota > Metazoa > Chordata > Mammalia > Carnivora > Felidae > Panthera > Panthera onca. The sequence continues at coordinate 64,119,511 of NC_138345.1, forward strand.
TGCTGAATAGGGGTGTAGAGATGGCCCTACCTATGGGTCAACATTGGTCAGTTGGGGTATTGATATACCAAAAATAGAGGCAGCCAGTCCATGGTAGACAATATAGAGGAACCTCCTCCAGTAGAAAGGATCACCTGTCAGCTAGACATAATGACAATGAAGGAGTCTTGTCACCAGGCACGAAGACAATGGAAAAGACAACAAAATAAGGTTAATATTATGAGAAAGAGAAGCCTCAATAAAAGACCTTTGAGAGTTAATCAGAATTTTCCTCAAGTCCTTTGTTGTTGTTAGAAGAGAAATTTGAGGTCTTCCACAGGTTCACAGGAATAAGAAGGCACATCAGTTTGCTCATTAGTTTCGTGTGAAGGAGATACAGGTTTTATTCTTGATATATGAACCTATGAAGAGTACCCCTCTCACTTTACTGCAGTGGGAGTACGTACCTAAGATGACCCAGTAAGGGCCCTTCCATTTTGGAGTTAAATTCCCTGCTGTATTAGACTTGCAGTCCTTTAAATAAACCATATCTCCTGGGTTTATATTGGATGGGTTGTTAACTGTCACATCAGGTTTAGGGAGGATATGGTTTGCATATTCACTTAGGGATCTATGAATTAACCCAGCCTCAAGTGAATGATTTAATAAGGCACTATAGGCTTTATCTATTGATAGGTCTACAGTGAGAACAGGCTTTTCATATACAGTTGTTGGGGGAGTCCATCCCATTTTCCAGTTGTTCAAATAATTCTGTGTCTATGGGGTCCTGTTACTATCCCCACAGAGTAACAAGCACAAAGATTGTCTATACATGAGCCAGCTCTCTGAAGTTTACCTCAAGTTGTCCAGCTTAGGCAAACAACAAACATTTAAAGACAATCAGAGCTAGAATTTAACATCCACAAAGGTGCGTTATTGATACACAATTTGTCTCTCTAGTAACCTTCATTCCCAAAGACAGCCAAGTCAGGACTAATTTGTTTGTAAAACAAGTCCAAGTTTAACAAACTTGGCCTTATTATTTACATAAGCTCAGTAAAAACAGCGATTGGCCATGCAGGTCTTTTAAATTTTGCTTTGCTGGAACTTTCTATAAGGAATCTAGATTGAATGTTTAGTAGCCTTTAGTAGCCAGAAGCCAAGCCATGCCAAGTACTTGTGCCATAAGACATGCCTGCAATACCTGTAGATTTAGGTGAATTCCTCTTCTTGAGGTCCCCCAAACATCCTGAGGTTCCTGCACCTGCCAGGAAGTGACATTCTTTACTCACCTGGTAAGGCTGCTGGGAACTCTGTAAGCAACGTATCAGGGCAACATTTCCAAGGGGCTTTATTGGCTTCCTGCTTCATAAAGCCAATCTTAGTTCCTGAAAGCTGTATGGTCATATCTGAGTCTATGCATGTTGCTCTCAAATATGACATTCCAGTCAAAACTTTGGTAAAATAACCAGCATTTCCAATGGTGTCCTGTTACAAGGAGAAGATTCTTACTGAACTTATGCAAATAACTATGACTGCCATGGAAGAAAGAACTCTCATTGAGAGTTTTTTGAATTTCACAGGGTTTAGGTAGGTAGGGGATATAAATTCTTAATATATTGTTACTGTATTTGGCATGGTATTGGAGAATTTGACAATAAGAAAGTACATAGAGAACAACATCAAGCTACCTCTGATTATACCATACGGAGATAACTATTGGTAATAAAGTGATCTTTTTGTCTAGCTTTTAATTTTAATTGCTTGTAATATTTTATTATGTGGAATATAAAAATTGCTATTTCTAGTGACAGAAATAAATGTTTTGAACATGGATTGTAGTGCTCACCAGATATTCCATGTGCCCTGTATGTTTCTTAGCTTCCCTTTTAGTTGAGTTAGGATCCTCAGACTGGTTTAGACAGTGACCTGTGAACAGAATTCACTACTGGCACTTCTTGGCTAAGGCAGTTAAAAGCTAATATGTTTCCTTTATCCCTTTCTTCCCCTGGTGAAATGAACTTGGACATGGTATATTCCCAGTGGCATACCTGAGGAAAGCTGCCCAATCTACTTTGGACTTTACCTGAGTGAAAAACATTTGTTGAGTTAAACCGTTGAAATGTACAGATTTGTCTATTGTAGCAGCTTCTGTTAATTGTCCTAATAATTTGTAGAATTTATCTTGTTTATCAATGGTATTGATTTACTATTATACTCCCAGTGTTAATGGGCTAGGCTATTATGCACCAATTTTCATCAGTGCACTTAATAGTCGGTTCTTCCCACCATGTTAACTGAAGATAAATCAGAATATATGGTTGAGGGGAGCCTGGGTGACTCAGTCGGTTAAGTGTATGACTTTGGCTCGGAACATGATCTTGCGGTTCATGGGTTCGAGCCCTGTGTTAGGCTCTTTGCTGACATTTCAGAGCCTGGAGCCTGCTTTGGATTTTGTGTCTCCCTCTTTGTCTCTGCCCCTCCCCCCACTCACACTGTCTCTCTGTCTGTCTCTCTCTCTAAAATAAACATTAAAAAAAATTTAAAAAGAATATAAGGTTGAAAAGTGAAAGACCAAGAAAGTTTACTACCATGTAATGTATTTTTGTCTCTTTTTTCTTTTTTTATTGACATCAAACCAGTCAGTGTTTTAGACTACAAAAATTTTATTGCATGGAGGAAAAGTCAGATGGATTGAGATAGTCCCTATTGTTAAATGAAACTTTATGGTATTTGCTATAGAGGCAATTAAAGTAATTATAGAAATTCAAATATAACCTTTCTGTCTCAGTTCCTTAGTTGCAAGGTCAAAGGAGGAACATTGCAGCCTAGATTCAGAAGTCCTTTTCTTTTCTTTTTCTTTTCTTTTTATTATTTTTTAATGTTTTATTTATTTTTGAGAGACAGAATGCAAGTGGGGGAGGGTCAGAGAGAGTGAGAGAGAGAGAGAGAGAGAGAGAGAGAGAGAGAGGGCAGGAGACACAGAATCCAAAGCAGGCTTCAGACTCTGAGCTGTCAGCACAGAGCCTGATGTGGGGCTCGAACTCACGAACCGTGAGATCATGACCTGAGCTGAAGTCGGAACTTAACTGACTGAGCCACCCAGGTGCCCCCAGAAGTCCTTTTCAATAACATATTGATAGTTAAAGACAAAGATTATTGTTCAAGGGCATGAAAGGACAGAAGTGAATCCATTAACACCATAGATAACAGTCTGACTACTGTGAAAAAAAATCGGGAGGTAAAATGGATTTTAGAAGGTCACAGGAGCTAATTGTCATTGTTTATGCTGTTCATCAAAATTATTTTTAATGAGCTCTGTGAGGGCCGTGCATCCTGACCGTGTAGGTGAAATGGCAAATCTAGGATCATAGGGCGTAATTAGCTGACACTACCCTGCTTTTGCTGAAAGGGGGAGATCTCTCCTTGAGAAAGATCCAGAGGGGACCATGGTAAGTTAGACAAAGCATTTGGTGAGAGTTGAATTTCGCATCAGAGCTCAAAGGAACTGCAATAGAGATGAATTGGGTTCATGAGTATAAGACAGAATATTATGAGAAGACCAGAATTACTGGAAGAGATATTTGAAAAGAGACTCTAGGACTGATGGTTCAGCTCTATATAAAAGTATTTGAGGAGATGCTCTGTCAAAATTCATTTGTCAAGAGGATTTGGCAAGTTAGCCTCAAGGTGAACACAGTGAAACAATGCAGAATCTCCAGAAACTGCAGAGACCCTTCAAGAATCCTAACAGGGCTCTTTATAAAGGAAATCTGTAGGTAATCTTTATTGAATTGTTTCTGTGAAAAAGGTCTGTCTTAGTTAATGGTATATGCTAATCAGACTGAGTTTCCAGAGATTGTTACAAGGTTTATTAAACTGCAGTAGTTCTCAACTGGGGGCAACTTTGCACTCCCTTCTCCCTCCACAATGTCTGGAGGCATTTTTGGTTGTCACAACCAGGGGAACACTACTGGCATCTAGTGGGTAGAAGCCAGGGATGCTGCTAAGTAGTCAAATGTCCTACGTTGCACAGGACAGTCCCCACAACAAAGAGTCATTCAGCCAACAATGTCATTATTGCTCAAGTTAAGAAACCTTGAGTTAATAAACCAGGGAACTTGTATTTAAATGAAAAAAATGGAGAAGACTGGAGGAAATGAAAATGAACCATATTTGTTAAGCCTCTACCCAACATAGTGCCTAGGGTTATAGTGCCTAGGAAGGATTATAGACAGAGTGCCTGCCTCACGGAGATCATAGGATAGCAGTTCTTTTAGTAGTAGGTTGGAACCTTGGCTGAGGGCAAGTTTCCAGACCTCTCTAAGCCTCAGTTATCAAAAAAGTAGGAATAATAATAACAGTACATGCCTTGTTGGTTTTTGTAAAAATTAAACAAGAAACATAATAAATGCTTGTCACAATGCCTGACAATCTTTAAATGCCCAGTAAATGGTAGCTGGTATCAGCACAGAAATAAAATGGAAAAGTTGTATACCACAGTATCTGTATTGGTTATCACTGGGCCATATAAAAACATATTTTTTTTTAAGTTTATTTTGAGAGAGAGACGGAATGAGTAGGAGAGGGACAGAGAGAGAGGGAGAGAGAGAATCCTACTGTCAGTGCAGAGTGTGCGATGCGGGATCGAACCCACAAACTATGAGATCATGACCTGAGCTGAAATCAAGAGCCAGGCGCTTAACCGACTGAGCCATCCAGGTGCCTCTGGGCCATGACTTTTAAGTTAGATTGCATTTAAAAATTTTCTACCATAACACTCTTATTTTTATGAGAAAATAGTAAACTTGTTTTAAGTCAGTTCAAAAGGAAGCTTCAGATTCCATATTATAAATTCTAAATATTCTCTTCCTTTTAGAGTCAAGTCTAGGTTGTCTAGATTACAAAATAGATATTTTCAGCTGCTACCTAAATTATGAGTGTATAGAAAGCTGCGATATTGGAATGAAATAGGACTGTGAAATAAAATGGTTGTCAATATTCTGTGATTAAAAAAAAAGCAGTGATGTGTTTATGACAGATGGAATGAATTGCAGGATTTGGTTTTGTTCAAGGTATTCACATATATTCTTGTTTTGCTTAGACTTTAAAATTATTTCTCTTTCTATGGGCACATAGAAATTACAGAGAAGTAGCTGAGAGTCATTCTTATTTGACATGGATTTTCTTAATGCCAGGTCATATGTGATTGAGGGAAACCCAGAAAGAGTCTTGTGAGTGGTTAAGAGCACACACAGACCCTGCAGCCCAGCTTCTTTGCATCAAATCCCAGCCCTACCACTCATTACCTTTTTGATCTTGGGGAAGTAACTTAACTTCCTTGTGACTTAGTTTCCCCACTTTTAAAAAGGAAATAATAATGTTCTCATGCTATGAAGGTTAAAAGGAGATGATATACATTTCTGTTTCTATTTATTTGTTGAATGTTGGATAGGTTTTTAATTTCTGTATTTTTTTAACCTATTGCAAACACACAACACTAACTTTGGTAAAACAAAGGTAATTTTGATAGCCATTCTTCAGTACATAAATAGTAGGTATCAGACTGCTCTGTATTAATTAGTTCACTTACATTGGATTGTATTCTATGACTTCATGTTATCTGTTACATTGGAAGATCTTATTATTTAGAACTAGCTACTAATGCATGACTGAGCTTTTCCAAGTTGTGGTTCTTGGTCAAACACCTTCTTCACCTTTCATTCTTTCTCAAGAAAGGCCTTTCATTTATGTTCAGCTCATGAGATAAAAGCTGAGATGCACACTTGTGTGTTCTTGGTAGGAGAATGAAGGATACAAGGTCCCTTTCTCCTGGTGCAGTTTCCTATACTTGTTTTCTACTTACGTGGTAACACTTGGCCTCTGTGAGCCTTCTGCTTTGAAAGGCCCCGATGTAGGACTGAGGAGCAGGGCCAGAAATGGAAGCCAGCTACTCAGGGGTAGTTCTACCCTGCATCTTGAGGAAAGAGGATGGGAAGTGGGGTGGGGCAGTCTTTGAAACTGGTGAGGAGAATTTGGCATTTGGTTGACAGGAGCCAGAAAGTCATATAACAGAGGTTGATCACTGATAACATTTGTGCTGAAAGATTTTTAGGCTCAGATTGCCTCAACAATGCTCAGCAATGTAGAAACTTTGGATGTGGACCAAGCACTCAGTCAGGTCCTGAGTGAATGCAAAATAGTTTTCTGAGAAGAATCCTGATGTTGTGTGTATCTATTGTGAGGAGATGGGACAGTGTTGCACCTAGATGTGAATCCTGGTCAGACGCTAGAAGTGGGCTCAACAATGAACTCTTCTAAATTCAAGGATGTGGGTATTAATCTACTTCACAGGCTCTCTCAGGAAATTGTATTGGGAACCATCAATTTTCTCATAAAAAGTTCAGCTAAAAAAATTATTTAAAAAAGTTTTTTTAATGTTTATTTATTTTTGAGAGACAGAGACACACACACGCACACACACAGAATGTGAGCACAGGAGGAGCAGAGAGAGGAAGACACAGAATCTGAATCAGGCTCCAGGCTCTGAGCTGTCAGCACAGAGCCCATGTGGGGCTCGAACCCATGAACCGTGAGATCATGACCTGAGCTGAAGTTGGACACTTCACCGACTGAGTCACCCAGGTGCTCCAGCTGAAAAAATTATTTTAAAGAAAATTAATATCTAAAACAATATTTACTCTGACACTTAGGAGCACAATACGTAATTGTTGAATTGTTGAAGTATTCTAGGTATTTGAAGTTTTATTCTCTAGGTTAGTGGCTTTTGAATTTTGCCTTGAGTCCCTGAGGCCTTCTGAGGATGAGAGAGAGTAGAAAGAAGGAAAGGCACAGATTTAGTCAAGCCTTCTCTAGAAGGTTCTCCTTGAAGAAAAGTTTCCTCCACTAGCTACACTTTGAAAACCACTTTTATAGGCAAATAACATCTTATCTTTGGATAACCTAGGTCATTAGACAGCTTTCACTGGAAAGCTACCTGTGTTGCTTTAGCTTCCCAAAGAAACACCTTCACCAAATTGTGTTTCAAAATTATGCTTTAAAATTATATTTAAGGTTGATATAAAAACTGGCTTTTTCTGTGAAACCATGACTATGGATCCTTTGAACATGTATTCCTCACATGAAACATATCTGATTAAATTCTAAGGAAACCCTTGTTTCTTCTTTTTTTTTTTTAAGTTTATTTATTTGTTTCAAGAGAGACAGAGACAGCATGAACAGGGTAGGCGCAGAGGGAGGGGGAGAGAGAGAATCTCAAGCAGCCTCCATACTGTCAGCACAAAGCCTGATGCAGGGCTTGAACTCATGAACCATGAGTCCCTGACCTGAGCTGAAACCAAGAGTTGAACCCTCAACTGACTGAGCCACCCAGGAGCCTCTGAAAAACTTTGTTTCTTTAGAGAGTAATTCCTCTTCTCTGCCAATGCAAATTATATAATTACTTTGTCTCCAACTTTCCCTTCGACATCTAAAATTCGGATCCTGATAAAATTATGCACAACCACAGAAATGATTGACTTTGAGGATCGCAATAGTTGTTTACTCTTTGTTCTTTACCTATTTCCTCCTAATTTTCTTATTTTCTTTCCATTTTATTATATATGCCTCTTTGCAAGCTGCCTCAAATGCTTTTTGGAATAAGGCAGTTTATGCATTCAATAAATAAAATATGTTTAAACCACTTATGAACAGTACCTTCTTGGGACAAAGCCTAAACATTGCTTGTATAAAAAGATCACCTGGGGTGCCTGGGTGGCTCAGTCGGTTAAGCATCTGGCTTTGGCTTAGGTCATGATCTTGTGGTTCTCGAGTTTGAGCCACGCATCGGGCTCTGTGCTGACACCTCAGAGCCTGTAGCCTGCTTTGGATTGTGTCTCTCTCTCTCTCTCTCTCTCTCTCTCTCTCTCTCTGTCCCTCCCCTGCACATGCTCTGTCTCTCTCAAAAATGAATAAACATTAAAAAAATTTTTTAAAAATATGATTTCCCAAATTTATTCTTAAAGTAGCGACACGGTGAGACATTTCCCTTTGAGAATGAGATCAAGATAAAGATGTCTTTTGTCAAAAACAGCACCATCTCTAAGAGTTCTTCTCTATAGGAAGATTGTGCATTCCTGCCCTGCTGAAGTCAGACATGGCTACTTTATTGTTTGGGCCTGTGAACTATGAGCAGAAGCAACATGTCACTATCAAATAGAAGCCTTAGGAGTGCATGCATGATGTGCCATGTTCACTCTTCCCCTTGCCGGCACGACTGGTAATGTTCCAGGTCTGGCAGGTCTGTTAGCATGGTCTCAGAGCTACAACCAACCCTTGACAGGGATGTGGTGGGAACTAGAAATGAGCCTTTACTGTTTTAAAAACATATCACATCAGGAAGTTTGATACACAGTTTTCCTATGAAGAGCAAGACTTTGATGCTTCCTTTACTTTATAACTTAAGGTCTACACATACAACATTCAGTAAGTTTTTCTTCTTTTGTGGGTGTCTCAACAAGGGTGATGAAGTTTTGTGGGTGATGGTGGGATGGTCTGGAGCCGATGGCCAAGAAAGAATTCTTGAAGATGTCTTCGGTGCAAAAAGATGATTTTATTAAAGCATGGGGACAGGACTCGTGAGCAGAAAGAGCTGCACTGGGGTCGTGACCAGTAACTCATTATATACCCTCAGGTTGGGAGGAGGTCAAGGGTAGAGTAAGTCTCTAAGGTATTTTGGAAGCACAGTTTCCAGGACCTTGAAGGGTTTGATGTTGCTAGGGAAACACCATTTATTACTGTTTAGTAAAACCTCAGTCATGAGACCCTTAAGATGTATATCGGGGGGCCATAAGCTTGGAGTAGGATTACCAGCATATATCATTGGGGGCAGTTGAGATAAAGAAGTTTCCAAAGGAATTTTTATGTGGTAGAGTAGACTTACGGGAGCCTTGAGGGTGGGATAATGTTTAGCCAAGATTCTCTTTCGCCCCTAGCAAAGTGTCATCAAAGGAGGTCATTCTGCTGGTTTCAAGGACTTGTCAGTGGATTTTAGGCAGTAAAGGAATTTAAGTTTTCACTTGCCTTAGTTTCCCACATCACCATGGCAAGTACTTAAACCCCTTTCCTTTGTTTTTTGGTAGCCAGGAGTGTCTGAGGAATATCATGCATACTCTACCTGGGGAGCGGGGTCGTGTGTGTGCTGTTGCCCTCAGCTTGCCCCACGCTCCCTCATCAAGGGCACCCTTTGTTCTCACCCATCTGGAGTTAACAGCAAGGCTTATGTCACAGTACTGTTATGATGGAGTTAGCTATATGAATGCTTTTCTTTGTTGTTATTGTTGTTTGCATATTTATATTTTTAAAATTATACTAAGACTGCTGGAGTTGAGCACTGGGCTTTATGAGGGATTTTTCCTTCATTTCTCTCTTATTTGTATCACTTTTCCCCTTCTTTTTCCTGTCCTGCTTTTATATTTGTTTCTACTTTGGACTGAGCACTAATGCATTCATTACTGGATGCTTTTATGTACCTTTATGTATTAAGTCTAGAATAACCAGTTACCCAAAGAAGGAGTTAAGTAGCTAGAGTTAAGAGTTATAGTTAGCTAGGGTCACCAAGCAGATGGCATCTTTGTGAGAGGGAGTGACTAGTTTGCTTTTATACTAGGTACTGGTTATATAGAGATGAAAAGAGAAGGATTCTTCAATCAAAAACCTTAGAATCTAGAAGGGAAGTAGACTTATCAGCAAGCTAGTTTGTCTCTTTACCCCTAAACTTACACCAGAATCTCTGATCATAACACTTTTCTCAGGAAGGACTTTTTCTTCCACATTAAAGGCAGTAAGAGATCCAGAGTCCAGAGCTTTCTCCCCTCAGGCTTAGAGTAGATCTGGCTGAATTCAGTATCTCCTCACTCACCCTCTACCTAACATTGGTCCTACACACAACTTCAGATCTTTTAAAGTTGTGGAGAACTTCCAAGACTCAGGCCCTCTTACCTCATTCCTGTGTAGGGAGGTCCAAGGGACTAATCCTCCAGGGCTTTTATAGATCGTGTGGTGTTACAGAAGATTTTAATGTGGGTAGGACAGAACATCCATTCATTCCTTCATGTGCTTACCATGTGCCAGAATTGGGGATCCATTGCTAAATAAGACAGACAAGGTCTTTGCCCTCAAAGTGCCTGTGTTCTATACATTAATATTGTGAATTTCCTTTCATAACATGCCCTATGCCAAGTCATCCTCTCTTCTAGATCTCATCTTTAAGCGTTGTTCAGTTGCTAAACCAGCATTATCAGGTAGGGTTATGCCAGTTGATAGCACAACCTACCTAATACCAACAACATAAAATGCCTGAGTTTACCACTTGCCTGTGCTGTTACCTGGCTGGCCAGGTGTCTTGCTCCATTTAGGCAGAGCTTTAATTGACTACCATCAACTGCATTACTCCTAGATTCTAATTTCTGCTTGGATTCCTTAAAGCTATGTCCCACTTACCTGATTGGCTATCTGAATACAAACTGCTGATTAGCTGAGATAAGCATGGTTTTGACTTCTGTCTAAGCTATCCATGACAACTTTAGCTAACATGATCATTTTTAGAAGTATTCTCTTTAGAAACAAAGGGATGGGAGGGAAGGAGAGAGGAAGGAGACCAAGGAAGAAAGGAGGGAAGGAAGGAAGGAAAGGAAAGGAGGGAAACAAGGAAAATAACAGCTAGAGTCATGCTTACCTAGTTTCAACTTTCCAATTTTGCCTCTTTTCTTACCAATGTAATAGCTCAAAAATAGATCAAACACCCTAACACAATAATCCCCAACTCCAAACCTGATTTTTATAGATTTCTTTAGAAATTATTTTAGCCACTTTATTTAGGTTTTTCTCTTTGAAAAATTACTTTAATTTCCCTTCAGTTGCCAGATGTGTTCATCAAACACTTCTCTAAGAAACTTGCACATATTTGGAATTCAATAAATATTGGTTGGATAAATGAATGTGAACTCTGTAAGAATCACTTATTCCACAAATAGTCTCTTACCAGAATTTCCAGAAACAATTTTTGTGTCAAATCAAAAAACAAAACAAAAAGCCAATTCTGCTTCTTCCCACAGAGTTTTACAATAGCCTTTACAAAATAATCTTGAACATATTTCAGTCTTGTTTATGGTAGAAATAAAAAAGCATCATCACATTTTTCTGTTGGGTATTGTTTCCTCCCATAATTTATAGGCATTCTTTGTCTATTATGATTATAACTTTAAAGCTTTAATCCACTGGAACTACTTTGTTTTTATTTTCTTCCAGTTGGATAACGAATTGTGTCAGCATGATTATACTGTATTGCCCTATGAAATGAATTGCCATCTCTTGACTATATAGACTCCTCTTTCCCTGTATATCCTGTTCTCCTCCACTGGTCTATCTTCTGTAGTTAGGCCTGTATAATGTTGGAAAACATTGTTGTTAACATAAGTTTAAAAATAGTAGAGATTCTCTTCATTATTGGTTTTCATAATTTTCCTGGTTATTTCCAGATTTTTATTTTCCAATATATGCAATTGTAAATCACTTAGCTCCAAAACCTCATTGGAATTCTAACTGGAATTGCATACATCTTCTGATTCACAGAATCAGAATGTATTTCCACTTGTCTTCTTTTATGCTTTTTAAAATACAGTTTTCTTCATATAGGATTTGTACCATTCCAACAACATTTTATAGGTTTCTTTTTTTGTAAATGGAATTTAAAAATGTTCTTTTTCTACCTGGTTACTATTAGTATAGAGAGAAGTGATTGATTTTTATTAGCCCTTTATTTCATTTATTATTTGCAATCATTTATTAATTGACCCTTTTTTGAGGTCTGTTTCCTGTTTTGAAGCACAAGATAGATTATGTTTTCCTTACTTACTATTTTATTCCCATTTCAGCAGGTTTGATGAATAGATGAATGAATAAACTTCTTTTAAAAAGAGTTGGAGAGGAGATTCATAATTTTCTCTACTTTCTCTTTTCTGTTTATTATAAATGTGTTTCTAACACATACCAAACACTCAACATCCTTGGATTACTGCTGTCAATAAATTGAGAGGATTGTTCAGTCTCTTCCTTATTAAAAACGACTTTGTTGGGCACCTGGGTGGCTCAGTCTGTTAAGTATCTGACTTTGGTTCAGGTCATGATCTCGTGGGTTTAAGCCCCACGTCAGGCTCTGTCCTGACAGCTCAGAGCCTGGAACCTGCTTTGGATTCTGTGTCTCCCTCCCTTTCCATCCCTCTCTGGCTCACTCTGTCTGTGTCTCTGTTAAAGATTAAAACAAACAAACAAACAAACAAACAAAACACACACACATTAAATAAATAAATAAATAAAACAACTTTATTGATGTATATATTTTGTATATCATAAAAATCACTCATTTCAAGTGCACAATTAAATGACTTTTGGCAAATTTATTGAGTGGTACAATTGTTACTATAAATCAGATTTAAAACATTTTGATCCTCCTAATAAGATCCCTCATGCCCATTTATAATTAATCTCTCTTTCTACCCCCACTCCCAGCCCCAAGCAACTACTCATCTATTTTTTTTTCAATGGATTTGCTTATTCTGGATATTTCATATGAATGGGATCATATAATATGTGGCCTTTTGTGACTAGGCTCTTTCACTTAGTATAATGTTGCTAAGGCTCATTCATATTGTAGCATGTATTAATATTTCATTCCTTTGTTGCTAAATAATATTCTATTGTATGATATACCACATTTTATCTATCTATTCATTAGTAACTATACATAGATTATTTCTACTTCTTGGTTATTATAAATAATGCTGGTGTGAACTCTACATGCAAACCTTTGTGTGGATATATGTTTTCATTTTTCTTGGG